>NC_091347.1:25003407-25170907 GCF_038502225.1 Cherax quadricarinatus | reverse complement strand
CCAGGACTCAAGTCCGGCCTGCCGGTTTCCCTGAACCCCTTCATAAATGTTACTTTGCTCACACTCCAACAGCACGTCAAGTATTAAAAACCATTTGTCTCCATTCACTCCTATCAAACACGCTCACGCATGCCTGCTGGAAGTCCAAGCCCCTCGTACACAAAACCTCCTTTACCCCCTCTCTCCAACCTTTCCTAGGCCGACCCCTACCCCGCCTTCCTTCCACTACAGACTGATACACTCTTGAAGTCATTCTGTTTCGCTCCATTCTCTCTACATGTCCGAACCACCTCAACAACCCTTCCTCAGCCCTCTGGACAACAGTTTTGGTAATCCCGCACGTCCTCCTAACTTCCAAACTACGAATTCTCTGCATTATATTCACACCACACATTGCCCTCAGACATGACATCTCCACTGCCTCCAGCCTTCTCCTCGCTGCAACATTCATCACCCATGCTTCACACCCATATAAGAGCGTTGGTAAAACTATACTCTCATACATTCCCCTCTTTGCCTCCAAGGACAAAGTTCTTTGTCTCCACAGACTCCTAAGTGCACCACTCACCCTTTTCCCCTCATCAATTCTATGATTCACCTCATCTTTCATAGACCCATCCGCTGACACGTCCACTCCCAAATATCTGAATACATTCACCTCCTCCATACTCTCTCCCTCCAATCTGATATTCAATCTTTCATCACCTAATCTTTTTGTTATCCTCATAACCTTACTCTTTCCCGTATTCACCTTTAATTTTCTTCTTTTGCACACCCTACCAAACTCATCCACCAATCTCTGCAACTTCTCTTCAGAATCTCCCAAGAGCACAGTGTCATCAGCAAAGAGCAGCTGTGACAACTCCCACTTTGTGTGTGATTCCTTATCCTTTAACTCCACGCCTCTTGCCAAGACCCTCGCATTCACTTCTCTTACAACCCCATCTATACATATATTAAACAACCACGGCGACATCACACATCCCTGTCTAAGGTCTACTTTTACTGGGAAATAATTTCCCTCTCTCCTACATACTCTAACTTGAGCCTCACTATCCTCGTAAAAACTCTTCACTGCTTTCAGTAACCTACCTCCTACACCATACACTTGCAACATCTGCCACATTGCCCTCCTATCCACCCTGTCATACGCCTTTTCCAAATCCATAAATGCCACAAAGACCTCTTTAGCCTTATCTAAATACTGTTTACTTATATGTTTCACTGTAAACACCTGGTCCACACACCCCCTACCTTTCCTAAAGCCTCCTTGTTCATCTGCTATCCTATTCTCCGTCTTACTCTTAATTCTTTCAATAATAACTCTACCATACACTTTACCAGGTATACTCAGCAGACTTATCCACCTATAATTTTTGCACTCTCTTTTATCCCCTTTGCCTTTATACAAAGGAACTATGCATGCTCTCTGCCAATCCCTAGGCACCTTACCCTCTTCCATACATTTATTAAATAATTGCACCAACCACTCCAAAACTATATCCCCATATATATATATATATATATATATATATAAATATATATATATATATATATATATATATATATATATATATATATATATATATATGTCGTGCCGAATAGGCAGAAGTTGCGATCTTGGCTTAAATAGCAACGTTCATCTTGCCATATAGGACAAGCGAAAATTTGTGTATGCAATAATTTCGCCAAAATCATTCTGAACCTAACGAAAAAAAATATATTTCACTGTGTTTGTTTAGTATTAAATTATTGTAAACAAATCTAAAATATATATAGTTGGGTTAGGCTAAAATAAATTGTTCTTGTTATATTAAGCTTAGGTAAGTTTTCTAAGATTCTTTAGGTGCAAGATTACAAATTTTCACATTAACATTAATTTTAAATGAGTTCTTGCTAATTGACAAGTTTTACATATTCGGTACGACATATATATATATATATATATATATATATATATATATATATATATATATATATATATATATATATATATATATATATATATATATATATATATATATGTCGTGCCGAATAGGCAGAAGTTGCGATCTTGGCTTAAATAGCAACGCTCATCTTGCCATATAGGACAAGTGAAAATTTGTGTATGCAATAATTTCGCCAAAATCATTCTGAACCTAACGAAAAAAATATATTTCTCTGTTTTGGTTTAGTATTAAATTACTGTAAACAAATCTAAAATATATTTAGTTGGGTTAGGCTAAAATAAATTGTTCTTGTTATAATAAGGTTAGGTAAGTTTTCTAAGATTCTTTTGGAGCAAAATTAAAATTTTTTACATTAGCATTAATGAAAAAATATATCTTTAAACGTATAAGAGAAAATTTTAGAAAGGACTTAATTTTAAATTAGTTCCTGCTAATTGACCAGTTTTACATATTCGGCACGACATATATATATATATATATATATATATATATATATATATATATATATATATATATATATATATATATATATATATATATGTGTGTGTCATTTTTATGCACGTTAACTTTTTTAAACACATCAGTTTTCTCAAACTTATTCTCTCATTTCCAGTCATTACCTTTCGTTAACACTCCTTCCCTCAGCTCTTTCGTTATGAGGTAACATTTTACAGAACTGACATACCGACCTTCCCCCTCTTACAGCCACTGTTCCCTCTCGTCAGAGCGGCGCATCCGAACACACCTTTTGTCCGTAGAAAGCAATGAAGCGCTAAAACAGTGCGGGGGTGGTGGTGGTCGCTCAGCGAGCGGGGTTGAGGCTCGATCCTCCGTCTGCCCGGACAAGAGCAAATGGGGGAAACTCACCAGTGGGGATAGAGTGAAATTTTACAGCCAAGTTGCAAGAGAAAATGTTGCCATAAAGGGAGGCGAGAGAAGGTAAAAATACGCAAACAACAGACAATAAAAAGAAAGGGTGTCATAAATACAGACGGAGAAAATTGGGCAAACAAAAAAAAATGGAATAAACAGCAGAGGCGACTCTCGCCCCTCGGCCCCCCGCCCCCCTTTCATAAACGTTCCTCGAGGACTCAATATTTTAATTAAACACAAACATAAACACACACACACACACACACACACCAGTATTAATATTCATGATCTTTACAAATAAGAATCAAGTTTACTTAAACCAAGAAAACCACGGGGATTCTCTCCTCTATATCATGACCAGAGAGAGAGAGAGAGAGAGAGAGAGAGAGAGGAGGAAGAAACGGAAGGAAAACAAGAGAGCATGGGATTACATAAATAAGCAGTTCAAGAAGCTGTCTGCTGAGAACTAACAACAGTGTAAGTATCTGTATGTCTGTTTAGACAGTGGAGACTGGGATAGTATATCTGAAGGTTCTCAGCCCACCCTCGAGCCATACTGCTGGCAAGAATAATAAAGTGAAGAATCTTGTATAGTGTAGGTGTGGCTGTACTGAAAACTGTACACGGAGGAGGCAGCTTCTGGAGTTACTGCCACCACCACCACTACTGTGCCACTGCTACTACCACCAGTACTGTGCCACCGCTACCACCACCACCACTCCTATGCCACCGCTACCACTATTACTACCACCACCATCACAACTGTGCTACCGCTACCACCATTACTACCACCACCGTCACCACCACAACTGTGCCACCGCTACCACTATTACTACCACCACCACCACAACTATGCTACCGCTACCACTATTATTACTACCACCACCACCACCACTACTATGCCACCGCTACCACTATTACTACGACCACCACCACAACTGTGCCACCGCTAACACTATTCCTACCACCACTACCACTACTGTGCTACCCCTACCACCACTACTAACACCATCACTACTACAAGTATGTCCTAGGTGGCCAAACGTTTCCAGACTGATAAAAACACTCGTGGCCAAACGTTTCCAGACTGATGAAAACACTCGTGGCCAAACGTTTCCAGACTGATAAAAACACTCGTGGCCAAACGTTTCCAGACTGATAAAAACACTCGTGGCCAAACGTTTCCAGACTGATAAAAACACTCGTGGCCAAACGTTTCCCGTAACAAACGTCATATAAACAAGTGTTGTGTACCGCGTACACAGAGGCATTTATTAAGGCTATAAATGCCGTATTCAGCGCATTACCTTTTAGAACAGCAGCCTATAAAAATGGAGGCGACCTTTCAATTTTCTTTGGCGGTTTACGTTCAGGCAGTTAACAAGCGCGAATAGTTCTGGCTTTCCGCGGTATTTAATGAAATTAATAAATTCCTGTTCACGCATTGTGTTAAAGTTAATTAACCAGATGAGTACCTGTAGCGTCCCAGAGAAAACTATGCCACCACAAACCTCATCCCTTGTACACACACACATACACAGGGGAGCAGGAGCTGTGAATCGACCCCTGTAACCACTAACAGGTGAGTACAAAAGTAAGGATACATACATGAAGCGTGGTACGATATAAATGTGTGTGTGTGTGTACTCACTTATTTGTGGTTGCAGGGGTCGATTCACGGCTCCTGGCCCCACCTCTTCGCGCTCCAACAGCAGGGAGTGTGCTCACTTAATTGTGGTTGCAAGGGTCGATTCACAGCTCCTGGTCCTGCCTCTTCACTGGTCGCTCCTAGGTTACTCTCCCTGCTCCATGAGATTTATCATACCTCTTCTTAAAGCTATGTATGGATCCTGCTTCCACTACCTCATTTTCCAGACTATTCCGCTTCCTGACAACTCTATGACTGCAAAAATACTTCCGAACATCCCTGTGACTCATCTAGGTCTTCAACTTCCAACTGTGACTCCTTGTTGCTGTCTCTCATCTCCGGAACATCCTGTCTCTGTACACCTTGTCGATGTGTGTGTGTGTGTCTGTGTGTCTGTGTGTCTGTGTGTGTGTGTGTCAGCCCAGAGGACACCTGTATAAGGCCAGAAAACAAAACAGGGAGAGGGAGGGTTTGCAGGAGTCACCTTGACGAGAGGCCCACACCTCTAAAGCCGCCCACTGCCCACCACGAACCCACCAGTGCTCACCATGAACCCACCGCTACCCACCATGAACCCATCACGAATCCACCACTACCCACCATGAACCCACCGCCCCACCCTCTTCAACCTTTCTCGTCAGTGTTACATCTTCACTCTGTAAGGATTCTGCATCCGCCAGCAGAGTGTAACTACCTCCATGTATGAGTTACACGGGTGGAGCAGACACTAGCTGCTCATCTGGTCATACTGCATCACACAAGATGGGGTTCCTTCACCAAACACTGGGGTAACAAAGGTAAGCAGGAGTGGAGTAACAAGGTGAGGCTGCTCCACTGAACCTGCCTCCAGGCCTCTCTCATTACGTGGGCTTGTGAGACGCACCTAATAAGGTCCCTTCTGGTACTCCTGCCCAAATACCCACTGCTGCTCCCTACCCCTGCCCAATACCCCTTCTCACTACCTTGCCCACTACCCCTACCCAATGCACTGTACTTGTCTAAATGCTCTTTCTCATTTTCATATCCGACATGAGACATAAATCGTAACAACGTACCATCCTTTGCGGACCACTGAGGACCCAGCAAACCTCCAAGCTGATATAGACCAAGTCATCCAGTGGATCACTGGCAACAATATATTACCTGAGGGTTACCTCAAGACGATTTCGGAGGTCATTGCCCCCGCACCCCGGGCCCAGTTCATTGCCCGATAATGCAGTTCTTTGGTATTATACGAAAGTAGTTTAACATAGGCACCACAAACCGGCTGATACCTGAAAAACGTTTCTGGGGGTCAACGCCCCCGTGCCCCGGTTCCCGACCAGGATTCTTGGAGGACGCAAGGCCTGATCAACCAGGCTGTTGCTGCTGGACGCATACAGTCCAGAGTACGAACCACAGCCCGAATGGTCAGTGATTTGAGGAGCTTGTCTCGTTCTCTCTTGAAGAGATTTCTTGATAATTTCCCTTACGCATAAAGGGAGGGCGTTGAAGAGTCGGGGACCTCTGACACTCATCGAGTTCTTTCTTAGTGTACTCGTCGCGCCTCTGCTTTTTTAGTGGAGGTATGTCGCACTCTCTGGCTTGTCTCACGTCATACGGAGTGATTTCAGTGTTGGGACCAGTCCCTCCAGGATTTTCCAGGTGTAGATTATTTACTTTTATCGCCTACGTTCAAAGGAATAGAGTGGAAGAGGCTTCAAGTGTTTTTAGTGGTTTAGATACTTGATTGAGTGTATAAAAGGAGCGAAAGTTCTCTGTACGTTTCTCGGCTCAGAAACTAACTTGAGGAATTTATTAAGTTTCCTCCTAAACTGTACTCCCTAGAAAATAGGCGAGAAAAATGCATCATAATTTACACCTGGAAAATTCTCAAGGAATTCGTTCCAAATCTGCACACCGAAACAACTTCCCACGAGAGCAAGGAATATGGCACACGCTGCGGGGCCGCTGTAAGTACAGTAAAAGATAATTCAGTAAGTGTAAGGGTTCTAAGACACTTCAGTGAATTAACAACAAACCCATAGTCTTCCTCAAGTTAGTTCCTGATCAGCCGGGCTGTGGTGCATAAAGTAGAACGCATGAGGCTACCACAACAGCCTGGTTAATCAAGGCATCCACGACCGGGAGGGCTGGTCCGGGATCGAGCTGCCGGGGCGCTGACCCCCCATATCGTCTCAAGCATCCTTTAAGTATCATACTTTATATATTGTACAGAGTCAGGTCCTAGACAAAGTGGTTACCTGGAGGTTACCTGGAGGTTATTCCCACAAGCCTTACAAAACAGCATAATACATCAAGAAAATGTATAAATGTTGGAAGAATTACCGACAATATGTAAGGTAAAAGGACACAAGTGCAACTAATGTGACATTTTAGTGTGGCAACGTTTCGCTCTCCAGGAGCTTTATCAAGCCATTACAAACAGTACATGGGTATATGTAGGCTCAGAGTGAGGTGCAATACTAGTAGTAGTAGTGATATAAGTTGCAGTAGTAGTAATAACACAGTATGGTAGAACAATTAACTTGCACATGAGTAAAAGGATATAAAAGCTATTATTGAGTAACATAAAAATAGGTTAGACAAATATGTCTATTGGAGGCTGGATTAGAGGTCTGTTTCAATGTTCATTCTCAGTAATGTGCTTGTGTGGTATTAACATGAGAGACTATGTGATGGCAGGGTTTACTGTTGTCAGGAGAGATGGTGAAGCTGCCTTTGTTTTGTTTAATTGTATTAGAAATAGCACTTGCGTTTGCGGAAATTACTTTCTTTGATTACTAATCGGGCGTCCCTGAATTTCATGAGATAATTGGTGAAATTTCGGTGTTATACGCATGCGTTGTTTAAGTTAGGTGAGAAATCCGAGTGTGATGCATGGAAGCACAAGCTAAGCGCAACCCAGGGCAAGATGGGTTTATAGCAGGTCGCTCCTGCCTCTCACAATCGCACCAACACTGCGTCACGTTTTTACCACTGAAAAACAAAGAAAATGCCGACGCAATATACACAGATATTGCATAACCCTTTGACAAGACTTTTCCTAAAAAGGTTAACAGGATTACACCAGTGTATATTTACAAATTGATATTACATCTGTTACAAGGAAATATAGCGCACCTATCATGGTGTAATAGCATACACAATGACCCTCGTTCACTGAGGCCCCGAGGGATGGTGGTGGGAGGGTCTAAGAAGTAATATCCTCCCCCCCCCCAAGTCCCCCCTCCATCACTCAAATCTTATTAGGTGCTGACACGACAAATCTTAGAGGCACTTAGCAAGGCGAGACTATATTGAAGTTAGTTGAGCTCGAGAGCGAGCTTTATCAAGTCCTTGAAGCAGCTCATACTTGAGAAAAACCTTGACCAATGAGTCCTATAGTATGTTTGTTTAACCCAAGTTGTCAGTAAATTATGTCACTACGCATTAAGTGCCACATAAATCCCCCGTCTTCTAATAACTTGTTTATTTTTCCACTATAATCTACCTTGTCCATAATTACTATAGCATTTGCTCTGTCTGTTTCGTAAGGTGGAGTTTAGGATCTTCCCTTAATTCATGGTATCAAAGATTATTTAAGTTATACCACGAATTAAACAAAGATCCCGGACTTCACCTTACGAAACAAGACAAAGTAAATGCGATAGTAATTATAGACAAGGTAGATTATAGTGGAAAAATTAACAGGTTATTAGAAGATGGAGGAACTTAGGTGCGCATCAAGTGTTACTCCTGGTCTCTGACTCTCATTACGTAAATTTTCACTTATCTCTGAACATTATCATGACAGTCTCCCATTATGGTTGGCACCTCATCTTTCATCATAGACAATGAAAAATCGTTCAAGATACCGCAATATCATTTCAACCTGTGATATACCTGTCACCGATTTACAGGTTCTTCTACCCTGGCAGTCTAGGATTCTTTAATGATTACTTGATCACTCCGCAAACCATTATTGCCCGGCTGAATTGGCACTTGTAGGAATTAGTGGTCCAGGTTCCGCTTGAAATCTTCTGTCAATGTTCCAGCAATATTTTTTTAATCTGCTAGTAACAAGGTGAAGAGTCTTGGGCCACGCACGTTAACATAGTATGATTGTGCCTAAAACTGGATTTAAAACCTGCAACGGGATTTAACAGCCTTGTAACTGAGGCTGGTATATTAGCCATCTTCTACATCTCGGGCAATATATTGTTTGGAGTGACATCAAAAAAATGTTTAATCAGTCTTTCACAAAGTCGCATCTTGCACACTCTAAGAACTTTATTTTGCATGTATCGGTCAAAATTAAATGCATGCGGTCAGTGGGTTCAACGCCCCCCCCCCCGTTTAAATGCAGCGTCCATGACATTCGTAACATGACAGTGCAGTGAGTACTGTAGTATAAACATTATCTCTCAGTCCACAGCAGGATTCGAACCTGCACACTGGATCAAAGCACACAGCACTTTCTTCACTCAGCCAGATCCCTGAGACCTAGCTGAGTGGCTAAAGTACTGTGTACTTTGATAAAGAGTGTGCAGATCCGAATCCTACTGTGGACTGAGAGAAAATATCTGTTAAAAGTTCGCCCGTTTGCGAATTGTTAAGTACTGTAGTGTATGTGCCTGGTGTTTACCAGACTGCAGGCCACCTCCCAGGGGAGGTGTGGCTCTTGTAAGCTCACTCACGTCACTGCCTGCACGCACCAACACATGTAATTATATATGTTGTACCTAATAAGCCGAACTTGCCGAACTCCCTTAAAAATTAAACTTTTCCAAAAAATTCTCTTACAGAATGATAGATAACTTTTTTTTTTCATTGGCAATTTAGGTTAATTTAACATGAACCACAATTAACCAATAACAACATATATCAACACTAATAAATGCAATCATACATCTCTGGATGGGTCGTCTACCATTCCTGGATGGTTACTTACATTCCCTGGATGGTTGGTTGCCCACCATCCCTGGATGGCTGGTTGCCCAACATCTCTGGATGGCTGGTTGCCCAACATCCCTGGATGGTTGGTTGCCCAACATCTCTGGATGGCTGGTTGCCCAACATCTCTGGATGGCTGGTTGCCCAACATCCCTGGATGGCTGGTTGCCCAACATCTCTGGATGGCTGGTTGCCCAACATCCCTGGATGGTTGGTTGCCCAACATCTCTGGATGGTTGGTTGCCCAACATCTCTGGATGGCTGGTTGCCCAACATCCCTGGATGGCTGGTTGCCCACCATCCCTGGATGGCTGGTTGCCCAACATCCCTGGATGGCTGGTTGCCCAACATCCCTGGATGGCTGGTTGCCCACCATCCCTGGATGGCTGGTTGCCCAACATTCCTGGATGGCTGGTTGCCCAACATCCCTGGATGGCTGGTTGCCCAACATCCCTGGATGGCTGGTTGCCCACCATCCCTGGATGGCTGGTTGCCCAACATCCCTGGATGGCTGGTTGCCCAACATCCCTGGATGGTGTTGTTGCGACGCCCCCTAGCGACCAAATAATCTCGACTGCTGAACCAAATAGCGCTTTTTGTTTATCCTGACGATTTCAAGTCTATCAACTCCAGCAGGGCCATTCAGGCTGCGCGTAACCTTTTCACGACAGACAAGAATAATTTACGCTCTAAAATAGGGGTTAAAGTCAATTTTCAGTACATATACGCTGAGAGAAATACACTTCTGGGTGTATGTAAGGTTCCTCAGGGCAAGTGTTTCCTGACGCGAGTCTTAATCACATGATGACCTGCCACTGGAGCTTTTGGTTATATGACCGAGGCCTTCCGCTGGCTTACCGGTCCACCCCTTTCAAAATTAAGGTAGATCATCTCTGGGTGTATACATCCTGTAAACCCATAGCGGGTGATCCCACAGTTGGTGAACCCATAGTGGATGCTCCCACAACAGAGGATGACATCTTTGCCAGGCAAGCACCAGACGAGCCTGGCCCATGGTCGGGCTCCGAGAGTAGTCAAACTCTCGAAGCTCTTCAAAGGTATATCAAAGGTAAGGTATACTGTAGAGTTGCCCGAGGGAACTCCGCATCTCTTCAAGATTATACATTCTGTAAGTATTGCTATTCAATACCAAATGAGAAAATAGATCTCGTCCTATTGATTCCTCATCGGATCCCGTTATAACCAGGAACGAGACCCATTTACATAGCTGCTCACAGATTGCCACATTCCCAGCATGAAATTGCTGAAGCGCTCACTGACAACGTGTTCAGTTATCACGCAGTAATTTGCTACATATGTGCCAATTATCCTGGTGCTAAAATAAAGAATGGTACAGTATTTAACTCCCGGTTATTAATTTCTGGAGTGTGAGTGGAATGATCCAAGATTTGCTACAGAATATTAGTAATGATAATGAGAGGTTTATCGGTTGAACTGTTAAAATGCTTCTCTGGAAAATTCCTCTTGAGCATAATAAACTGACCCTTATTGCTCATTACCATTTCATAATACCTATCGACGTAGGTCCAGCAACATTACTTAAGCGTATAACAAATCTTCCAGATTCTGGTATATTTAGATGATTTTATCGTTGTGTTGAAGAACATGCCTACTAATGTAAAGAACATAATACTGATCTATAACTACTAACGAGGCAGGGAATAATACAAATTCCTGCATGCATAAGGGATTGCTCTGTCTCCATTAACATAGCTTCACACACGAACATTTTATACAATGTCACTTTTGGGTCTAGTATATTTGAGTATTGTCTTGTGTGCCCAGCCTATGTGCAGTGTATAGACTTCGTCGTTTGAACTACACTGTTGAACATAGCGTCTGAGGGAAGGTATGCTGCACCACGGCAAGGTGGAAAGGGGCACTTGTGTAGTTTCGCCCCGATTGGCTTCATCATCCACAATTGGTTGTGTGTTGTTAGGCCTTAATTATGATCAGTATATCAGACTCTTTTAATTCTGCATTGTCTGGGGTAGATACCTTACCTTCATCAGTGTCAAAAAGAGGTGTGCTTCTGCCTAACAAGTTGTGTTTGCCCAGCTTAGTGGACTCAGCCCAGGCTAAGTCTTTATGGACTTTTCGATGGTGTCCGTATATTGCATTTTGTGGACGTAGTCTTCGACTAGACAGTATCCGAACACGTCCTCCAGGTATCCCTCATGAGTGGTGTGTTAGCGAGCTGCACACCTTGATGCTTGCCAAGGTCTTAAGAGTGTTGGACTTGGACTTGGTATAATTAACTTACAAATGACATAAGGAATTATAGACCTGTTATAATGCATTATTTAAATGATAAAATATTTTTTTTCTAGTGTAACTATAGAGATTCATTGAAGACATTTATTCAGAAGCGAAAGCGACGTATTACACATCTTGAATTGTCTCAAATCCCTTAACGGATCAGTAAAAATTTCTAATTAAAAACAGTGAGAGCAGAGGAAAGTATGTTTCTCATCCCTCTCTCACCTCGTGTGTCCTCTCTCGCTCCCTCCCTCCCACTCTTCGTACCTGCCATCCTTCCTACTAACCATCCCAGCTCAGCCATAACCCCTGGATTGTTGGTGCCTTACGTGCCACCATTAGCGTGAGGCGTGACTGCCACAGTTACTTCCCAGCACCCACACTTCCCAGCACTCACACTTCCCAGCACCCACACTTCCCAGCACCCACACTTCCCAGCACCTACACTTCCCAGCACCCACACTTCCCAGCACCCACACTTCCCAGCACCCACACATCCCAGCACCCACACTTCCCAGCACCCACACTTCCCAGCACCCACACTTCCCAGCACTCACACTTCCCAGCACCCACACTTCCCAGCACCCACACATCCCAGCACCTACACTTCCCAGCACCCACACTTCCCAGCACCCACACTTCCCAGCACCCACACATCCCAGCACCTACACTTCCCAGCACCCACACTTCCCAGCACCTACACTTCCCAGCACCCACACTTCCCAGCACCCACATACTTCCCAGCACCCATACTTCCCAGCACCCACGTACTTCCCAGCACCCACACTTCCCAGCACCCACACTTCCCAGCACCCACACTTCCCAGAACCCACACATCCCAGCACCTACACTTCCCAGCACCCACACTTCCCAGCACCTACACTTCCCAGCACTCACACTTCCAAGCACCCACATACTTCCCAGCACCCACACTTCCCAGCACCCACGTACTTCCCAGCACCCACACTTCCCAGCACCCACACTTCCCAGCACCCACATACTTCCCAGCACCCACACTTCCCAGCATCCACATACTTCCCAGCACCCACACTTCCCAGCACCCACATGCTTCCCAGCACCCACACTTCCCAGCACCCACACTTCCCAGCACCCACATACTTCCCAGCACCCACACTTCCCAGCACCCACATACTTCCCAGCACCCACACTTCCCAGCATCCACACTTCCCAGCACCCACACACTTCCCAGCACCCACACTTCCCAGCACCCACACTTCCCAGCACCCACATACTTCCCAGCACCCACACTTCCCAGCACCCACACTTCCTAGCACCCACATACTTCCAGGCACTCACACTTCCCAGCACCCACACTTCTCAGCACCCGCATACTTCCCAGCACCCACACTTCCCAGCATCCACACTTCCCAGCACCCACACACTTTCCAGCACCCACACTTCCCAGCATCCACACTTCCCAGCATCCACACTTCCCAGCACCCACATACTTCCCAGCACCCACACTTCCCAGCATCCACAATTCCCAGCATCCACACTTCCCAGCACCCACATACTTCCCAGCATCCACACTTCCCAGCATCCACACTTCCCAGCATCCACACTTCCCAGCACCCACATACTTCCCAGCACCCACACTTCCCAGCACCCACACTTCCGAGCATCCACACTTCCCAGCACACACACTTCCCAGCATCCACACTTCCCAGCATCCACACTTCCCAGCATCCACACTTCCCAGCACCCACATACTTCCCAGCACCCACATACTTCCCAGCATCCACACTTCCCAGCATCCACACTTCCCAGCATCCACACTTCCCAGCACCCACATACTTCCCAGCACCCACATACTTCCCAGCATCCACACTTCCCAGCATCCACACTTCCCAGCACCCACATACTTCCCAGCACCCACACTTCCCAGCACCCACATACTTCCCAGCACCCACACTTCCCAGCACCCACATACTTCCCAGCACCCACATACTTCCCAGCACCCACACTTCCCAGCACCCACATACTTCCCAGCACCCACACTTCCCAGCACCTACATACTTCCCAGCACCCACACTCCCCAGCATCCTCATACTTCCCAGCACCCACACTTCCCAGCACCCACACTTCCCAACACCCACACTTCCCAGCACCCGCACTTCCCAGCATCCACACTTCCCAGCACCCACACTTCCCAGCACCCACACTTCCCAGCACCCACACTTCCCAGCATCCGCATACTTCCCAGCACCCACACTTCCCAGCTCCCACACTTCCCAGCACCCACACTTCCCAGCACCCGCACTTCCCAGCACCCACACACTTCCCAGCATCCACACTTCCCAGCATCCGCACTTCCCAGCACCCACATACTTCCCAGCACCCACACTTCCCAGCATCCACACTTCCCAGCACCCACACTTCCCAGCACCCACATATTTCCCAGCACCCACACTTCCCAGCACCCACACTTCCGAGCATCCACACTTCCCAGCACACACACTTCCCAGCATCCACACTTCCCAGCATCCACACTTCCCAGCATCCACACTTCCCAGCACCCACATACTTCCCAGCACCCACATACTTCCCAGCATCCACACTTCCCAGCACCCACATACTTCCCAGCACCCACACTTCCCAGCACCCACATACTTCCCAGCACCCACACTTCCCAGCACCCACATACTTCCCAGCACCCACACTTCCCAGCACCCACACTTCCCAGCACCCACATACTTCCCAGCACCCACATACTTCCCAGCATCCACACTTCCCAGCATCCACACTTCCCAGTACCCACATACTTCCCAGCACCCACATACTTCCCAGCATCCACACTTCCCAGCACCCACATACTTCCCAGCACCCACACTTCCCAGCACCTACATACTTCCCAGCACCCACACTCCCCAGCATCCTCATACTTCCCAGCACCCACACTTCCCAGCACCCACACTTCCCAGCACCCGTACTTCCCAGCATCCACACTTCCCAGCACCCACACTTCCCAGCACCCACACTTCCCAGCATCCGCATACTTCCCAGCACCCACACTTCCCAGCACCCACACTTCCCAGCACCCACACTTCCCAGCACCCGCACTTCCCAGCACCCACACACTTCCCAGCACCCACACTTCCCAGCATCCACACTTCCCAGCATCCGCACTTCCCAGCACCCACATACTTCCCAGCACCCACACTTCCCAGCATCCACACTTCCCAGCACCCACATACTTCCCAGCACCCACACTTCCCAGCACCCACACTTCCCAGCATCCACACTTCCCAGCACCCACATACTTCCCAGCACCCACACTTCCCAGCACCCACATACTTCGTAGCACCCACACTTCCCAGCACCCCACACACCTCCCAGCACCCACAACACTTATCCCCTCCACTCCGTCTCGTTCTCATCATTCACATCAGCCACAACACTGGTTCTCATCATTCACATCAGCCACAACACTGGTTCTCATCATTCACATCAGCCACAACGCTGGTTCTCATCATTCACAATACTGGTTCTCATCATTCATATCAGTCACAACACTGGTTCTCATCATTCACAACACTGGTTCTCATCATTCATAACAACCGCAACACTGGTTCTCATCATTCACATCAGTCATAACACTGGTTCTCATGATTCACATCAGTCACAACACTGGTTCTCATCATTCACATCAGTCACAACACTGGTTCTCATGATTCACATCAGCCACAACACTGGTTCTCATCATTCACATCAGCCACAACACTGGTTCTCATGATTCACATCAGCCACAACACTGGTTCTCATCATTCACATCAGCCACAACACTGGTTCTCATCATTCACATCAGTCACAACACTGGTTCTCATCATTCACATCAGCCACAACACTGGTTCTCATCATTCACATCAGCCACAACACTGGTTCTCATCATTCACATCAGTCATAACACTGGTTCTCATGATTCACATCAGCCACAACACTGGTTCTCATCATTCACATCAGCCACAACACTGGTTCTCATCATTCACATCAGCCACAACACTGGTTCTCATCATTCACATCAGCCACAACACTGGTTCTCATCATTCACATCAGTCACAACACTGGTTCTCATCATTCACATCAGCCACAACACTGGTTCTCATCATTCACATCAGCCACAACACTGGTTCTCATCATTCACATCAGTCATAACACTGGTTCTCATGATTCACATCAGCCACAACACTGGTTCTCATCATTCACATCAGCCACAACACTGGTTCTCATCATTCACATCAGCCACAACACTGGTTCTCATCATTCACATCAGCCATAACACTGGTTCTCATCATTCATAACACTGGTTCTCATCACTCTCATCTTCCACTCACGTAGTCATGTTCATTATCCAGTTTTCCTGACATTTTCCTCAATAATCTTTTTTTTTCAGAATATTTTACTGTAAGAACTTATTAATCTTAATTATTTTCTTTCTGTGATAAATTATAATATTTCTGCTTAACTTCCGAGGTTATAATAAGGAAGATGAATGAGGAAGACGAATGAATCATGGGGAAGATGAATGAATCATGGGGAAGTGAATGAATCATGGGGAAGTGAATGAGGAAGATTAATGAATCATGGGGAAGTGAATGAGGAAGACGAATGAATCATGGGGAAGATGAATGAATCATGGGGAAGTGAATGAGGAAGATTAATGAATCATGGGGAAGTGAATGAGGAAGACGAATGAATCATGGGGAAGATGAATGAATCATGGGGAAGTGAATGAGGAAGATTAATGAATCATGGGGAAGTGAATGAGGAAGATGAATGAATCATGGGGAAGTGAATGAGGAAGATGAATGAATCATGGGGAAGATGAATGAATCATGGGGAAGTGAATGAGGAAGATTAATGAATCATGGGGAAGTGAATGAGGAAGACGAATGAATCATGGGGAAGATGAATGAATCATGGGGAAGTGAATGAGGAAGATTAATGAATCATGGGGAAGTGAATGAGGAAGATGAATGAATCATGGGGAAGTGAATGAGGAAGATGAATGAATCATGGGGAAGTGAATGAGGAAGATGAATGAATCATGGGGAAGATGAATGAAGAAGATGAATGAATCATGGGGAAGTGAATGAGGAAGATGAATGAATCATGGGGAAGATGAATGAAGAAGATGAATGAATCATGGGGAAGTGAATGAGGAAGATGAATGAATCATGGGGAAGATGAATGATTCATGGGGAACTGAATGAGGAAGATGAATGAATCCAAGAAAACGCAGTCTACCCACGCTGGCTTACAGCAGAGAGGGTTACACTGGCTTCTTGTGTTTCAAAGCTGGCTTACAGCAGAGTGGGTCACACTGGCTTCTTTTGTTTCAACGCTGGCTTACACTGGCTCCATGTGTTTCAACGCCGGCTTACAGCAGAATGAATCACACAATTTTAAACACAATTAGTTCCTGGTCTACAGTTGAAAATTCACATTCACCTCCAGCACACACCATCACACTTCTTCCGCCTTAGTTCCAGCAAGAACTTTGTTTCCGTTTCTCCTCAGAACACTTCTGCGCACGAAAACCAAAGTAAAATACTCTGCACAGGCCTTGATTCACCTGGAAGTAAAATTATATTACCTACCTGAGTTCCCTTCCATCTGGAAATTAAATTATGTTCCACTCGAGCTTCGTTTCACATGGGAAAAAAATATAAGACTCGCCCATGTTGTGTAATGTAAAGGAGCCGGACAGGATGTTATCAGACTTTTTTCTGACGTGGCTTCGTGAGACCGGTGTCCTTCTCTCGTGAATGACTCAAGCATTTTGCTTGGTCTAGGTAACTTCTGACCTCAACCTTAGTTTTTAAAGGGGTGGACCGGTGAGCCAGTGGAAGGCCTCGGTCAGATGACCAAAAGCTCCAACTGCGGGTCATCATATGACTAAGAACCGCGTCAGGAAACACTTATACTGTTTCCTGATAAACCTTACCTAACCTAATCTTCTGACCTCATTATCTTTGCAGGCTCTCGACTACGATATATTCTAACATAAATTACTATATTTTCTGCCGTGGATCCCGTATTTTTTATAGCTTAAAGTAGATATCTTTCATAACCAGCCACGACAGCTTCTGTAAACCTGGAGGATCTTGTTTAAGTTTAATATTCAAGAGACTCTGAGTCTGTCGGTAATTCCCTCACACACGGAGCGAAGGTCTCTTTCTGTTTACTTTTTTTTCACCCTTGCTTTCATTGCGAGAATTTTAATCATCTGCAGAGCCTCTTGCTTTTGTAGGGAGTAATTTCAGTGCTGTAGACAATATGCCTATCCTATTCCTATCTCCCGCTAGGGGAGTTGCTGGCCTAAGGCCTACTTTCAAGATCGTCCACCCAGAGGGTTGGCACTAAGAACAGTCCTCGTGGAAAGTTCTCGCCTTCACTAGCACGCGGCCTACCGAGAGAATAGTTAACTTTATTCAGGTACAGGTAAACATAAATACAGTTAGGTTATCATACACAGCAGCATATGTGTAGATTACCTAGAATAACAAAAACAAGTCAGAAAAATCGGAGAACAACACCTCCCCCTTGGGCACCAATCTTAGCTCTAGGCTACTATCTTTATCGCTAACAAACTACGTTCTAGTCTACTGGCATTTACGTACTCTACATTGCTCCATACTTCTAGTCTAGCACAGGCAAGGCGAACTGCCTACACGCCACTTGCCATCAACGCAAACACACGAATTACAATGTGCAGATACGAAACCAGACCCTTCACTGCTTTCAAAGTATAGATTACCTGATATCTAAAGGACGTCTCCGAGGGGTCAATACCCCCGCGCCATGCGTTCCAAGGATTCCCGTTTGAGGTAACTTTGATTTCATATGAATTAACACACGCCAGAGGAAATACGCCACTTTGTCTGACTGTTTTAGGGGGAGGGGGTTACCCTAGTATGTAATTTACACGCGTTACTATGTATGATAATTTGTGTGACTGTGTTTACGTATACTTATACCTAAATAAACTTCCTTTCACACCTCCCACCAACACCCCCAAATCCATACCCAAACCCACAAACATTACCCACCCCCCACCAATCCCACCCTCCCCGTACCCGGCCAATCATGGTCCGTAGTGTTCCGTGGTCACTATGGTCCGAAGAGAGCAAGAGATGTGGCCGGGGATTATCTTCCCCTCGTTCAGTATTCAGCTCATAGTGAGCAAAGCTCTCGTAAAAATGGTCTTGCCTGGTAAGTCTCGGCTCGCTAAATCTCACTCGTATTCAAGGTTCACAAATTCCCGCGTGTCAATTTTTAGATAATTTTCTCGCCATTTTTCTTGTATTTTAATCTTGTATTTATTACGTATCTGCATATTTTTTAACAACTCTCTCTCTCTCTCTCATTATTTATTTGTTTGCTTTCTTTTATTCGTTCAGTCCTCTCGCACTTCTCCAAAATTCTCCTTTCCTCTCTCCTTCATTTCTCCAATTCTTGAGAAATGGTCAGGTGATACGGACAAGATGCACAAAAACACACTGCACATAAGTGTCCTTGAACTGTACATAAGTGTCCTTGAACCGTACATAAGTGTCCTTGAACTGTACATAAGTGTCCTTGAACTGTACATAAGTGTCCCTGAACTGTACATAAGTGTCCTTGAACTGTACGTAAGTGTCCTTGAACCATACATAAGTGTCCTTGAACTGCACATAAGTGTCCTTGAACTGTACATAAGTGTCCTTGAACCGTACATAAGTGTCCTTGAACTGTACATAAGTGTCCTTGAACTGTACATAAGTGTCCTTGAACTGTACATAAGTGTCCTTAAACTGTACATAAGTGTCCTTGAACTGTACATAAGTGTCCTTGAACTGTACGTAAGTGTCCTTGAACTGTACATAAGTGTCCCTGAACTGTACATAAGTGTCATTGAACTGTACATAAGTGTCCTTGAACTGTACATAAGTGTCCTTGAACTGTACATAAGTGTCCTTGAACTGTACATAAGTGTCCTTGAACTGTACATAAGTGTCCCTGAACTGTACGTAAGTGTCCTTGAACTGTACATAAGTGTCCTTGAACTGTACATAAGTGTCCTTGAACTGTACATAAGTGTCCTTGAACTGTACGTGTCCTTGAACCGTACATAAGTGTCCTTGAACTGTACGTAAGTGTCCTTGAACTGTACATAAATGTCCTTGAACTGTATGTAAGTGTCCTTGAACTGTACGTAAGTGTCCTTGAACTGTACATAAGTGTCCTTGAACTGTACATAAGTGTCCTTGAACTGTACATAAGTATCCTTGAACTGTACATGTGTCCTTGAACTGTACATAAGTGTCCTTGAACTGTACATAAGTGTCCTTGAACTGTACATAAGTGTCCTTAAACTGTACATAAGTGTCCTTGAACTGTACATAAGTGTCCTTGAACTGTACGTAAGTGTCCTTGAACTGTACATAAGTGTCCTTGAACTGTACATAAGTGTCCTTGAACTGTACATAAGTGTCCTTAAACTGTACATAAGTGTCATTGAACTGTACATAAGTGTCCTTGAACTGTACATAAGTGTCCTTGAACTGTACATAAGTGTCCTTGAACTGTACATAAGTGTCCTTGAACTGTACATAAGTGTCCCTGAACTGTACGTAAGTGTCCTTGAACTGTACATAAGTGTCCTTGAACTGTACATAAGTGTCCTTGAACTGTACATAAGTGTCCTTGAACTGTACGTGTCCTTGAACCGTACATAAGTGTCCTTGAACTGTACGTAAGTGTCCTTGAACTGTACATAAATGTCCTTGAACTGTATGTAAGTGTCCTTGAACTGTACATAAGTGTCCTTGAACTGTACATAAGTGTCCTTGAACCGTACATAAGTGTCCTTGAACCGTACATAAGTGTCCTTGAACCGTACATAAGTGTCCTTGAACCGTACATAAGTGTCCTTGAACCGTACATAAGTGTCCTTGAACCATACATAAGTGTCCTGAACCGTACATAAGTGTCCTTGAACCGTACATAAGTGTCCTTGAACCGTACATAAGTGTCCTTGAACCGTACATAAGTGTCCTTGAACCATACATAAGTGTCCTGAACCGTACATAAGTGTCCTTGAACCGTACATAAGTGTCCTTGAACCGTACATAAGTGTCATTGAACCATACATAAGTGTCCTTGAACCGTACATAAGTGTCCTGAACAGTACCTGACCTGGAACTGTACGTAAATATCCAGAACTGTACGTGCCTTTTTTCCATTTCCTTTCTTATTTCCCTCTCTCTCTCCGTCTCTCCTTCCCCCTCCATCCTACCTTCCCTCCTCCTCCTCCTCCTCGTCCTTCCCCTCCGTACATAGGCCTAACCAAATTAGGAGACGGGTAGCAAACCAAGAGAACTAACTCCCCAAGGAACCTGTGTAGTTTTACGGGATTCTTATTAATTCTTGAGACGTCCACTGCCACAGTTCTTCACTTGCTGTCACTCACTTATCCTTCTCTACTTTTTACTCATCTTTTTGTCTTTTTATCCTACTCATCCTCATTATTTTACCTTATCCAGCATCACTGTTTCTCCATCCCTCTTAAATCATGAAGGTGGAGAAGAAGAAGAGAAGAAGCAGAAGAAGAAGAAGAAGAAGAAGAAGAAGAAGAAGAAGAAGAAGAAGAAGAAGAAGAAGAAGAAGAAGAAGAAGAAGAAGAAGAAGAAGAAGAAGCAGAAGCAGAAGCAGAAGCAGAAGCAGAAGCAGAAGCAGAAGCAGGAGCAGCAGCAGCAGTACCACCAACACCAGTACCAGGAGCACCAGGAGCACCAGCAGCACCAGCACCAATAGAAGGATATAGGACATATAATTCCTGGTATCAACAACACCGCCACAATAACACCGCGACACTAATATACACACTGCAAACAACAAGTCAATACCTAGCCGACACCCTACACGTGCCCCACACAGACACCTGCCCCACACCCACACTTACCCCACATCCACACCTAGCCCACATTTATACCTGGTGGATCAAGACCTGCTCCACCAGACTCCCACTGCTGACTACAAACACACCACAACGAGCCACAAACCCGGCTGATCAAGAATTTACTTGTGCACTGGAATATGACAGGGAAACATTCTGACGCATCCAACTTTGCTGAATATAATAAAAAAAAGAGAACATAAAACTCACAGAATGAGTTTTAAACACGCGAGGTGAGAAGGGAATCTTTGAAACACGCCGCAGACGTGCAGCAGCTGCAACACACCTCCATTACACAATGGAAATCACAGGTATATCTTCGTCAAACGACATAATCAGGACTTAATTAGATGTATGATCATTAACATCTTAATCCCAGGAAGTAAGTCTCTCGTAATTACAACACATCTTGTCATACACAAATTTTTAATGGTATTGATTTATTTTATTGTATGCATTTATTTTATTACTGTATGATGCAACGTGTGTACTAAGAGAATGATAACTTATAAAGAAGAATAAAAATGACGACCGTGGCTGGAACAATACCGTGGCTGGAACAATACCGTGGCTGGAACAATACCGTGGCTGGAATAATACAATGGCTGGAATAATACAATGGCTGGAACAATACCGTGGCTGGAATAATACAATGGCTGGAATAATACAATGGCTGGAACAATACCGTGGCTGGAATAATACAATGGCTGGAATAATACAATGGCTGGAACAATACCGTGGCTGGAATAATACAATGGGTGGAACAATACCGTGGCTGGAATAATACAATGGCTGCAACAATACCGTGGCTGGAATAATACAATGGCTGCAACAATACCGTGGCTGGAATAATACAATGGCTGGAACAATACCGTGGCCAGAATAATACAACGGCTGGAACAATACCGTGGCTGGAATAATACAATGGCTGGAATAATACAATGGCTGGAACAATACCGTGGCTGGAATAATACAATGGCTGGAATAATACAATGGCTGCAACAATACCGTGGCTGGAATAATACAATGGCTGGAACAATACCGTGGCTGGAATAATACAATGGCTGGAACAATACCGTGGCTGGAATAATACAATGGCTGCAACAATACCGTGGCTGGAATAATACAATGGCTGGAACAATACCGTGGCTAGAATAATACAACGGCTGGAACAATACCGTGGCTGGAATAATACAATGGCTGGAACAATACCGTGGCTGGAATACAATGGCTGGAACAATACCGTGGCTGGAATAATACAATGGCTGGAATAATACAATGGCTGGAACAATACCGTGGCTGGAATAATACAATGGCTGGAACAATACCGTGGCTGGAATAATACAATGGCTGGAACAATACCGTGGCTGGAATAATACAATGGCTGCAGCAATACCGTGGCTGGAATAATACAATGGCTGGAACAATACCGTGGCTGGAATAATACAATGGCTGGAACAATACCGTGGCTGGAATAATACAATGGCTGGAATAATACAATGACTGCAACAATACCGTGGCTGGAATAATACAATGGCTGGAAAAATACCGTGGCTGGAATAATAAAATGGCTGGAACAATACCGTGGCTGGAATAATACAATGGCTGGAAAAATACCGTGGCTGGAATAATACAATGGCTGGAATAATACAATGGCTGCAACAATACCGTGGCTGGAATAATACAATGGCTGGAACAATACCGTGGCTGGAATAATACAATGGCTGGAACAATACCGTGACTGGAATAATACAATGGCTGCAACAATACCGTGGCTGGAATAATACAATGGCTGGAACAATACCGTGGCTGGAATAATACAATGGCTGCAACAATACCGTGGCTGGAATAATACAATGGCTGGAACAATACCGTGGCTGGAATAATACAATGGCTGGAACAATACCGTGGCTGGAATAATACAATGGCTGGAACAATACCGTGGCTGGAATAATACAATGGCTGGAATAATACAATGGCTGCAACAATACCGTGGCTGGAATAATACAATGGCTGGAACAATACCGTGGCTGGAATAATACAATGGCTGGAATAATACAATGGCTGGAACAATACTGTGGCTGGAATAATACAATGGCTGGAACAATACCATGGCTGGAATAATACAATGCCTGGAACAATATACTGGCTGGAATAATTCATAATTAACACAAAAGTTGGAAGTGAAAACTGGACAACGTTTCGGACCATCCTAGACCATTATCAGGTCGCGACTACACTACTGATAAATGTAATACCAGTTATAAATCAATAACACAAAAACAATTAAGTATTAAGAGAAGAAAATATTAGAATACCTTCGAGGAGAAGACCTAAATTTCTCCCTAGAGGCCTTTTATTCTACCCTGCGAAAGCTGGGAGTTCTCATAAAGCCATGAACAAGAAATAGAGCCCTGTTGATAGAGTTTGACACTCTAAAACGTTTGGACGAGACATGAAGATGTCTGGATATTAAATGAACATGTTTACCAAGACACTGGTGTTTATTTTCCTTATTTGTCTTACAATCCTACGAAGAATATATATATATATATATATATATATATATATATATATATATATATTCTAAGGGTAACCGTGGCCGGTGACACATCCGCACTACGCTACTCTGACAATTCTCTCCCTGCTTTAGTTGCTCTCTTGCAACATTGCATAGCTCCTGATGACGCATTGAGAACTGTGAAAGTACTTGAGCTAAAAATTTCCACCCCCCTCCCGTGGCTTCTCTTGCATATATACGTACACACACACACACACACACACACACACACACACACACACACACACATATATATATATATATATATATATATATATATATATATATATATATATATATATATATATATATATATATATATATATAATGTGCGTGCGTGTGTGTGAACCATTTACAAGAAAACACGCACAAAGGAAAAAACTAATTTATCTATCGAAAAAACAGTCAGTGTGAGTCTCTCAAAGCGAGGTAATCCCAGGCAAACTTTATTGGCCGCAAGGGATTTCGCAGTGAACTTTTCCCTTCGTGCTGCAAGGTAACTTTGAAGTTTCTGGTCCCACCTTGACCAGACGGACACAGGAGGTAACCATTAACTCACAAGAGTGGGTAATTTATTTAAGTTTGTTTTTGTATTCGAGATGGTTAATTATTAATTATATAAGAGAGTTCCCCAAATCTGAGAAACTATTTTATAAGGAAGAATAAAAGGGACAATAACAATACTATCGTGAGACTGAACATATCTTCAGGCTGAGGGAGTTTCACTCTGTTACATCATTGTGCAGTTTTTATCCAACTCTCTACAATCCTGAAACTAAAGCCATGCTTTCTGACATTCGTATGGTTCATCTATGTGTCTGAAGACAAATATTGTCTTCCTGTCTTCAAATTCTCGCTGATAACAACACAAACACATTTTAAAAGTAACCCACTGATAATGGCCCAGGAACGACCGAGAAGTTGCCTGAAGATTTATTTCCAATTTGTGGTTAGTTGTGAATTGCTGCAGCCAGGGTATTGTGACCTTTACCCTCCACGAACACGAATCAGCGTCTCGGACTCCAAAATACACGAATCCCTTCCACTCCATGAACGATTTACATTTTCACCTGTTAGAAAATAAACCTTGAGGAGCCCTTGTCAACACTGTGTTAGGTGTCCCCTGCAACACCTGAACCTGCTAAGGTTACCAGGTGTTAACACCGGCATCAAGACCCAGATTTTCGACCATCTTTTCTCCTGTTCCACGAAAAACTGCGATAAAACTAGAAAAGAAATTCACTTCTGTATTTCTTGGATGTTGTATATGCAAATGAAATAAGTTTTAATTAATATTTGTGTAAGCTTCTTCACCTGAGAGTTGTTACGCTTCTCCAGACTCTTTCCTACCCTGACAGTATTTCTTTTCTGCGAACATTTTTACATAGGCAGCTGCAGAGGACAAGGCCTACTGACCTACTCGAGGCAGCTCCAATCTGTACACAAAGGTTACATGAAGATAATTTCGGGGATCCCCCCTCCTTCGTCTAGAGTTCCCAAACCAGGTCTCCCTCTTGACAAAATATTGGTGCTGGTTGTATGCAGACCGACGTTAATACCATAACCCGGGTGATTATAAACTACCCGGCTGTTATCATTAGTGTATATGGTCAAGTTACTGTTAAATCTCACAGTATATTTATCCAAGTTACTGTTAAATCTCACAGTATATTCATCCAAGTTGTTGATGAAGCCTCAAAGTATATATATATATATATATATATATATATATATATATATATATATATATATATATATATATATATATACAAGCTACTGTTGAAACTTCAGAGTGAATTTTCCCTAATGACACTAATTACCTGTTGGCGAAACGTCTTGGTAATAAAGTTAGCCAAGTATTGAACAGGTGTCACACTCATGTCGGTTCTGTACATCATTACCACAATGTGGAAATAAATGGTATAAAATACCGTCACAATGGAAATATAAACACATGTGGAGTATAATGTGATCCTTTGTTGACAACGTTTCGCCCACACAGTGGACTTTATCAAGTCACAAACAGATCTACCTGACCCAGCATTCTCATCCCATAAGTACTCACATGTGCTTCACTCAGGCAGATCTGTTTGTGACTTGATAAAGTCCACTGCGTGGGCGAAACGTTGTCAACAAAGGATCACATTACACTGCATATGTGTTTATATTTCCATTACCACAATGTGTTGAAAGATACACCCGCCATCTTGATTATTATTATTATTATAATCAAGGGGGAAGCGCTAAACCCGGAGGATTATACAGCGCCTGGGGGGGGGATATGGAAGGCATTCAGGCTTAATTCGGGGAACTGGAGCACAGATCCAATTCCCTAAATCAAGAGCCCCTCACCAACATCAAGGAACCTTCCTTGAGGGGCCCGCCATCTTGAATGCTTACGAGACAAGAAATTAAATGTTAATATCACATCTGGTAAAAATAACAATATTACCGAATATAGCATTGCCGCTTTATAGGAAAAAAAATTTAAATCTATAAATATCGCGGCTTATGGGACCGGGAGGCAATTAAAAAGATTCATTGTAGAAAAACATAAAAAAAGTTATTGGAAAATTTCCATATTTACGAGGTAACCCGCCGCTGGAACTCATTATAACGGACGGCAATATTGCCAGTGTGACGGACGTTATGATGTGTTACAGCATCACCAGCAGGTATTATGGACTGTAACATGGTATAGTGGGAGAATGTTGGCAAGCTGGCTTAGATGACATGCCGACTCTGCTGGCAAGCTTACGAACTGGCTTGGCTGGCAAGCTGACTCTGCTGGCAAGCTTACGAACTGGCTTGGCTGGCAAGCTGACTCTGCTGGCAAGCTTACGAACTGGCTTGGTTGGCAAGCTGACTCTGCTGGCAAGCTTACGAACTGGCTTGGTTGGCAAGCTGACTCTGCTGGCAAGCTTACGAACTGGCTTGGCTGGCAAGCTGACTCTGCTGGCAAGCTTATGAACTGGCTTGGCTGGCAAGCTGACTCTGCTGGCAAGCTTACGAACTGGCTTGGTTGGCAAGCTGACTCTGCTGGCAAGCTTACGAACTGGCTTGGTTGGCAAGCTGACTCTGCTGGCAAGCTTACGAACTGGCTTGGCTGGCAAGCTGACTCTGCTGGCAAGCTTATAATCTGACTTTCCTGGCAACCTGACAATCCGGCTTTACTGGCAATCTGATAAGCTGATTTTGCTGGCAAGCTGACGAACTGGCTTCTTTGGTAAGTTCATTCTGCTGGCAAGCTGACAATATGGCCCAGTTGACAAGGTGACTTGGCTATCATCAACTATTTAAACTAACATGGTATGTATTTTCTTGTATACCAAACTAGCCTAGTAACCTGGCCTCTCTTATAACGTGATGTTTATTATTATTATAATTATTATTATTATTATTATTATTATTATTATTATCATTAAGGGGAAGCGCTAAACCCGCAGGATTATACAGCACCTGAGGGGGGATGTGGAAGGTATACAGGTTTAATTCAAGGAACTGGAGAACAGATCCAATTCCCTAGATCAAGAGCCCCTCACCAGCATCAAGGAACCTCCCTTGAGGGGACCTGATGTTCAGTAATGGAACTTCGCCCTACTCAGCTTATCTTGGACCCGCCTCCATGTAGTGACAGTTGCTTAGTACAAATAAAACTTGTTAATGATGCACAAACTGGTTGTCGCCACACTAGTGCCAGTTTGTGTTCTTAGCCATACAATGTAGTTTTAAAATGTCAAATATCTGCATTATTTCTATATGTATATATGTATACATATTGTGATATATGTTTACTGTGATCTTATTGCATATGTATGTATGTATGTATGTATGTATGTATGTATGTATGTATGTATGTATGCATTCATTCTTAAATATATTATGTAGTTCAAATTTCTCTCCCCTTTTCTTTTTCTTGTCTCTCCTATTTACATCTTTGTTGACAAATCAGACACTTGTGTCTTATTTATCAACCTGTCGGTTTTCTCAATCATTTCTTCAAACTTCTTTTTGCTCTGGGATTATGGAGATATCTTTATAAAAAATCTATTTCTCCTGTGTATGGAATAGGCCTTCACTTGAGATAATAATTCTCAAGTAACAGTAACTCCAACTCTGCTGGAAGGAAACCTTTGAAACTGCCATAGTTGATAAACCTTTACTGGAATACTTGACGTTATTCTCGGTGTCTCACTGAGGTCTTCCAGCTCTGGCTGGCTTGTGGAATATGACAGGGAAATATAGCAAGCATTTGTTCCCACTATGTACTATCGTAGAGAATATTTTAACAGCATATTGCTTATATATCCAATTTTGAAGGAAGAAAATCACTCCTCCTTTCCTCCCTATTCCTCTCTTCGTTGTCCTCCTCTGTCTTTTCCTCTTCTCTCCCTTCCTTTTCTTCCTGTTTTCCCTCTTATGTCTCTCCATCTCTTCATTCGTCCCCTCTCGCTCTCAACTTCTCTCTTCTCCTCCTCCCTTCCTTCCCTTCATCTTATCTCCCCTCCTTCTGTATTACCTTCCTTCTTCAACTCTCCTTCTCTCTCTCTGCTCCCCAGCTGCCGTGACGGACCACCATGATTGGCAGGATATCGACAGACTACGTGATTGAAATATCCTGCCGCTGCGTCTGCCCATTCTCCCCAACCCCCGTCCATTCTCCTCACAACATTTTCCACGATGTGGACTAACACTGTTCTTCCACGGTCTCTCTCCTGGTCTTACAGCCTCTGGTCACCCTGTGCTCTCAACATACTCTACTCATTCAGTTATCATGTGGTCTCTCGTGGCCTTGTTATACAATACCTGATTACTCTGTGGCCTCAATATACACCCTGGGCTACCTTGTGGTCTCTCTAGAGATTACCATGCAGACCCACACAAGAAAATAAAGGAATAATGCATCACGCCTACAGGCCTAGGCCAGGCAGATTCTACTTTCCTCTCCCGTACAGTTCTAGCCTATTTACCGGTTTGTTCCAATCTTCTAGATAATTCTTTTGCTACGAAATCCTTACTAATATCCCTCTTAAATCCAAACTTAAATTCTGATTTTATAAGATACAAGAAAGCACTAGTTTGCCAATAGCGTTGTAGATTAGAGGAAAAATTTGCTAAGTACAAAGGTGCATGTACAAGAGTGAGTGTACAAGGGTGCGTGTGGAAGTGTGTACATGGGTGCATGTACAAACATACCTATACAACTGTGGTGCACAAGCGTGCGTGCCAGCACCACAAACAGGACAACCAACTATCGCGAGACAAACAAACGGAGGGACACAGGAAAACACAATATTTTCCCATGTCTTCTGCAGCTCCAGGATAATTACGCTTATCCGACGTGAGACTGACACCGCCTTTATCTTTGGTCAAGACCGCAGCAGAACCACAACAACTGAGGCAGGACAGCAGAGGCAGACCAACAGAAGCAGACAAACAGAGGCTGACAAACACAGGCAGACTAACAAAGCCAATTCAACAGAGGCAGTCCGCTAATCCAACAGACACAAACCAAAAGAAAGTCGAACAGAGAGAGAGGTTAACACAGGCAGCCCAATGGATTCCAACAGAGACCTTGCAACAGAGACCTTCCAACAGAGACCTTGCAACAGAGACCTTGCAACAGAGTATGAGAGCTCCTGGCAGAGCTCAACACACTGTGAGCTGGAGCTCCTCCGGCAAGAAGGAAAACAATTCTGGTAGATCTAATCCAAAGAAGGAGAAAATAGTTCCAATTTCTTGGATCAAGAGCCCTTCACTAGCATCAAGGCACTAGATCAAGCATCACACAGTAAACAATAAAGCTTATTGAACAAGCGATTTGAAAGTGTGAGAACTGTCATTAGAAACCTACACAAGTGTGAGAACTGTCATTAGAAACCTACACAAGTGTGAGAACTGTCATTAGAAACCTACACAAGTGTGAAAATAGTCACTAGAAACCTAAACAAGTGTGAGAACTGTAATTAGAAACCTACACAAGTGTGAAAACAGTCACTAGAAACCTAAACAAGTGTGAGAACTGTCATTAGAAACCTACACAAGTGTGAAAACAGTCACTAGAAACCTAAACAAGTGTGAGAACTGTCATTAGAAACCTACACAAGTGTGAAAACAGTCAGTAGAAACCTAAACAAGTTTGAGAACTGTCATTAGAAAGCTACACAAGTGTGAAAACAGTCACTTGAAACCTAAACAAGTGTGAGAACTGTCATTAGAAACCTACACAAGTGTGAAAATAGTCACTAGAAACCTAAACAAGTGTGAGAACTGTAATTAGAAACCTACACAAGTGTGAAAACAGTCACTAGAAACCTAAACAAGTGTGAGAACTGTCATTAGAAACCTACACAAGTGTGAAAACAGTCACTAGAAACCTAAACAAGTGTGAGAACTGTCATTAGAAACCTACACAAGTGTGAAAACAGTCAGTAGAAACCTAAACAAGTTTGAGAACTGTCATTAGAAAGCTACACAAGTGTGAAAACAGTCACTTGAAACCTAAACAAGTGTGAGAACTGTCATTAGAAACCTACACAAGTGTGAAAATAGTCACTAGAAACCTAAACAAGTGTGAGAACTGTAATTAGAAACCTACACAAGTGTGAAAACAGTCACTAGAAACCTAAACAAGTGTGAGAACTGTCATTAGAAACCTACACAAGTGTGAAAACAGTCACTAGAAACCTAAACAAGTGTGAGAACTGTCATTAGAAACCTACACAAGTGTGAAAACAGTCACTAGAAACCTAAACAAGTGTGAGAACTGTCATTAGAAACCTACACAAGTGTGAAAATAGTCACTAGAAACCTAAACAAGTGTGAGAACTGTCATTAGAAACCTACACAAGTGTGAAAACAGTCACTAGAAACCTAAACAAGTGTGAGAACTGTCATTAGAAACCTACACAAGTGTGAAAACAGTCACTAGAAACCTAAACAAGTGTGAGAACTGTCATTAGAAACCTACACAAGTGTGAAAATAGTCACTAGAAACCTAAACAAGTGTGAGAACTGTCATTAGAAACCTACACAAGTGTGAAAACAGTCACTAGAAACATAAACAAGTGTAAGAACTGTCATCAGAAACCTAAACAAGGCTTTCATATGCTATCCACTCCTTCAGCCAGGCAATTATTCGTGTACGCAGCACCAGTGTGGAGCCCTCACCTCAGCACACACACACACACTCGAATAAGTCCTGAGGTTTGCAAGCAGACTAGTCCCGGGGATGAGAGGCTTGAGTTACAAGGACTCGTGGAAGTGAACTTCATGAACGTCAGTGGAAGAGCGAAGATAGTGGTTATGAGGTTATCAATTCTTTTACCCAGCAGTTTTAAATCTTCCCGGAAGATCTGGAGATTTATTGTACACCGAGATATTTGGCCAGGATATGACTTCTAACATTTCTGGTATTTTTCCCATTTATATTAAAAAAAAACGATAACGACGCGACACATAACAGTGGGCTAACACACACTTACTTTGACTGCTGTAGTTTATGTCTACGTGGTGGCGGATGCAGCCTATTGTCACCAGGCAGCTGCTATATTGCCAACAATGATCCAACAGCCTGTGTGTGCTGGTCTACAGATGTGTATAATAGATCACAGTACCCGGTGTGGCAGAGTGGAGCATCAACACTGCGTCTCTATCCATCATGCTCCAACAGTGTTTCCTCTCCCGGGACTCCTGGAAATCATCCCACACATTATCTTGAACTCTGGTTCATTTTAACATCACACGACTTACTAATAACTTGAAGGCTATTAAAAAACAAGCATCTATTTCCAAATGGCATACTGCAACGCTGCTTTTAATACTAAATAAGATACCAGACACATTAAGGCAATATCCTAAATTTGCTTGCAACAGAGGAGACAGTCGTGGATATAAATCCAGATGTTCTCCTGTTAATCCTTTTCTAGCCGAGTTCTTAGGCCTTTGGTGCGTCCATATGTTCTTGCGCAATAGCCTTTCCATACTTCTTCCATAAAATCAGTACAAGAACCGTAAATTTGCTTGGAACTGATAAACTAATAACAATTTGTAAACAGAATACACGAAACAGTATTCTTGTAAGCCCTTCAAGACCTTGTTCCTAAATCTCTTTTACTGCCTCCATTCGGTCTTGTGCTGCCGTCTAAGGTATAGATATGGTTCACTAGACTATTCTTTATGGACATGGTGTGCACAAGGTAGCCTATTCAGCGCCAAAAGTCTAAATTTTGAGAATATCCAGGTGAAGACTGATTTATAAGCCTTACCATGAAAGCAGGTGCATGTCTCCTAAAACATCATCGAAGTGTAAGTGGATGTTGAGATGGTAGTGTGCCCATGAAGTGTGGGTGTTAAGGTGGTAGTGTACCCACGACGTATGGGTGTTAAGGTGGTAGTGTGCCCACGTCATGTTGGTGTTAAGGTGGTAGTGTGCCCACGTCATGTGGGTGTTAAGGTGGTAGTGTGCCCACGTCATGTGGGTGTTAAGGTGGTAGTGTGCCCACGTCATGTGGGAGTTAAGGTGGTAGTGTGCCCACGTCATGTGGGAGTTAAGGTGGTAGTGTGCCCACGTCATGTGGGAGTTAAGGTGGTAGTGTGCCCACGTCATGTGGGTGTTAAGGTGGTAGTGTGCCCACGTCATGTGGGAGTTAAGGTGGTAGTGTGCCCACGTCATGTGGGTGTTAAGGTGGTAGTGTGCCCACGTCATGTGGGAGTTAAGGTGGTAGTGTGCCCACGTCATGTGGGTGTTAAGGTGGTAGTGTGCCCACGTCATGTGGGTGTTAAGGTGGTAGTGTGCCCACGTCATGTGGGTGTTAAGGTGGTAGTGTGCCCACGTCATGTGGGTGTTAAGGTGGTAGTGTGCCCACGTCATGTGGGAGTTAAGGTGGTAGTGTGCCCACGTCATGTGGGAGTTAAGGTGGTAGTGTGCCCACGTCATGTGGGTGTTAAGGTGGTAGTGTGCCAACGTCATGTGGGAGTTAAGGTGGTAGTGTGCCCACGTCATGTGGGTGTTAAGGTGGTAGTGTGCCAACGTCATGTGGGAGTTAAGGTGGTAGTGTGCCAACGTCATGTGGGAGTTAAGGTGGTAGTGTGCCCACGTCATGTGGGAGTTAAGGGGGTAGTGTGCCCACGTCATGTGGGTGTTAAGGTGGTAGTGTGCCCACGTCATGTGGGAGTTAAGGTGGTAGTGTGCCAACGTCATGTGGGAGTTAAGGTGGTAGTGTGCCCACGTCATGTGGGTGTTAAGGTGGTAGTGTGCCCACGTCATGTGGGTGTTAAGGTGGTAGTGTGCCCACGTCATGTGGGTGTTAAGGTGGTAGTGTGCCCACGTCATGTGGGTGTTAAGGTGGTAGTGTGCCCACGTCATGTGGGAGTTAAGGTGGTAGTGTGCCCACGTCATGTGGGAGTTAAGGTGGTAGTGTGCCCACGTCATGTGGGTGTTAAGGTGGTAGTGTGCCCACGTCATGTGGGTGTTAAGGTGGTAGTGTGCCCACGTCATGTGGGTGTTAAGGTGGTAGTGTGCCCACGTCATGTGGGAGTTAAGGTGGTAGTGTGCCCACGTCATGTGGGTGTTAAGGTGGTAGTGTGCCCACGTCATGTGGGTGTTAAGGTGGTAGTGTGCCCACGTCATGTGGGAGTTAAGGTGGTAGTGTGCCCACGTCATGTGGGAGTTAAGGTGGTAGTGTGCCCACGTCATGTGGGAGTTAAGGTGGTAGTGTGCCCACGTCATGTGGGAGTTAAGGTGGTAGTGTGCCCACGTCATGTGGGAGTTAAGGTGGTAGTGTGCCCAGAACACCAATACTAACAAGAGTGTCTCACCCAGCTCACCCTGGGGACCCTACACAAGCAGCCAATGGTGGGTAGAAAAAAGAACTCCAACTCCTCTTGTTCTCATCCACTTAAACTAAATGAGCTCCGATCTCTCTCTCTCTCTCTCTCTCTCTCTCTCTCTCTCTCTCTCTCTCTCTCTTACTCTCTCTTAGAAATTTAAATACGAAATGGAAAAAATGTTACAAAATGTAACGAATCTGATATAACGTCGAAAGATAACATTTTAAATATGCTTCGTAGTTGTATGTTGTAACAGTTTGTGATCTGTTGTAACAGTTTGTGATCTGTTGTAACAGTTTGTGATCTGTTGTAACAGTTTGTGATCTGTTGTAACAGTCTGTGATCTGTTGTAACAGTTTGTGATCTGTTGTAACAGTTTGTGATCTGTTGTAACAGTTTGTGATCTGTTGTAACAGTTTGTGATCTGTTGTAACAGTCTGTGATCTGTTGTAACAGTTTGTGATCTGTTGTAACAGTTTGTGATCTGTTGTAACAGTTTGTGATCTGTTGTAACAGTTTGTGATCTGTTGTAACAGTTTGTGATCTGTTGTAACAGTTTGTGATCTGTTGTAACAGTTTGTGATCTGTTGTAACAGTTTGTGATCTGTTGTAACAGTTTGTGATCTGTTGTAACAGTTTGTGATCTGCTGTAACAGTTTGTGATCTGTTGTAACAGTCTGATCTGTTGTAACAGTCTGTGATCTGTTGTAACAGTTTGTGATCTGATGTAACAGTTTGTGATCTGTTGTAACAGTTTGTGATCTGTTGTAACAGTTTGTGATCTGTTGTAACAGTTTGTGATCTGTTGTAACAGTTTGTGATCTGTTGTAACAGTCTGTGATCTGTTGTAACAGTTTGTGATCTGTTGTAACAGTTTGTGATCTGTTGTAACAGTTTGTGATCTGTTGTAACAGTTTGTGATCTGTTGTAACAGTTTGTGATCTGTTGTAACAGTTTGTGATCTGTTGTAACAGTTTGTGATCTGTTGTAACAGTTTGTGATCTGTTGTAACAGTTTGTGATCTGTTGTAACAGTTTGTGATCTGTTGTAACAGTTTGTGATCTGTTGTAACAGTTTGTGATCTGTTGTAACAGTTTGTGATCTGTTGTAACAGTTTGTGATCTGTTGTAACAGTTTGTGATCTGTTGTAACAGTTTGTGATCTGTTGTAACAGTTTGTGATCTGTTGTAACAGTCTGTGATCTGTTGTAACAGTTTGTGATCTGTTGTAACAGTTTGTGATCTGTTGTAACAGTCTGTGATCTGTTGTAACAGTTTGTGATCTGTTGTAACAGTCTGTGATCTGTTGTAACAGTCTGTGATCTGTTGTAACAGTTTGTGATCTGTTGTAACAGTTTGTGATCTGTTGTAACAGTTTGTGATCTGTTGTAACAGTTTGTGATCTGTTGTAACAGTTTGTGATCTGTTGTAACAGTTTGTGATCTGTTGTAACAGTTTGTGATCTGTTGTAACAGTTTGTGATCTGTTGTAACAGTCTGTGATCTGTTGTAACAGTTTGTGATCTGTTGTAACAGTTTGTGATCTGTTGTAACAGTTTGTGATCTGTTGTAACAGTTTGTGATCTGTTGTAACAGTTTGTGATCTGTTGTAACAGTTTGTGATCTGCTGTAACAGTTTGTGATCTGTTGTAACAGTTTGTGATCTGTTGTAACAGTTTGTGATCTGTTGTAACAGTTTGTGATCTGTTGTAACAGTTTGTGATCTGTTGTAACAGTTTGTGATCTGTTGTAACAGTTTGTGATCTGTTGTAACAGTTTGTGATCTGTTGTAACAGTTTGTGATCTGTTGTAACAGTTTGTGATCTGTTGTAACAGTTTGTGATCTGTTGTAACAGTTTGTGATCTGCTGTAACAGTTTGTGATCTGTTGTAACAGTTTGTGATCTGTTGTAACAGTTTGTGATCTGTTGTAACAGTTTGTGATCTGTTGTAACAGGTTGTGATCTGTTGTAACAGTTTGTGATCTGCTGTAACAGTTTGTGATCTGTTGTAACAGTTTGTGATCTGTTGTAACAGTTTGTGATCTGTTGTAACAGTTTGTGATCTGTTGTAACAGTTTGTGATCTGTTGTAACAGTTTGTGATCTGTTGTAACAGTCTGTGATCTGTTGTAACAGTCTGTGATCTGTTGTAACAGTTTGTGATCTGTTGTAACAGTTTGTGATCTGTTGTCTGATCTTGTAACAGTTTGTGATCTGTTGTAACAGTTTGTTATCTGTTGTAACAGTTTGTGATCTGTTGTAACAGTTTGTGATCTGTTGTAACAGTTTGTGATCTGTTGTCTGTGATCTGTTGTAACAGTTTGTGATCTGTTGTAACAGTCTGTGATCTGTTGTAACAGTTTGTGATCTGTTGTAACAGTTTGTGATCTGTTGTAACAGTTTTTGATCTGTTGTAACAGTTTGTGATCTGCTGTAACAGTCTGTGATCTGTTGTAACAGTTTGTGATCTGTTGTAACAGTTTGTGATCTGTTGTAACAGTCTGTGATCTGTTGTAACAGTTTGTGATCTGTTGTAACAGTTTGTGATCTGTTGTAACAGTCTGTGATCTGTTGTAACAGTTTGTGATTTGTTGTAACAGTCTGTGATCTGTTGTAACAGTTTGTGATCTGTTGTAACAGTTTGTGATCTGTTAACAGTCTGTGATCTGTTGTAACAGTTTGTGATCTGTTGTAACAGTTTGTGATCTGTTGTAACAGTCTGTAATCTGTTGTAACAATTTGTGATCTGTTGTAACAGTTTGTGATCTGTTGTAACAGTTTCTGATTTGCTGTAACAGTCTGTGATCTGTTGTAACAGTTTGTGATCTGCTGTAACAGTCTGTGATCTGTTGTAACAGTCTGTGATCTGTTGTAACAGTTTGTGATCTGTTGTAACAGTTTGTGATCTGTTGCAACAGTCTGTGATCTGTTGTAACAGTTTGTGATCTGTTGTAACAGTCTGTGATCTGTTGTAACAGTTTGTGATCTGTTGTAACAGTCTGTGATCTGTTGTAACAGTCTGTGATCTGTTGTAACAGTTTGTGATCTGTTGTAACAGTTTGTGATCTGTTGTAACAGTTTGTGATCTGCTGTAACAGTTTGTTATCTGTTGTAACAGTTTGTGATCTGTTGTAACAGTCTGTGATCTGTTGTAACAGTTTGTGATCTGTTGTAACAGTCTGTGATCTGTTGTAACAGTTTGTGATCTGTTGTAACAGTTTGTGATCTGTTGTAACAGTTTGTGATCTGTTGTTACAGTTTATCTGTTGTAACAGTTTGTTATCTGTTGTAACAGTTTGTTATCTGTTGTAACAGTTTGTTATCTGTTGTAACAGTTTATCTGCTGTAACAGTTTGTAATCTGTTGTAACAGTTTGTTATCTGTTGTAACAGTTTGTTAACTGGTGTAACATGCGAACGTCAGGTCTGCTAACCAGCCTTGCCTACCTGTCTCCCTGCCTGCCTGCTTGTCTCCCTGCCTGTCTCCCTGCCTGCCTTCCTACCTGCCTGCCTACCTGCCTGCCTGCCTGCCTGCCTGCCTGCCTGCCTGCCTGCCTGCCTGCCTGTCTGCCTACCTGCCTGCCTGCCTGCCTGCCTGCCTACCTGCCTGCCTACCTGCCTGCCTGCCTGCCTGCCTACCTGTCTGCCTACCTGCCTGCCTGCCTGCCTGCCTGCCTGCCTGCCTGCCTACCTGTCTGCCTGCCTGCCTGCCTGCCTGCCTGCCTGCCTACCTGCCTGCCTACCTGCCTGCCTACCTGCCTGCCTGCCTGCCTGCCTGCCTGCCTGCCTGCCTGCCTGCCTACCTGCCTACCTACCTGCCTGCCTGCCTGCCTGCCTACCTACCTGCCTGCCTACCTACCTGCCTGCCTGCCTACCTACCTGCCTGCCTGCCTACCTACCTGCCTGCCTACCTGCCTGCCTGCCTGCCTGCCTGCCTACCTGCCTGCCTACCTGCCTGCCTGCCTGCCTGCCTGCCTACCTGCCTGCCTGCCTGCCTGCCTGCCTGCCTGCCTACCTGCCTGCCTACCTACCTGCCTGCCTGCCTACCTGCCTGCCTGCCTACCTGCCTGCCTACCTGCCTGCCTGCCTGCCTACCTGCCTGCCTACCTACCTGCCTGCCTGCCTGCCTGCCTGCCTGCCTGCCTGCCTGCCTGCCTACCTGCCTACCTGCCTACCTGCCTGCCTACCTGCCTGCCTGCCTGCCTACCTGCCTGCCTACCTGCCTGCCTACCTGCCTGCCTACCTGCCTGCCTGCCTGCCTGCCTACCTGCCTGCCTACCTGCCTACCTACCTGCCTACCTGCCTGCCTACCTGCCTGCCTACCTGCCTACCTGCCTACCTACCTGCCTACCTGCCTGCCTACCTGCCTGCCTGCCTGCCTACCTGCCTGCCTACCTGCCTGCCTACCTGCCTGCCTACCTGCCTGCCTGCCTACCTGCCTGCCTACCTGCCTGCCTACCTGCCTGCCTGCCTACCTGCCTGCCTACCTGCCTGCCTACCTGCCTACCTGCCTACCTACCTGCCTACCTGCCTGCCTACCTGCCTGCCTGCCTGCCTACCTGCCTGCCTACCTGCCTGCCTACCTGCCTGCCTACCTGCCTGCCTACCTGCCTGCCTACCTACCTGCCTGCCTGTCTGCCCGTCTCTCACAGATCAAAAGCTTTCCGCACTTACGTCCCTCTAGTGTTGTTGCAGTGCGCTATGCCACAGTTTTCCCCAAAACTATTTTGATTTATATATAAAAAATCGTTCACATTTTTACTAAAACATTGATGAATTTTCTCCAATATTTAAAAAGAGAGAGAGAAATATTTGTCGAAGAGAAAGCTATATATGGTTAACTTTTAATATGTACGACACGTCAGTTATCGTTGAGTGAGATCAGGAGAGGAGAGGGAGGGAGAGGGGAAAAGAGGGAGAGGGAAGGGAAAAAAGAGGGAGAGGGAAAGGTAAAAAGAGGGAGAGTAAGAGAGAGGAGGGAAGGGAGCAGATTGAAGGGAGATAAGAAAGTAGAGGAGAAAAAAAGGGAGGAAAGAGAGGGCAGGAGGAAAAGAAGACAGTGATGGATTAGAGAGAGAGAGAGAGAGGAAAAATGGAAAAGAATGGGAGAAAGGGTAGGAGAGGTGAAAGAATAAGGAAGTGGGAAGAGAGGAACAGAGGGACAGGTGAAGAGACCACAAGACGGGCAGCCACAGCAAGTTCACTCTGGCTGCATGCCCTCACAGACACATAATCAACCAAATTATAGATGCGATCCACAGGTGACTCTCCTCTCCACAGACAACCGCGGGGGAGCTGACCCCCCCCCGAACACCCTCCAGGTAATTTCAAATAAAGAGTCCTGGTCTGAGTCCGGGTCGCGGGGGCGATGATCAACGTAACAGGTAACAGATAACTCCTGTAAAACCAAGTAACCAAAAAAATCACTAAAAAGATAAATGGTATAAAATACCAACACGATGGAACAATAGACAAAAATGTAGTATAATGCGATACTTTAATGACAACGTTTCGCCCACACAGTGGGCTTTAATAAGTCACAAACAGATCTACCTGGGTAAAGAGTACATGAGTACAAAGTAGAGAGCACAAAGTGTGTGTGTGTGTCTCACGAAATCGTAATGACACGATTGCAAACAAACCATACCACGGGCGGGATTTGAACCCGTGGCTAGCTGGTCCAGTGGCTAACGCGACGGTCTGGAGTTTTGAGACTCTCTGACCGCGGGTTCAAATCCCGCCCGGGATATGGTTTGTGTGTGTGTGAAGGCTACCTGAAGGACGCGTCCAGGGATCAACGGACCCGTGGCCCGGTCACAGGCTAGGCCTCTTAGGAGGTGGATCAGGGCCTGATCAACGAGGCTGTTACTGCTGGCCGCACGTAGTCCAGCGTACGAACTATTTAGCCGTAAGCAAATTAAAAAACAAGGCCGCTGCACGTCTGGCAGCAAAGTAACTAAGGAGCACCAGGAAACGTTGAAATACACACTAGCATCACCGGTGGTGTGTGAAGGTTGTTTCAGATGAGAGGAGAGAGAGAGAGAGAGAGAGAGAGAGAGAGAGAGAGAGAGGCAGTGAAAGAGTTTACATGGTAAAGTATTATTACCTGATTAAGACCAGTGACGGGAAATATTTGTCCTGTTTCCTGACGAATAAAATATGTGAAAGGAGGAGGGAGAGAATGGAGCTGCAGGAGGGAAGGAAGGGAACAAAAGGGAAGAGAGGAGGGGAAGGGAAGGGAAGGGAAGGGAAGGGAAGGGAAGGGAAGGGAAGGGAAGGGAAGGTGGTGATTGGCAGGTATGAACATCTAGGGCAAGAATAACACTGTGTATCTCTGTGGTAACAACTGAGGCAGCTTAGCCTCGTCAACCCTCGTAAACAGAATTTGGTTTCAACGAATCAATTCTCGTCAGAGTTTACCTGTGATAGGTTACCTGGAGGTTATTCCGGGGATCAACGCCCCCGCGGCCGGTCCATGACCAGGCCTCCCGATGGATCAGGGCCTGATCAACTAGGCTGTTACTGCTGGCCGCACGCAGTCCAACGTACGAGCCACAGCCCGGCTGATCCGGCACTGACTTTAGGTATCTGTCCAGCTCTCTCTTGAAGGCAGCCAGGGGTTTATTGGCAATTCCCCTAATGCTTGATGGGAGGCTGTTAAACAGTCTTGGGCCCCGGACACTTACGGTGTTTTCCCTTAGTGTACCAATGGCGCCCCTACTTTTTATTGGGGACATTTTGCATCGCCTGCCCAGTCTTTTACTTTCGTAGGGAGTGATTTCTGTGTGCAGATTTGGGACCATTCCTTCCAAGGTTTCAAGAGTATTTCCGTAACTATCAAATTAAACTATAAAAACCAAATTTTTTTCTTAGAGGATTTTAGAGAATTTTAATACTAATACAACAGCAAAAAAATTAAAACTACTGAAACCTCGCGTTTTTATAGCCTTTAAAAATTTCCTGAGTTGAGTAAACCCACGGCTTGATGCCTGAGCCATTCATCAGTTAGATGTAGCTTTTTCATTCCACCAGTAACAGCCTGGATGATCAGGTCTTGATCAACAGGGAGGCCTGGTCAAGGACTGGGCCACGAGGGGGGGGTGACCCCCGGAACAACCACCAGGTAGATGAGTTGATGAGTTTCGAATCATTTTTACTCCCGGAGCCAGGCCAGGGGCCAGGCTCGTCTTGTGCTAGCCTGGTCAACCAGACTGTTGCTACTGGAGGCCCGTTGCCCTACATTCATTTATAACAGAAAAAAATGAGGGTAATTATGTATTTATATTTCATCTCACACTCTTACCTCCCCTGGTCTCCTGTTTTTCCTTATCTTCTGTTTTCAATTCCCTCTTTTCCTCCTCCTCCTCCTCTTCTTCCTTCCGTTCTTGCTACTTTTCTTCCTCATATTCTCAGTTTTCCTAAACCTCATATTATTTTGACCTTTTTCTTTTCTTCTTATATTCCGTATTCTCCTATTCTTACTTCCTTCTATTCCTCTTCTTCGTCCACCTCTTCCTGCACCGTCGTGGTGTATATAGCTGGGAGTGAGACAATACGCAGAATGAATGAACAATGGCTCAGGTTGCCAAATGTCTTCCCCTACCCTCCCTCACAGCCTTCCCCTACCCTCCCTCACACCCTTCCCTTACCCTCCCTCACAGCCCTCCACTACTCTCCCTCTCCACCAACAGCCCACCCTCCCCCTCCACCACAGCTTCAACTCCCTGCCTCCTCCTCCAGAGGCAGTACACAGAATTTAGCTTCACCTACGCCTTCCTACTACCTTAGTACACATTGTCTTCCTGTCTTGCTCGCCTCGGGTAACCTTCATTGTTCTCGCTTGTTTTAACGTCTGCCTCGGCTGTATTTTATTACCCCCTCTGTCAACATTGTTATTTTCTCCGGCAGTGTTTGCGATTACTGAAACACTATCATCACAATTACCATCGTTATCCTCATCCCATTAATTATGTACCATCGTGGGACAGGTGAAGGGATACCACCTTGCTGGCCCAGGTTATGTACCATCGTGGGACAGGTGAAGGGATACCACCTTGCTAGCCCAGGTTATGTACCATCGTGGGACAGGTGAAGGAATACCACATTGGTAGTCCAGGTTATGCAGCATCGTGGGATAGGTGAAGGTATACCACCTTGTTGGTCCAGGTTATGCAGCATCGTGGGACAGGTGAAGGGATACCACCTTGTTGGTCCAGGTTATGCAGCATCGTGGGACAGAAGGTACTATTCCCTAACAGGGACCTCCGTCCCTAGCCAGGGACACCTCATTCCCTGGCAGTTTCAACTTACAAACCTCCCACCAGTCGACTAATTACAAAGTCTCGCAGGTTTGGAAGCCAATATCACAGATCATTACAGCCATCACCCGCCGCGGCCCATCCCAGTGATTGATACACTTACTGATTAACGAAGGGTATCTCTGCTATCCTATCCCACCACCAGGGAATGAGCCAAAGTATAGATACGGTGGATATCGGTTAATTTTGATGGTATCGATATCGGGATAAAACTGATTATCGGTATCAGTAAAAATTGGGTATCGAAAATCATGACATGTGTTCAAACAGTTGGATATATTTGTTGACGAAACGTTTCGCCTGCACAGCAGGCTTCTTCAGTCAAATACAAAGGGTATTTTATACCATTTTCAACCAAAATTTGGTATTGTTCCATCTCTATCCACCACTTCTTCATTACTGGAATAATGGGATTCAGAGCGTGCAGTACGAGGTGTGCCGAAGCCAGTCTCGAAGGGGCTCACTGTCTACAGTTTACTCTCTAACTCGTATACAGCATTTTTTTGTTTACACTTTCGAGTTTACAGGCTAAGAGTTGTTATCCTATCTCACCTCATTTCGAGGCCCGGTCCTATCTTAGGTATACTAATCATCCTTGGGATGCAACCCACACCAGTCGACTAATACCCAGTTACTACCTACTCACTGCTAGGTGAACAAGGGCATCAGGTCTAAGGAAACATGTCCAACTCTTCCACACACGACGGGGTCGAACTATGAGCACTCAGGATGTGAGGTGAGCTACCAACCCAAGCCAAAGGACACTCTTGCCTCCGCGCTTCATTGCGACTACTTAATGGTCAAGTAAAAGGACACAAGTGCAACTAATGTGACATTTTATTGTGGCAACGTTTCGCTCTCCAGGAGCTTTGTCAAGCCGGCTTGACAAAGCTCCTGGAGAACGAAACGTTGCCTCAATAAAATATCACATTAGTTGCGCTTGTGTCCCTTTACTTTACATATTGTCAGTGATTCTACCAACTTATATACTTAATGGTTCCAGTCGGACCAAAACGTCGTCATAAGTTTTCTATCACCTAGTTGCGGGTTGTGTACTGAGTGGTAGCGTTGTTCCGTGCTACCACAGTTGTTCGCTGTAGTCTCCCTCTCAATTATTACAGTGCCCCCTGTTTTTTTCTGGACAAGTGAAGGCAGTCACCCCTTCGCGTTATCAGTCTAAGAACACAGTCAAGTGTGTAACTCCATCAACCTTACTCTAGTTACCTCATAAAAAAATAAACTAAACCTCGTGTTCAAGTCTTCACATAAATTCCTTTTCAGTTTTCCTCATTTAGCTGTGTTGTTTTTCAGCTTGTGTTAGAGAGGTAAATACACACACACACGGATACGATAAAGCCCATGGAGCAGGAAGAGAGTGAACCTAGTAGCGGCCAGCAAAGAGGCGGGGCCAGGAGATGTGAATCGACTCCTGCAACTACAAATAAGTACAAATAGGTTAATTAAGTACACACACACAGCGTCTACACTCCATTTTAAACACCAAACTCTGAGAGAAATATCAAAAGCTTCTCACTCAAGGCTGATGTTTGTTGAAATATTCACTACTAATGGATGATCTGTCACCACGTGAATGTGAGATCATTTACTCTGTGTCAATGAAGCTCTCTATGCAGTAAAGAAAGAGCAGTACTCAGAGGCTTCCAGCGCGCCACAGAAAACAATTGCAAGAGGAGAAATTTTCGCTACACCGGTGTAGAAAAACTGACGAATCTTACGTTCGAGGATCACAAGTCTTACTATCACATATGCAAGGAAAATTATAGACCGGATAACAAGAACTTTCAAAACAGGAAATACCTTGAAAGTAATTTGTACTCTTTAGATCAGAATATTGCTGTAAATTAACAGCTTCTATTAAAGCACATCTGGAGAGTGCACAGAGAGGCTTCAGTAAAACATTTAACTTACTGGGAACACCTAATGTCCTTTTAACTGTATGTACTCCCTGGAATACAGGCGAGAAGAACTACATTATAAGTTACATCTGGAAATTTATACCTCTCCTTGAATCTCAAGCAACCTAGCTTTATCCAGTTTCTTGAGTATTTTGTATGTCATTATTATATCTCATTGTCTTCCTCTCCTCTAGTGTATTTTAAGAAGCATGTATATATAGGTATATATTAGGGTTCATATATACACAGAAAGAAGAGTCTCCACTCGGCCCTGACAGTAGTATATTCGCTCGTGACTGATTCCGTGAGTCATTCTACGTTAGAATTCCAGCCTGAAGCAAGAATTCATTGCTGAATGCCTGGCCAACCAGGCTGTTGCTGTCCAGAGACCCGTATGCCTACACAGCCACCACACCAGGGCTCAACAACGAGAATAAAACCAAGTGTGTACATAAACTATACCAGCGTGCACGGAAGAGTCCTTGTGATGTCCTCAGTAAACAAAAGCTAGATGGTAGGAATACACGAGCATGCCAGGTGACTATCTACCTACCTACCTACCTCCCTACCTACATACATACCTTTCTATCTACCAATGTACCCGGTGAAGAATTAGACACATGTGCAACATATGTAATCAAGAGGTAATGAGGTAATCAGTCCCTCAGCAAGGCTGAGGGACTGATTACCTCATCTTTGGTATATATTTCTACTGTCTTTCAATTATGTCCTTGATTGTGTATTGATAAAGCTACTGGAGGGCGAAACGTCTACAATAAAGATACCCAGAATTTGCAAATGTGTCTACTTCTTCATCTTGTGGGTATTGAATACCATACAAATACACCTACCTACTTAAGTACCTACCTACGTAACTGCCTACCTACCCACCTACCTACCTGCTGTATATACACGCTCTGATAATGCTTTTCCATCACATTCTATGTCATTCTGACCATTCACTGCCAACATTGAGGCTAACTCATTCAATATTTCTCACATGAAAAAAGGGAACAAATTTGCAGTTTGGCTACATTCTGGGTTATATAAAAATATAGAAAATATTCAATCTGTTGAAACTAGACCTAATCTAAATATATAGTCTATAGATATATAGCTTACCACTTGTATTTTTTTCAGTTGCGAAAATAAAAGGATGTAAAATATTTTGTACTCTGGCAGGATAGCTAGTCTTTTCTTACTGTCTCGTAAACACGTAAGAGAGCAGGTAAATCTTACACTCTTCTATATGCATTCAGTACATACTTATCCCTACCGTCCTGAAGGATGTTTACGGGGTCAACGCCCCCGTGGCCCGGTCCCAGACCTGGCCACCTGGCGGATCAAAGCCTCATCAATTTCTCATGGTTTCTGTGACTTAAATATCCTGTGGAGTCTGGACACAAGACGAAATTTTATATGATCCTCAAGTTTGTGCCTGATCAGCCTGGCTGTGTTGCCTGCGATAGTCTGCGGGCCGCCAGCACCAAATACCTGTCTTGTACAAGACTGGGATTCGAGAGTAGTGACCCCTAGAACCGTCAACAGGTCAAAAGGTAAACTTCAGGTAGTTAATTGCTCACAGCAGGTACGCACAGGTGACAAGTCACGTTGCTGATTCCAGGGGTCAGCGCCCGCGCGGCCAGGTCCCAGACCAGGGTTCCTGGTATTTATCTCGACAAATACAACCAGCCAGGTGCACTAAAATGGCAGTCTGGTATTTCATAATCAAGCTGTTCAACCTTACGGAATTTACATCTTAAACACGTCGACACGCAAGCAATAGTTGCAACACGCAAGCAACAGTTGCAACACGCAAGCAACAGTTGCAAGTCTTCCTAGGTCTCCGTTTTTATGTAGCAGTAACACGTTAATGATACTCTTACCCCACCGCCGCCGCTACCGCCGCCACTGCTGCTTAAAGAGCACTTAGAATCTGCATCTGCTCACACACACACACACACACACACACACACACACACACACACACACACACATACACACACACACACACACATATATATATATATATATATATATATATATATATATATATATATACACACACACACAATAGGTCACTGCAGTGTCTAGATAAACAAGCAGCTCTCCTGGTAAACAGTACAGATCTGTCTTCTGTTAAAACGAGTCGGGACCAACACATTGCTAAGATCAAGTTTCACTCGGTAAGACAGCAGCCACCCAGGGAAGTACTACCGTCCTGCCAGATGACTGTAAAACAGAAACCTGTAACTGTTTTGCATGATGGTAGGATTGCTGGTTTCTTTTTCTGTCTCATAAACACGCTAGATAACAGGGATATCTTGCTACTCCTACTTACACTTTGGTCACACTTCACAGACACGCACATGCATATATATATACATACATCTAGGTTTTTCTCCTTTTTCTAAATAGCTCTTGTTCTTCTATATTTCTTCTATTGTCCATGGGGAAGTGGAAAAGAATCTTTCCTCCGTAAGCCATGCGTGTCGTATGAGGCGACTAAAATGCCGGGAGCAATGGGCTAGTAACCCCTTCCCCTGTAGACATTTACTAAAAAAGAGAAGAAGAAAAACTTTATAAAACTGGGATGCTTGAATGTGCGTGGATGTAGTGCGGATGACAAGAAACAGATGATTGCTGATGTTATGAACGAAAAGAAGTTGGATGTCCTGGCCCTAAGCGAAACAAAGCTGAAGGGGGTAGGGGAGTTTCGGTGGGGGAAATAAATGGGATTAAATCTGGAGTATCTGAGAGAGTTAGAGCAAAGGAAGGAGCAGCAGTAATATTGAAGGATCAGTTATGGAAGGAGAAAAGAGAATATGAATGTGTAAATTCAAGAATTATGTGGATTAAAGTAAAGGTTGGATGCGAAAAGTGGGTCATAATAAGCGTGTATGCACCTGGAGAAGAGAGGACTGTAGAGGAGAGAGAGAGATTTTGGGAGATGTTAAGTGAATGTATAGGAGCCTTTGAACCAAGTGAGAGAGTAATTGTGGTAGGGGACCTGAATGCTAAAGTAGGAGAAACTTTTAGAGAGGGTGTGGTAGGTAAGTTTGGGGTGCCAGGTGTAAATGATAATGGGAGCCCTTTGATTGAACTTTGTATAGAAAGGGGTTTAGTTATAGGTAATACATATTTTAAGAAAAAGAGGATAAATAAGTATACAAGATATGATGTAGGGCGAAATGATAGTAGTTTGTTGGATTATGTATTGGTAGATAAAAGACTGTTGAGTAGACTTCAGGATGTACATGTTTATAGAGGGGCCACAGATATATCAGATCACTTTCTAGTTGTAGCTACACTGAGAGTAAAAGGTAGATGGGATACAAGGAGAATAGAAGCATCAGGGAAGAGAGAGGTGAAGGTTTATAAACTAAAAGAGGAGGCAGTTAGGGTAAGATATAAACAGCTATTGGAGGATAGATGGGCTAATGAGAGCATAGGCAATGGGGTCGAAGAGGTATGGGGTAGGTTTAAAAATGTAGTGTTAGAGTGTTCAGCAGAAGTTTGTGGTTACAGGAAAGAGGGTGCGGGAGGGAAGAGGAGCGATTGGTGGAATGATGATGTAAAGAGAGTAGTAAGGGAGAAAAAGTTAGCATATGAGAAGTTTTTACAAAGTAGAAGTGATGCAAGGAGGGAAGAGTATATGGAGAAAAAGAGAGAGGTTAAGAGAGTGGTGAAGCAATGTAAAAAGAGAGCAAATGAGTGAGTGGGTGAGATGTTATCAACAAATTTTGTTGAAAATAAGAAAAAGTTTTGGAGTGAGATTAACAAGTTAAGGAAGCCTAGAGAACAAATGGATTTGTCAGTTAAAAATAGGAGAGGAGAGTTATTAAATGGAGAGTTAGAGGTATTGGGAAGATGGAGGGAATATTTTGAGGAATTGTTAAATGTTGATGAAGATAGGGAAGCTGTGAGTTCGTGTATAGGGCAAGGAGGAATAACATCTTGTAGGAGTGAGGAAGAGCCAGTTGTGAGTGTGGGGGAAGTTCGTGAGGCAGTAGGTAAAATGAAAGGGGGTAAGGCAGCCGGGATTGATGGGATAAAGATAGAAATGTTAAAAGCAGGTGGGGATATAGTTTTGGAGTGGTTGGTGCAATTATTTAATAAATGTATGGAAGAGGGTAAGGTACCTAGGGATTGGCAGAGAGCATGCATAGTTCCTTTGTATAAAGGCAAAGGGGACAAAAGAGAGTGCAAAAATTATAGGGGGATAAGTCTGTTGAGTATACCTGGTAAAGTGTATGGTAGAGTTATTATTGAAAGAATTAAGAGTAAGACGGAGAATAGGATAGCAGATGAACAAGGAGGCTTTAGGAAAGGTAGGGGATGTGTGGACCAGGTGTTTACAGTGAAACATATAAGTGAACAGTATTTAGATAACGCTAAAGAGGTCTTTGTGGCATTTATGGATTTGGAAAAGGCGTATGACAGGGTGGATAGGGGGGCAATGTGGCAGATGTTGCAGGTGTATGGTGTAGGAGGTAGGTTACTGAAAGCAGTGAAGAGTTTTTACGAGGATAGTGAGGCTCAAGTTAGAGTATGTAGGAAAGAGGGAAATTATTTCCCAGTAAAAGTAGGCCTTAGACAAGGATGTGTGATGTTACCGTGGTTGTTTAATATATTTATAGATGGGGTTGTAAGAGGTTGCAAGAGGCGTGGAGTTAAAAGATAAAGAATCACACATAAAGTGGGAGTTGTCGCAGTTGCTCTTTGCTGATGACACTGTGCTCTTGGGAGATTCTGAAGAGAAGCTGCAGAGATTGGTGGATGAATTTGGTAGGGTGTGCAAAAGAAGAAAATTAAAAGTGAATACAGGAAAGAGTAAGGTAATGAGGATAACAAAAAGATTAGGTGATGAAAGATTGGATATCAGATTGGAGGGAGAGAGTATGGAGGAGGTGAATGTATTCAGATATTTGGGAGTGGACGTGTCAGCGGATGGGTCTATGAAAGATGAGGTGAATCATAGAATTGATGAGGAGAAAAGGGTGAGTGGTGCACTTAGGAGTCTGTGGAGACAAAGAACTTTGTCCTTGGAGGCAAAGAGGGGAATGTATGAGAGTATAGCTTTACCAACGCTCTTATATGGGTGTGAAGCATGGGTGATGAATGTTGCAGCGAGGAGAAGGCTGGAGGCAGTGGAGATGTCATGTCTGAGGGCAATGTGTGGTGTGAATATAATGCAGAGAATTCGTAGTTTGGAAGTTAGGAGGAGGTGCGGGATTACCAAAACTGTTGTCCAGAGGGCTGAGGAAGGGTTGTTGAGGTGGTTCGGACATGTAGAGAGAATGGAGCGAAACAGAATGACTTCAAGAGTGTATCAGTCTGTAGTGGAAGGAAGGCGGGGTAGGGGTCGGCCTAGGAAAGGTTGGAGGGAGGGGGTAAAGGAGATTTTGTGTGCGAGGGGCTTGGACTTCCAGCAGGCATGCGTGAGCGTGTTTGATAGGAGTGAATGGAGACAAATGGTTTTTAATACTTGACGTGCTGTTGGAGTGTGAGCAAAGTAACATTTATGAAAGAGTTCAGGGAAACCGGCAGGCCGGACTTGAGTCCTGGAGATGGGAAGTACAGTGCCTGCACTCTGAAGGAGGGGTGTTAATGTTGTAGTTTAAAAACTGTAGTGTAAAGCACCCTTCTGGCAAGACAGTGATGGAGTGAATGATGGCGAAAGTTTTTCTTTTTCGGGCCACCCTGCCTTGGTGGGAATCGGCCAGTGTGATAATAAAATAAAAATAATATATATATATATATATATATATATATATATATATATATATATATATATATATATATATATATATATATATATATATATATCCGGTTATTGTTATATGCCGGACTTGAGTCCTGGAAATGGGAAGTACAATGCCTGCACTCTAAAGGAGGTGTTTGGGATATTGGCAGTTTGGAGGGATATGTTGTGCCTCTTTATACGTATATGCTTCTAAACTGTTGTGTTCTGAGCACCTCTGCAAAAACAGTGATTATGTGTGAGTGAGGTGAAAGTGTTGAATGATGAAAGTATTTTCATTTTGGGGATTTTCTTTCTTTTTGGGTCACCCTGCCTCGGTGTGAGACGGCCGACTTGTTAATATATATATATATATATATATATATATATATATATATATATATATATATATATATATATATATATATATATATAATTTATATTATGCCTATATGAATTACCGTACAGCTCAGCGTTTTCGGTATGAGGTGAGGGCACGACCTGGTTGTTTTAGAGGTCAGCAGATGCAAAAAAAAGAAATAACGTTCCGTACATGGTGCCAGACGCTCCCCAGACTTGCCAAAACATTCCCCAGATGGGCCAAAAAAAATCCCCAGACGGGGCAAAACATCCCCAGACAAAAGCTTTCCAGAAAAGCCCCAACACACTCTAGCTCCGTTTAAAAACCTACAATGAACACTAACACAAATAAAAATGGCACTTTCCAACAGAGGAAAATACAAAAGAGGGCGGCGTTCATTACCGGCCTCAGTGCCAGACTTTCCTCCCTTTGTAGTCGAGAGGCAAACTTTCTCAACGTCTGAATGAAATTTCCCCAGTGAAAGCTCTTAGGATTTACTCAAGAGAAAGTATGATATAAGGAAATTAGGAATTTTTACAGTTTAAATCAGTTTTCTTTTCCTTTTCGTGTAAATTTCATGATGTTTCTGCAGTTACTTCCTGATCAGCCGGGCTGTGGTGCCTTCGTTGAAGTGTGTGTGGCTGGCACCAACAGCCTAATAAAAATATGGTTATAACTATGACCATAATTTTTAAAGGGATGGACCGGTAAGCCAGCGGAAGGCCTCGGTCAGATGACAAAATGTTCCAACGGCAGCATCATCTGACTAAGACCCGCGTCAGGAAACACTTGTCCTGTTTCCTGACTAACCTTACCTAACCTAACCAACAGCCTGGTCTGGGGCTGGTCAGAGGCTGTATACAGAACCTGCCACGGATGCTCTTGCTATCACCTTTGATGAGTTCTGAGAGTTTTTTTTACTCCCAGAGCCCGGCCATAGGTCAGGCTCGTCTGGTGCTTGCATGGCCAACCAGCCACAAGCCTTACAACTTACCCGCACACTTTTCTTCTCTTCAATTTGCTACCTGAGAACGTAAATGAGTGTTTTTTAAATCATCCCGTGTAGTACTGGGAGAGGAAGATAGTACTGGCTCTGGTACTCTTCCTCAGCCTCACGGGGCCGCGTACCGCTAGCATAAACAGCCTGATTAAAAAGGCCGTCAACACAGAGGCTTGGTCTGGGACCGGAGATGGGGACAGTGACCTCCGGAACTGTCTACAGGTGAACCTATAGGCCAACTTGTGTTTCCCAGTCTGGTAAGTTCAGCAACCTACTGACTCAAGGGAAATTTAAGGTGTCTCAGTAGAAGACTTTTCGTCTGTATGGTCTTCTCAAAGTTCGTCTGTATGGTCTCCTTCTGGGAGTTCTTCTGTATGGTCTCCTTCTGGGAGTTCTTCTGTATGGTCTCCTTCTGGGAGTTCTTCTGTATGGTCTCCTTCTGGGAGTTCTTCTGTATGGTCTCCTTCTGGGAGTTCTTCTGTATGGTCTCCTGGGAGTTCTTCTGTATGGTCTCCTGGGAGTTCTTCTGTATGGTCTCCTTCTAGGAGTTCTTCTGTATGGTCTCCTGGGAGTTCTTCTGTATGGTCTCCTTCTGGGGGAATATCCCAAAAAGAAGACCGTACAGAAGACAAGTCTTCTGCAACTTGTGTCCAACTGAACTCGTCAAACAAGATGTCTGGGGTCGGGTTTGATGGGTTTCTAAGACAATATTCGGCTTTCAACTGCTGGGAAGTTGTGCAAGAAAGGTATAAAATACCGACAGTATGAAAGTTAAGACACATGTCGGTATAAAATACCGACAATATGAAAGTTGTATATAGTTCTGTCTTCTAATTATGTCCTAGAATCTGTACTGATAAAGCCACTGGATGGCGAAACGTCTACGATAAAGATATCCAGATGTTGCACATGTGTCTTAATTTTCATGCTTGGAAGTTGTATCTTGTGGTTTATATACAAGCACAACAACCACAGTAGGATCCACCTATGATCAACCAACTTTCTTCACAATAAAAATGTATATACAAACTTATAAAAAAAATTCTGGTTATAAATATGAAATACTTTGTACCAATACTCGGAGTACACTTACTGATATTATCTCTCACCCTGCCACAGGGAGGCAATACTACTGAGTACACTTTCTGGTATTATCTCTCACCCTGCCACAGGGAGGCAGTATTACTGAATACACTTTCTGGTATTATCTCTCACCCTGCCACAGGGAGGCAGTATTACTGAATACACTTTCTGGTATTATCTCTCACCCTGCCACAGGGAGGCAGTATTACTGAGTACACTTTCTGGTATTATCTCTCACCCTGCCACAGGGAGGCAGTATTACTGAATACACTTTCTGGTATTATCTCTTACCCTGCCACAGGGAGGCAGTATTACTGAATACACTTTCTGGTATTATCTCTTACCCTGCCACAGGGAGGCAGTATTACTGAATACACTTTCTGGTATTATCTCTCACCCTGCCACAGGGAGGCAGTATTACGGAGTACACTTTCTGGTATTATCTCTCACTCTGCCACAGGGAGGCAGTATTACTGAGTACACTTTCTGGTATTATCTCTCACCCTGCCACAGGGAGGCAGTATTACTGAATACACTTTCTGGTATTATCTCTCACCCTGCCACAGGGAGGCAGTATTACTGAATACACTTTCTGGTATTATCTCTCCCTGCCACAGGAAGGCAGTATTACCGAGCACACTTCTTGATATTATCTCTCCCTGCCACGGGGAAAAACATTAAATAAATATCCCAGGGAAATGTTTAGATGCTACAAGATAAAGTTTATGAATACGTGTACCTAAGGCGGGCGAGGATACAGTAAAGAGAACGGAGTTACTGAATAGATTTCTATTTTGTTAGCTGTTTTGTCGAGACCTCCACGCTAGTGCTTTTTGCTGCTGCGGACCTTGCTTTTGTGACGAGAATTATTGTGTGCGCATAATATTCTCAAGCGCACGGAGAAATGGGTGAACGTACAGGAATTTCGGGACGCCCTGTACGACCTTCCCCTGAGAGTGTGAACCCTCTTCCAGATTACTGCCTAAATAGGTTTCTCCCTCAGTATGTTAGCCCTATGTTCTGATACAAAGCAAAGTATGTATACTAAACACATACACACACTTGGAGCAGGGAGAGCGTGCACCTAGTAGCGACTAGCGAAGAAGCAGCGCCAGAAGCTATGAATCGACCCCTAAAAACCACAAATATGTGTGTACACACACACACACACACATACACCAACAAACAAGAGTGCTAAACGAGAGCTCCTATAGCATATTCATACTTTATAAAACTTATGCAGACAACACTATCTGTGGTATAAAATCCTTCCTGTTATAAGCTACCTGTTAATGGTTCCTAAGAGTATCACCCCCGCTCCTCAGTCCCAGACCAGGACTCCTAGGTTGCAAAGGAAATATTACAGGATTAATAGCCATTAATAAACACAGGAAGGTAAAAGTGTATAAAGACTCTCAAAACTCATCAAGGTTATAAAAGTATATTTAGCTGCCATCTCAGGTTTTTAAGAAACAGAATGAACAGTTCGGCATGTTCTCTCTAGCCCGGAATATTGCTATACATTAATTAACAACCCCCTTTTAAGGCAGGGAAATTTCAGATCTGGAAAATGAAGAGAAACTTGGCTGTCCATATAAACTCAGTCAAGTCTGTACATAATATTGGAAACACGTGAAGTTCCTCGCCTTACATTCCTTAAGATACATCATAACCTTTACTCCGTACCCGGAAAATCCTAAAGGGACTGATCCCAAATCTGTACACAGAAATCATTCCGTACAGAATCAATATTCTCGGCAGATTGTGCAAAACACAGCCAGTGAACAGAAGGGGCGCCAAGAGTACACTAAGAGACAGTATGTTTGAAGGGCCCAAGAATTTTCAATAGCCTCCCAACAACCCCTTGCTGTCTTCAAGAGAGAGCTGGATAAGTTCCTAAAGTCAGTTCCTGATCAGCCAGGCTGTGGTGCATATGTTAGGTTGTTAGTGCTAGCGTGCGGCTACCACTAACAACCTAGATGATCAGGAGATCCAAGGGAAGACCTAGTTTGGGACTGATGGATGATTGTTGCCAAGACACCTGTTACCTTCTCTCCTTGTAACTACCAATTTATTTCAGTATTAAAGACGGAAAGAGATCCATAATATTGCTAAGATTATTAGATTAATAACAATAACAATAATAATAATTATAATAATACTAATAATAATTATAATAATACCCTATCTAAGAGTAATAATATACCTTTGATATACCTTTGAAGAGTTTCGAGAGTTCATCTACTCTCTGAGCCCGGCCATGGGCCAGGTTCGTCTGGTGTTTGCCTGGTCAACCAGGCTGTTGCTGCTGGAGGCCCGCTCCCCCCACATATCCACCACAGTCTGGTTGATCTGGCACCTGGTGAAGATACTTGTCCAGTTTCCTCTTGAAGGCTTCAACACTTGTTCCAGCCGTGTTTCTGATATCTTCTGGTAAGATGTTGAATAGTCTGGGACCCCGCATGTTGATGCAGTGTTCCCTTATAATAATCGGAAACCTTCAACAGAAGGCTTTTTTTGACAACAATCGCCCCAGCTGGTCAATACATTGTAGCCTCAAGGTACCAATGTAATTCCCGAGGTGGAAAGTAACGGCTTAAAGCTGGTAAAATGAGCTTTGATCCTAGAGGCGGTCAAGGCCAAGCAGATAAAGCTCCTCAGGGATGGAATCCATCCTGGCTCTGTCATGGGCGCTCTCTTGGGCGCTCTACGAGCTCTTTAAACAAAAATTTCAATCTCTATTTATGCTTTTATTAACCAATATTATTTGAAATTGGGTTAGAAATTTTGAAATATACTAAAAAAATATACGTAAACATCAAAAAATGTGAATGTGAAAATTTGGAAATTTGCAGGTTTTCGTTTTATAACGCTGGTTATTATTATTGTTATTATTATTATTATTATTATTATTATTATTATTATTATTATTATTATTACAATCATAACTAAGCTCTAAACAGTCATAAAGCTGGTAATCTTAAGGTGATGACCTTTGACCCGGTCCTTTCAATCTCTCTGGGGAATGAGATGTAAACAGATTAGATTTTAGATTTGGCCGCCGAAGCGACTAATTTGTCTTTTTTATTTTTTGACACACCAGCCGTCTCCCACCGAGGCAGGACGACCTGAAAAAGAAGAAATGGAGATTTTTTCTTCTTTTTGCATTTAGTAATTTATGCAAGAGAAGGGGTTACTAGCTTCTTGTTCCCGGTATTTTAGTCGCCTCTTAGGACACACATGGCTTATGGAGGAAGGATTCTTTACCACTTCCCCAAGGAGTGGATAATTTATTTGTACATCCCATATCCATCCCGTGGAGGGTAGAGAAAAAGCATATGGCCACACAAAAAACTAGGTGCAAGGCTCCAAAATGGTCAACACAAGTACATATGGAGGGCAGTACTGTGGAGGGCAGTACTGTGGAGGGCAGTACTGTAGAGGGCAGTACTGTGGAGGGCAGTACTGCGAAGGGCAGTACTGTGGAGGGCAGTACTGTGGAGGGCAGTACTGTAGAGGGCAGTACTGTGGAGGGCAGTAGCATTAGCTCTTTGATCTACGAGAACCTAACCAGCACCAAGGCACTCTCCTTGACAGAATATTCCCCTCTTACCGAAGACACTGTATAGACTATGCTCACGTACTGATTCCATATGTAACGGCAGACTCTACCTAACAATGTTTGGACTTCAGTGGCCCTCATCATAACAGAGGTATACAATACCGACAAGTGGTTAAGTAGGACACATGTGGAACAGGTGGGTATCTTTCTAGTTTCTCCCAGGCAGTAAACACGTTTAGTTACTTCTAAATTCACGCTTACCTTATACCTTACCTTATACCTTACCTTATACCTTACCTTTACCTTACCTTACCATCTGAAAATAGGACCGTGAATGCTGCTAGTAACATGCGCAGGGTTGGAAAACAAACCGTACACGATACCATATGTCTGAACCCAATATCATTCCTTCTGGCTACTCCCTGGCACTCTCTAGCACTTCTTGGCACTCCCAGATACTGTCTGGTACTCCCTGGCACTTTCTGGAACTCCCAGGCACTTTCTGGTACTCCCTGGCATTCTCTGGTACTCCCAGGCACTCAACTGACAGTAGTAGTAGTAACGTCAGACGTCGGTACTCAACTGACAGGAGCAGCAACGTCAGACGTCAGTATTCAGCTGACAGTAGTAGTTGTAACTTAAGGCGTCAGTACTCAACTGACAGCAATCGTAACGTCAGTACTCAAATGACAGTAGTCGTAACGTCAGTACTCAACTGACAGTAGTAGTAACGTCAGACGTCAGTACTCAGATTACAGCAGTAAGAACTTCAGACGTCACTACTCAGTTAACAGCAGTGAGAACGTCAGACGCCACGACGTCGAGTACTAGCGTCAGACGTCAGTACTGGAACCATTCCTCCGCTGCAGCACTCAACCCACAGTGGTAGTGACATCTGACGTCATGTCGGCTAGAAATATTATCTGCTAAAACTGTGCCCAGACACATTAGGTGCTGTTGCTGTTGCTGCTGCTTTTGACGTTGCTGTTGTTGCTGTAACTACTGATTCTGCTGTTTTAGTTGGTGCTGCTTCCTTTGCTGCTGGTGCCGTTGCTGTTTTTGCTGTTGCTATTATTGATGTTAACGTTGCTGTTATTGCTGTTGTTGTCGGGCTTGTCTGGTACCTTGCACTTTCTGCTGCAATGTGCCGAGAACAGCAATTAACATAACAAGTACGAAACTTAACTTTACCATTAACAACAGTGAGATCACCCAGTGCCAGGAGCCGTGAATGGACCCCCTGCAACCACATACAGGCGAGTACAGGTAACCACACCGTTACACTTCGTCACTACTTGTCCCGCTGCACTGTGGATGTTACAAATATTAACGCTGAATCCAATTCAACCACACAAAAAAAGAGAGAAACAAGCTTACCATCATTCTTTCAATAGCTGTCTTGTTAAAAATGCGCTGACATCGCAATTCAGACGACCGTCCGAAGTGAAACATCTCCCTTCCCCCCCTTTCCACCATCTTTCCAACCTCCAGGACTCAAGTCCAGCTAACAGATTTCTCTGAATCTCTTCCTAAATATTACCTTACTTGCACTCCAACAGCACATCAAATCCTGAAAAGAACTCCTATTTCCACTCAGATCTGACACGCTCACACACGCCTGTTGGATCCTCAAGCTTCTGCCATTTAAAAACCTCCTTCAATCCCTTCCTCCAAATCTCCCTGAAGAGTATGTGGGCTGTGTGCCCATGAAAGTGCCTGGTATGTACATGTACGTGCTTCATGCGTCTATGTACGTACCTGTGTCCATGTACGTGTTTTATGTGTTATTTACGTACCTATGCGTCCATGTACGTGCTTCATGTGTCTATGTACGTACCTTGTGTGTCTACTGTACGTGCTTTGTGTTTATTTACGTACCTGTGTGTCCATGTACGTACTTTATGTGTTCATGTGCGTACGTGTGTGTCCATGTACGTGCTTTATGTATTCAAGTACGTACCTATGTGTCAGTGTACGAGTCTGAAAGATTATACGGGTGAAGCTCTCAATTTCCAGCGATGTTTGTAATTAACATTCAATTACAGCACCTGACTTTTCCCTCGGTAATTGTCAGACTCAGGGACACACTAGCTGTGGTGTTGGGTCCTCTCCCACTGTTACCATTGTCAGGCTCGGGGACAAACTAGCTGTAGTGTTGGGTCCTCTCCCAATGTTACCACTGTCAGACTCAGGGACACACTAGCTGTGGTGTTGGGTCTTCTCTCAATATTACCACTGTCAGGCTCAGGGACACACTAGCTGTGGTGTTGGGTCTTCTCTCAATATTACCACTGTCAGGCTCAGGGACACACTAGCTGTGGTGTTGGGTCTTCTCTACTGTTAATTGTATTAGCTGTGGTGTTGGGTCCTCTCGCACTGTTACCATTGTCAGGCTCAGGGACACACTAGCTGTGGTGTTGGGTCCTCTCCTACTGTTACCATTGTCAGGCTCGGGGACACACTAGCTGTAGTGTTGGGTCTTCTCTCAATATTACCACTGTCAGACTCAGGGACACAATAGCTGTGGTGTTGGGTCCTCTCCCAATGTTACCATTGTCCTGATGGCTTTATCACAGCTTGCGCAACGGTAGCACCAGCAGCAACAACAGAAGCTACAGCAGCAACATCGGTAGCTACAGCAGCAACAGCAGCAATAACAACGGTAGCACCAGCAACCACGACAGCAGCAGCAACAACGGCAGTTGCAGCATCAGCAACAATAGTAGCTGCAGCAGCAACAACAACGGTAGCAGCCGCAAAAACAGTAGCTGAAGAAGTAGTGACAACGGTAGTTGCAGCAGCAGGAACAACGGCAGCACCAGCAATGGTAGCAGCAACAATAACGGCAGTAGCAGCAACAACTGTAGAAGCAGCAGCAACAACTGTGGCAGCAGCAACAACGGTAGCAGCAGCAACCACGGTAGTACCAGGAACAACGGTACCAGCAGCAACAACGGAAATAACAATGATAACAGCAGCAACAACCACGACAGCAGTACCAACAACAACAACGGTAGCCGAAGAAACAACAGTAGTAGTAGTAGTAGCAGCAGCAACCACGGTAGCAGCAACAACGGTAGTACCAGCAACGGCAGGTTGTGTTTTGATAACAGTTCACGAGGTACCTCAACGTCATTTACTTGTACTTTACCTGCGATCTGGCGATACCAATGCTCCAGCGGCCCGGTCCCAGACCAGACTTCCCAGCTGACAGCCTAATCAATCAGGCTCTTGGTGCTGGTCGCCTGCAGTTCTCATTACGCAGTTATCGCCAATACCTCCTGTAATACACTCCAGGGGGCGACTCCACAATTCCACCAGCAGAGGAACTGGGCAATTTTAAGAAGCAATCACGCCCCGGGGTAAATAAATACGCGGTGTCAGCCACGGGGGTAAAATACGGCTGACAGCTGACAGCCGGGAAACACACATTCATCTCCGGCGAGCAAGCTGACACTCTTAACTTTATTCTTTCTTTCGTTGGTTAATTTTTTTCTCTCTCTCATTAATTCGCCAATTTTTCCCTACATCGGGAGGGTTCTTGATCCTAGAAATTAGAGCTGTGATCCCTAAGGGATCACAGCTCTAATTGCTGTTTGGATCTTGTTGTCAAATGTCTGTAGAGTAAATAAATTATTATAATTATTAAACACACGAGAAGGCACTAAACCCATAGGGGTCATACAATAATGGGAGGTAGATGAAGTTTAAGAGGCGGGGGCCAGGAGCCAGGACTCAACCCATCCCCCTTTTCAAACGTAAATCGGCGAATACGTAATGCAAAATTTGAGCGCTGCAAGACGTGTCGTGTTTTTAATTCGCTTACTTGTGCTTAAATATTATATACATCTACCTGGAGTGGATTTCGGGGTCACCGACCCCGCGGAGCGGTCCCAGACCAGACCCCCCGGTTGCTAACCTCATCAACCAGGCTGTTGGTAATGGCTGCACATGTGAGAGGGTTCGTGGAGATGTGATGGCTGGAGTTAAACACACTTGTTGGATGGTAACACTATATTGCAGAGTGTGAGAAAGGAGAGCCCAAACTGCCTGTCCTGTCGCCTGCTAGGACTACGCCGCAGTGGTTCCCAAACTTTTTCAGCTTGTTACCCAATTTAACATGCCACATAAAGCATGTTACCCCTTTCACAAAATGTTGTTATTATTGATATATATGGCTAAACGTGAACGTATACAGCCTCGCATACTCTGCTAATCCTAGCAAAACCATTGAAAACGTAAGAACCACACATACATTATATATAAAATTAATAATAGCTACAAATTCACAGTAACAGTGGGTAAATACTAACTATATACTGCACAGGGCAGTACACATACATACCAGCTTATGTCTACCTCGGCTGATGCTCACAGATAAACTGACAGTGTGAAATAGAGGCAGCCTCAGGAAGTGAGTGACGCGTACTGGACAGGTCGATCTGAGCTACTGAGTGACTTTTGTCCTGAAGCATACTTGTCAAAATACTTTTGGGTTTCCACACACTTAGCTATATATTTCTTCTTTTCTAATACTGTATATTAGTTTTTGATGTTTATTGTTATTTGGTTTAACTTTATTGCTTACTTATAATAGGTTTACTTTACAACTTTATATACTAAGACAAAGTTAACAATAATCCTCATACCGGGTACCGCATTGTTTTCTTGATTTTCAGAATTCATAACTTTTTTTCTGTCACCTCTCCATTACCCCCCAAAAATGGTTAAATTACCCCCAGGGGGTAATTTACCCCCGTAGTCACTACGGGGAACTGAGGCCGATGCAGCGCATCCCACGCACCCATGCGGCATCACGTGACGTTACACAAGCTAGTCACTGGGCCTATGGTACTATGATTACCCAACTTAACCTTACAAATCTTACCTAACCTAACCTAACAAACCTTACTCAACCTAATCTTACAAATCTAACTTAACATAACAAACCTAACCTAACAAAATTTACCCAACCTAACCTTACAAATCTTACCTAACCTAACCTAACAAACTTTGCCTAACCACAGCCCGGCTGATAAGGAACTGACCTGAGGAACTTACCAAGTTCCTTCTGGAAGACAACCAGGGGCCTGATGGCAAGCAATCTCCCCAAAAATACAAATTAAAAAAGAACGTTCGAAAATGAACGTTGGGAATGACGTAAGAAAACAAACGTTGATAAGTGAGACGGTCAGCCTCACGACACTACACAGTTTCTTTTAACAACACTACGAGGAATTTTCTAGGTCTCGAAATAAAAAAGTTTCCCATACACAACACAATGATAAAAAAATTATTCTCGAATATGCAAATGAGCATAATGCAAGTTCTGAAAATACACCAATCTCTCTTCCTCCCCCCCAGCACCCTCCATCCTAATCTCCCTCCTCTGTTTGTTTGTCTGTCTGTCTGTCTCTCTGTCTCTCTCTCTCTCAGGACAAAAAACTGGCCACCATGGGAACATAAACCACCGCAAAACCAGCACGTTTTTTAAACGCTTCTAGTGAATACGGGTTTACGTCATACAGTTCAAGGGACGTCAGATGCTGTCAGTATTTTAGACACTTGACTGAATTTACTCTATGTACACTCTCTAGATCTGTAACCTGGCCAGACCTTACAAGGAACTACTGGTATATAGAAAATTACAATTTAGAAAGTACAGGTGACGAGGAATATCATCCTGGCTTGTCATCTTGTGTTGTGAAAGTTCTAGTTATCTAACTTATCAATCTTGTCATCTCGTGCTGTGAAAGTTCTTGTTATCTAATCTATCAATCTTGTCATCTCGTGCTGTGAGAGTTCTTGTTATCTAATCTATCAATCTTGTCATCTTGTGCTGTGAAAGTTCTAGTTATCTAACCCATAAATTTCCTGGTGGTTTTAATAGCAACAATGTTGTGATCCATAAACGAAAGATCTTCTGAGATCACTCTTACGTTCCTCACAATCCTCTTTCACTCAACTGAGCGTTTTGTTTGACACTGGTATTTTCCAGCACAGACGTAGCAGCCTCAGATGCTGTGACAAGATAGTGATTTCTACTAAGCCAGATGTAAACGAGGTAGCCTTAGCCCTATGGCGTGGGTGTGGCAAGAAGCAAATGTCGCTCTAGGCTGCGGCTTCTACTAACGCAGATGCAAATGAGGTAGCCGTTAGCCCCATGTAGAGGCGCGGCAGAGCGGCCGCTGATCCATCGATTATCTGCCTTTAAAAATCGGACGAAGATCACCGTCTTGGTGGTTGTCAGGTGCCAGAGCCGTGTCCAAGTGTAGCAGCAGAGCCCTGTCCGGGCGTAGCACCAGAGACGTGTCCGGGCGTAGCACCAGAGACGTGTCCGGGCGTAGCACCAGAGACGTGTCCAGGCGTAGCACCAGAGACGTGTCCGAGCGTAGCACCAGAGACGTGTCCGGGCGTAGCACCAGAGACGTGTCCGGGCGTAGCACCAGAGACGTGTCCGAGCGTAGCACCAGAGACGTGTCCGGGCGTAGTACCAGAGACGTGTCCAGGCGTAGCACCAGAGATGTGTCCAGGCATAGTACCAGAGATGTGTCCGGGCGTAGCACCAGAGATGTGTCCAGGCATAGTACCAGAGATGTGTCCGGGCGTAGCACCAAAGAAACGGTGTTCAGAACTCTACTTTCCCAATGACAAGATATCATCAGACACGAAAGATAATAAGAATTGAACGTTCTTCCACCTCCGATAATTCACGCTCGTACGCACTCTCCCACGCATGTACGTTCACTAGCTACCTCACAACATCCTCTCGGGAGCACGCTCGCACGCGCGCACACAAGCGCAGAGTGTGTCACACTTTCCCTAAAAGCCTTATGCTAATAACGTTAATGGAGTCTCTGCCAGTAGACACCATGTATAAGGTTACAGTAGATTTCGCTGCCCTAAAGTCAACATGTCACTGATGAACATATGACAATATAAACATAATAATAATAATAATAATAATAATAATAATAATAATAATGAATGTGTTTCGTTCGCTACACTAGCACATTAAATTTCAAGCCGATCGGAATTTGTATTATCAGGTTATCTGAGTTGATGGGTAAAGTAATCAGATGAGGCATTCAAAAATTATTTTTTCTCGTATATTCACTGAGAGACACATACACTTCTCTGTGTATATACACTGAGATACACACACACACACTTCTGCGTATATAAGCTGAGATACACACACACACACACACACACACACACACACACACACACACACACACACACACACACACACACGCATGCACATACAACAGGCCTAGTGTCTAATCGACATGTGCCTAGGACCAAATGGTAACTAACACACGCACACACACACACACATCTCTGTGTAAATACACTGAGATACACTCGTCTATGTGTATTTACTCCGCCGAGGTGTTGGCAGCCTTCCTTCAGTATACAGGAGAGGTGGGTCCCCTGAGCTTTACACGAAGCCTCCTATGTATTCAACACACGTCCTACACACGTAGCCCCTACCACCTCCCTACAACACGCTGGCTCCTTCACTCTTCCACCGTGACTCCTCTTTCTTCCTTTCCTGCTACTCTACATTTTTTTTTTAAATCGGTTTATTGTATTTAAGTCTAAATCTCTGGACCTATTTTTTCACTATGTAAAATGGATCAAAGGTAGTTGCTTCTGCTTTCATTCTGTGTCGCTGGAGACTCCAGGCCAGCAGTAGGGTGAGGGGCCGGCAGCAACACACTCTAGACTCCTACACTCCACTCTTAGGTCACAAGAGAGAGAGAGAGAGAGAGAGAGAGAGAGAGAGAGAGAGAGAGAGAGAGAGAGACGTACACACAGGAAATGAAATAATCTGGAAAGTGAAGAAGTGGAGGCAGGTTCCATACACTTTAAGAAGAGGTACGATAAAACTCTTGGAGCAGGGAGAGTGGACCTAATAGCGATCAACGAAGAGGCGGGGCCAGCAGCTGTGAATCGACCCCTACAACCACAAACTTTGGTGGGGCCAGACTAACACCATCACTCAGTCTTCATCTGTAGCAAGTACGAGAATTACTAACAACCAGTAAATGCTGACAAGCCTGCAGGCTCATACCTCCGATGTACCTGTAACAAGTCTCTAGAGTTTTCCTACTCCCGCAGCCCCCCAGCCTTGGATCAGCTTGTCTGATGATTGTCTGGTCAACCAGGCTGTTGTTGCTGGCGGCCCCAGCAAGTCACGTGGCTCTCGAAGCAACCTGAAGAATAAAAGTCCCAATATCGTAACTGGAATACACCTGTGATATACCTGTGAATGATTTCCAGAGTTTTTTCTGCCCTTGCAGCCCAATCTGGGGCCTGGCTTTTGTGACTACCTGTTCAAAAAGCTTGTTGGCGGGCCGCTGGCCCACATATCCATCACAGCCTGGTTGATTTGGCACCTGGTGGAGGCAGTGATCCAGTTTCCAGTATTTATGATATCCGTTTTATATCCGCCCTGATATCCACCCTGGCTATCAAGTCATAATTGGTTGTGACCTGACAATGGTTCGAAAAGGCCCGAAATGTCAGACGACGTTTCGGGCGTCTTTCTGATTTTGTAAATCATCACTAGGCACTACGCAACACTCAACTCAAGATCAACATCTTTATCAAAAAATACAATATACTCATGTCACGGCTTCAATAAGTCTATGGGGGAAGCGTTAAACACTTAAGAGGGCCATAAAGTGCCTGGGATATTGAAGACAGTCAGGTATGATCCAAGGAAGGGGAGAGATAACTCAAATTCTTTGAATTAAAGAGTCACACACCAGCATCCAGGCATCTTCCTCCCCCTCTCATCTTTGAAGGAAGAAAATCAACAGCTTTATACCTCGGGGTCTACTTGAGGCAGGCCAAGTGCCCAGACCACGCCTCAACGTTGCTGGCCTGATCAACCAGGCTGTTGGTGTTTGCCACATAAACCGAAAAAAAATCCCTCGTCAGAATCTCAACAAGAGAGGAACATCTTTCAAGAAGAGCTTTTTCTGGTAAGATGAATCTAATCCCTTGATCCTCAGAGTCTGTCTGCCAGCAGTGTCTACCAGCAGTGTCTGCCAGCAGTGTCTGCCAGCAGTGTCTGCCTCCGTCTTTGTGCACCGCTGCTCCTTAACAATACCCTTCTGAGCAAAAGTTTACCATTCATCATTTCCCTAAGAAATTTCCTGAGTTTACTTTCATTTTGCCAGGACTCTGCTGGACTGTATCGCTCTCAGGACTCTGCTGGACTGTATCGCTCTCAGGACTCTGCTGGACTGTATCGCTCTCAGGACTCTGCTGGACTGTATCGCTCTCAGGACTCTGCTGGACTGTATCGCTCTCAGGACTCTGCTGGACTGTATCGCTCTCAGGACTCTGCTGAACTGTATCGCTCTCAGGACTCTGCTGAAATGTATCACTCTCAGGACTCTGCTGAAATGTATCGTTCTCAGGACTCTGCTGAAATGTATCGTTCTCAGGACTCTGCTGAAATGTATCGTTCTCAGGACTCTGCTGAAATGTATCGTTCTCAGGACTCTGCTGAAATGTATCGTTCTCAGAACTCTGCTGAACTGTATCGCTCTCTTGCTGGCGTAACACATTAAATCATGAGGAATTAGACGCTTGTGCAACACTTGGGTATCTGTATTGTGGAAACGTTTCGCCACACAGTGGCTTCCTCAGTCCAATACAGAGGAGAATGGTTGAAGATCAGAAGGAGTTTGAGGTAATCAGTCCCTCAGCCTGGAGTCCATGTGATCAGTCCATCAATCTTATCTCTAAAGTCAGAATCACAAAGACGAACCCCCAGAGACGAACCCCAGAGACAAACCCCCAGAGATGAACCCCCCAGAGACGAACCCCCAGAGATGAACCCCCAGAGACGAACCCCCAGAGATGAACCCCAAAGACGAATCCCAGAGACAAACCCCCAGAGATGAACCCGAGACGAACCCCAGAGACAAACCCCCAGAGATGAACCCCCAGAGACCAACCCCCAGAGACGAACCCCGAGAGATGAACCCCCCAGAGACGAACCCCCAGAGCTGACCCCCAGAGACGAACCCCCAGAGACGAAGCCCAGAGACAAACACAGAGATGAACCCCAGAGACGAACCCCCAGGAACGAACCCCCAGAGACGAAACCCCCAGAGACGAACCCCCAAGAGACGAACCCCCGAGACGAACACCGAGATGAACCCCAGAAACGAACCTCAAGAGACGAACCCCAAGAGACGAAACCCCAGAGATGAACCCCCAGAGACGAACCCCTAGAGATGAACCCCAGAGATGAACCCCCAGAGACGAACTCCTACAGATGAACCCCAGAGACGAACCCCAGTGACGAACCCTAGAAACGAACCCCCCAGAGAAGAACCCCCAGGGACAAACCCCAGAGATGAGCCCCCGGAGAGGTAATCCCCCAGAGAGAAGCCAGAGAACAACACTCCCCTGAGAGACGCCAGGTAACCTACCTGAGCAAACACACTCAAGAAACAATCTCCTCCTTCCTCCTTTCTCTTGAACAAAACCTCGAAGCACAACTGCAACAGCACTAATAAAGAGAAGATTTACAACCACGCGAGAGCTTTTCTTCATTAACACAACGTTTCGCTCAAGACCAGCAGCGGGGCACCAACGGCAACAGGAAGAAGTAACAGCGGCAGGGGAAGGAAGCACCATGCAGCATCAGTGTAGCGCATCAACCGTAACAGTGATGTATTAAGTTCCCTTGTAGCATCTCATCTTAGCGGTTGTCGTCTGGTGTTCGGTTGTCGTCTGGTGTTCAGTTGTCGTCTGGTGTTCGGTTGTCGTCTGGTGTTCGGTTGTCGTCTGGTGTTCAGTTGTCGTCTGGTGTTCGGTTGTCGTCTGGTGTTCGGTTGTCGTCTGGTGTTCAGTTGTCGTCTGGTGTTCAGTTGTCATCTGGTGTTCAGATATTACCTGGTGTTTATTCCACGCATAGTGTTCACTCTTTTCCGTCGATTAGCAAGTCTTGGAGATAAGATCGAGTGTTCCCTCAACTCTCTCTTTCTCTCTCTTCTCTGACGTGTGCCTCAGTTTGTCTAATAATTTTTCTTTCGTTCACTTTGTCTTGCTCGTCGTGAAGAATGGGCCTCAGACCAGAGGAAGATCTACCCTACGTCAGAGGAAGATCTACCCTACGTCAGAGGAAGATCTACCCTACGTCAGAGGAAGATCTACCCTACGTCAGAGGAAGATCTACCCTACGTCAGAGGAAGATCTACCCTACGTCAGAGGAAGATCTACCCTTCGTCGCAGGAAGATCTACCCTACGTCAGAGGAAGATCTACCCTTCGTCGCAGGAAGATCTACCCTACGTCAGAGGAAGATCTACCCTTCGTCGCAGGAAGATCTACCCTACGTCAGAGGAAGATCTACCCTACGTCAGAGGAAGATCTGCCCTACGTCGCAGGAAGATCTACCCTACGTCAGAGGAAGATCTACCCTTCGTCAGAGGAAGATCTACCCTTCGTCGCAGGAAGATCTACCCTACGTCAGATGAAGATCTACCCTACGTCAGAGGAAGATCTACCCTTCGTCGCAGGAAGATCTACCCTACGTCAGAGGAAGATCTACCCTACGTCAGAGGAAGATCTGCCCTACGTCAGAGGAAGATCTACCCTACGTCAGAGGAAGATCTACCCTTCGTCGCAGGAAGATCTACCCTACGTCAGAGGAAGATCTACCCTTCGTCGCAGGAAGATCTACCCTACGTCAGAGGAAGATCTACCCTTCGTCGCAGGAAGATCTACCCTACGTCAGAGGAAGATCTACCCTACGTCAGAGGAAGATCTACCCTTCGTCGCAGGAAGATCTACCCTACGTCAGAGGAAGATCTACCCTACGTCAGAGGAAGATCTGCCCTACGTCAGAGGAAGATCTACCCTACGTCAGAGGAAGATCTACCCTACGTCGCAGGAAGATCTACCCTACGTCAGAGGAAGATCTACCCTACGTCAGAGGAAGATCTACCCTACGTCGCAGGAAGATCTACCCTACGTCAGAGGAAGATCTACCCTACGTCAGAGGAAGATCTGCCCTACGTCAGAGGAAGATCTACCCTACGTCAGAGGAAGATCTACCCTACGTCGCAGGAAGATCTACCCTACGTCAGAGGAAGATCTACCCTACGTCAGAGGAAGATCTGCCCTACGTCAGAGGAAGATCTACCCTACGTCAGAGGAAGATCTACCCTACGTCAGAGGAAGATCTACCCTTCGTCGCAGGAAGATCTACCCTACGTCAGAGGAAGATCTACCCTTCGTCGCAGGAAGATCTACCCTACGTCAGAGGAAGATCTACCCTACGTCAGAGGAAGATCTACCCTACGTCAGAGGAAGATCTACCCTTCGTCGCAGGAAGATCTACCCTACGTCGCAGGAAGATCTACCCTACGTCAGAGGAAGATCTACCCTACGTCAGAGGAAGATCTACCCTCCGTCGCAGGAAGATCTACCCTACGTCGCAGGAAGATCTACCCTACGTCAGAGGAAGATCTACCCTACGTCAGAGGAAGATCTACCCTTCGTCGCAGGAAGATCTACCCTACGTCGCAGGAAGATTTACCCTACGTCAGAGGAAGATCTACCCTACGTCAGAGGAAGATCTACCCTCCGTCGCAGGAAGATCTACCCTACGTCGCAGGAAGATCTACCCTACGTCAGAGGAAGATCTGCCCTACGTCAGAGGAAGATCTACCCTACGTCGCAGGAAGATCTACCCTACGTCAGAGGAAGATCTACCCTACGTCAGAGGAAGATCTACCCTACGTCAGAGGAAGATCTACCCTCCGTCGCAGGAAGATCTACCCTACGTCGCAGGAAGATCTACCCTACGTCAGAGGAAGATCTGCCCTACGTCAGAGGAAGATCTACCCTACGTCGCAGGAAGATCTACCCTACGTCAGAGGAAGATCTACCCTACGTCAGAGGAAGATCTACCCTACGTCAGAGGAAGATCTACCCAGCCCTAGAGAAACCGAATAGGGAACTACGTTGTTTTCTGTTTGGTAGACCAGACTGTGGCGCTGCTAATCAGACCTCTCTGGATAATTTATTTGGTATACCCCGCCCTAGAGAAACCGAAAAGGGCACTAGAATGTTTTCCATTTGGTAGATTAATTATTATTACTATTTATTATTGAAGTCTTTGTACCAAGATCCCATGATGTTGCAGTGTCTGTCAGACACTGCAACATCATGGGATCTTGGTACAAAGACTTCAACGCTTGCCCAACCTTTGGACGACGACCTACTTATACTATTTATTAATTATTATCATTATTGTGATGAATGGTTTGAAAAACCGACAAGCTGAAGATTGAGACACTTATGCAGCATATGGGAATCTTTATTCAGGAAACGTCTCGCCACACAGTGGCTTCATCAGTCCAATACAAAGAGGAAGGCGTAAGGAGAGGAGGAGTATGAGGTAATCAGTCCCTCAGCCTGGAGTCGATTCCCATATGCTGCATAAGTGTCTCAATCTTCAATTATCATTATTATTATATTAATCAGGAAGCGCTAACCCATAGCGGTCATACTATGTCGGGGAAGGGTAGCTCCAGTTCCTGGGATCAAGAGCCTTGTGGTGGGTCGTAACCTCACAGAGGTGACTGATACACTGGAGGCAGTTATAGAAGAGGGTTTGAGGTGGTCAGTCCCTCAGCCTGAAGGATAACTGAAGGATGCTGCCGGGGGTTCAACGACCCCACGGCCGCCCGTTCCCTGACTAGGCCTCCTCGTGGATCAAAGCCTGATTAACCAGGTTGTTACTACTGACCTCAGGCACTCCAACGTAAAAACACAGCGTGACTCACGAAATCGTAATGACACGATTGCAAACAAACCATACCACTGGTGGAGTCTGAACCCGCGGTCTGTTTACAAACATGGACCAGCTAGTTGCGGACTGATTGGATGAACTTGTCTAATTCTCTCTTGAAGACAGCCAGATGTTTCTTGGTAATTCCCCTTACGTACTAAGGGAGCGCGTTGAAGAGTCGGGGACCTCTGATACTCATCGAGTTTTCTCTTGTTTCCTCTTTCAGCGTATCAGGAGTTTGGAATTTAGAATTAGAAAATACTTGCGAACATTAACATTAGACATTAGACAATAATGTCTAATGTCTAATGAAAAAATACAATTCTTAGAGAATACAAGAATATGTAAATTACTATTTACTGCAACGCTGGCATATTAAAATTGTTCACATCTACGTTCTAAATAACGATCTTCTGTATCATAGTAAATTATGGGTCCAGTTGCATCTAAAAAGCTCAGAGGTAATTATCGTGATTTAAATAACAGGCAATATTATTGTTGTAAATAATGTTTATTGTAAACGGGAGTAATTAGGAAGCACAGTGTGAGAACTTATGTATCAAGGTCCAGGAGTAATGTAGGTCAGCGTGTCTATCTGAACGTTGGTGAGGAGTGTGATCATCCCTGGAGTGTACAGTGGTACTAGCACCTCATGGTACACTCACTAGTCCCATCTCATGGTACGCTCACTAGAACCACCTAATGTACACTCACTAGTACCACCTCATGGTAGACTCACTAACATCACCTCATGGTACTCACTAGCACCACCTCATGTAGACTCACTAGCACCACCTCATGTAGACTCACTAGCACCACCTCATGTAGACTCACTAGCACCACCTCATGTAGACTCACTAGCACCATCTAATGGTAGACTCACTAGCACCACCTCATGTAGACTCACTAGCACCACCTCATGGTAGACTCACTAGCATCACCTCATGTAGACTCACTAGCATCACCTCATGTAGACTCACCAGCACCACCTCATGTAGACTCACTAGCACCACCTCATGTAGACTCACTAGCATCACCTCATGTAGACTCACTAGCATCACCTCATGTAGACTCACTAGCATCACCTCATGTAGACTCACTAGCATCACCTCATGTAGACTCACTAGCATCACCTCATGTAGACTCACTAGCATCACCTCATGTAGACTCACTAACATCACCTCATGTAGACTCACTGGCACCACCTCATGTAGACTCACTAGCACCACCTCATGTAGACTCACTAGCACCACCTCATGTAGACTCATTAGCATCACCTCATGTAGACTCACTGGCACCACCTCATGTAGACTCACTAGCACCACCTCATGTAGACTCACTAGCATCACCTCATGTAGACTCACTAGCACCACCTCATGTAGACTCACTAGCACCACCTCATGTAGACTCACTAGCATCACCTCATGTAGACTCACTGGCACCACCTCATGTAGACTCACTGGCACCACCTCATGTAGACTCACTAGCACCACCTCATGTAAACTCACTAGCATCACCTCATGTAGACTCACTAGCATCACCTCATGTAGACTCACTGGCACCACATGTAGACTCACTAGCATCACCTCATGTAGACTCACTAGCATCACCTCATGTAGACTCACTAGCATCACCTCATGCAGACTCACTGGCACCACCTCATGTAGACTCACTAGCACCACCTCATGTACACTCACTAGCACCACCTCATGTAGACTCACTAGCATCACCTCATGTAGACTCACTAGCATCACCTCATGTAGACTCACTGGCACCACCTCATGTAGACTCACTAGCATCACCTCATGTAGACTCACTAGCATTACCTCATGTAGACTCACTAGCATCACCTCATGTAGACTCACTGGCACCACCTCATGTAGACTCACTAGCACCACCTCATGTAGACTCACTAGCACCACCTCATGTAGACTCACTAGCACCACCTCATGTAGACTCACTAGCACCACCTCATGTAGACTCACTAGCATCACCTCATGTAGACTCACTGGCACCACCTCATGTAGACTCACTAGCACCACCTCATGTAGACTCACTAGCACCACCTCATGTAGACTCACTAGCACCACCTCATGTAGACTCACTAGCACCACCTCATGTAGACTCACTAGCATCACCTCATGTAGACTCACTAGCATCACCTCATGTAGACTCACTGGCACCACCTCATGTAGACTCACTAGCATCACCTCATGTAGACTCACTAGCATCACCTCATGTAGACTCACTAGCATCACCTCATGTAGACTCACTGGCACCACCTCATGTAGACTCACTAGCACCACCTCATGTACACTCACTAGCACCACCTCATGTAGACTCACTAGCATCACCTCATGTAGACTCACTAGCATCACCTCATGTAGACTCACTGGCACCACCTCATGTAGACTCACTAGCATCACCTCATGTAGACTCACTAGCATCACCTCATGTAGATTCACTAGCATCACCTCATGTAGACTCACTGGCACCACCTCATGTAGACTCACTAGCACCACCTCATGTAGACTCACTAGCACCATCTAATGGTAGACTCACTAGCATCACCTCATGTAGACTCACTAGCACCATCTAATGGTAGACTCACTAGCATCATGTAGACTCACTAGCACCATCTAATGGTAGACTCACTAGCATCATGTAGACTCACTAGCACCATCTAATGTTAGACTCACTAGCATCACCTCATGTAGACTCACTAGCACCACCTCATGTAGACTCACTAGCACCACCTCATGTAGACTCACTAGCACCATCTAATGGTAGACTCACTAGCATCACCTCATGTAGACTCACTAGCACCACCTCGTGTAGACTCACTAGCACCACCTCATGTAGACTCACTAGCACCATCTAATGGTAGACTCACTAGCATCACCTCATGTAGACTCACTAGCACCACCTCATGTATACTCACTAGCACCATCTAATGGTAGACTCACTAGCATCACCTCATGTAGACTCACTAGCACCATCTAATGGTAGACTCACTAGCACCACCTCATGTAGACTCACTAGCACCACCTCATGTAGACTCACTAGCATCACCTCATGTAGACTCACTAGCACCACCTCATGTAGACTCACTAGCACCACCTCATGGTACACTCACTAGCACCACCTCATGGTACACTCACTAGCACCACTTCATGATAGACTCACCAGCACCACCTCATGATAGACTCACTAGCACCACCTTATGTAGACTAACACCACCTCATGGTAGATTCACTAGTACCACCTCATGGTAGACTCACTAGTACCATCTCATGGTACACTCACTAGCACCACCTCATGGTACACTCACTAGCACCACCTCATGGTACACTCACTAGCACCACCTCATGGTAGATTCACTAGTACCATCTCATGGTACACTCACTAGCACCACCTCATGGTAGATTCACTAGCACCACTTCATGGTAGACTCACTAGCACCACCTCATGGTAGACTCACCAGCACCACCTCATGGTAGACTCACCAGCACCACCTCATGGTAGCTCGCGAGGCAGGCTGTCGTGCCAACAGGACTGCCATTTTGGCAGGCATTACAGCTCACTAATTTCTGAATTGTTAAACAAACCTAGTCACTGGACTGATCCAGGAGTCTAGATTGGTTTGATCTGAGTCACTAGGCTGCTCCTGGAGTCTAGACTGGTTTGATCTGAGCCACTGGACTGATCCAGGGGTCTAGACTGGTTTGATCTGAGTCACTAGGCTGCTCCTGGAGTCTAGACTGGTTTGATCTGAGCCACTGGACTGATCCAGGAGTCTAGAATGGTTTGATCTGAGTCACTAGGCTGCTCCTGGAGTCTAGACTGGTTTGATCTGAGCCACTGGACTGATCCAGGAGTCTAGATTGGTTTGATCTGAGTCACTAGGCTGCTCCTGGAGTCTAGACTGGTTTGATCTGAGCCACTGGACTGATCCAGGGGTCTAGAAACAAACCTAGTCACTGGACTGATCCAGGAGTCTAGACTGGTTTGATCTGAGCCACTGGACTGATCCAGGGGTCTAGACTGGTTTAATATAAGTCACTGAGCTGCTCCAGTGGTCTAGGTTGGTTTAACTGAACTTAAACCATACACCTGGATATTAAGATCCCTCACATAAAACTTAAAATAACTTGCGGTATATATACAGTGAACACTATACACCTTTTATTGTGAAAAATGGTCTGGTGATACCAGCAAGATGTGGAAAAGGACACTTATTGACAGTTCAGGACATTTATTAGAGGAAACGTTTCGCCACGAGTCACTTTATCAGGGCTGAAAAAGCCTCTCATGGCTTCCTCAGTGTCTTTCTCCACATCTCTCACTGTATAATAGTGGGGGTCAAGGGCGTGTGAGTAGCGGAACCCTGGCGGATATGACGGGAGGTTGGAGGGAGGTCAGGGAGTGTGTGTACCATCCTGCAAATGGAGAGGTTTGAAGTTCAAACAGATGCAACGACCTGCAACAGTTACGACATAGACACCATGGAAGTGCAACAAGCGTTAGAAGATAATTGAGGTAAAGTATACCTGGAGGGTGTTTCCGGGGGTCAACGCCCCCGCCGCCCGGTCCTTGACCAGGCTTCGCTAACCAAGAAATAACGATAATTTCTAGCTTATACAGCATACAAGTCGAAAAAATAAGACACGTTTGGGTATCGTTATTTCTGAAACATTTCACCTGCACAACGGGATTCTTCAGTCGAATAAACGAGTATCTAGTGGTAGTTCTGACGTTATCTCTCCGTCAGTCTTGGTAGATCAGTATACAAGTGTTATAAGAAGAGTTGACAGGTTATGTATATTTAGTGTTAAGTCCATCGTTATGTGGAGCATTTTGTGCAGTATCATATTAATAATGTGGATGATAAAGTAGATACATGTGGGTATCTTTATTGTGGAAACGTTTCGCCACACAGCGGCTTCATCAGTCCAATACAAGGAAGTATAGTGAAGATCAGAACGAGATTGAGGTAATCAGTCCCTCAGCCAGGAATCGATGTCATCAGCCCATCAATCTTGATGGACTGATTACATGGACTGTAGGCTGAGGGACTGATTACCTCAATCTTCTGCTCTTCACTATTCTTCTTTGTATTGGACTGATGAAGCCACTGTGTGGCGTAACGTTTCCACAATAAAGACACCCAAATGTTGCTCATGTGTCTAATTTATCAACTTGATGGTTCTCTGAACCAGTCATCTGCATTAATTATGTGAACGCTGAAGCGGCGAGCTGACAGATCGATTACGCTCACTGTGACAGCTTGTTATTTCCGAGAGAAGCACAGGACAGTAAATCCACTGATAAACATCTAGCATATATGCAAATAGTGCGTGCGGTCACAGAAATGCAAAAAAATTAAAAACAAACAGAAAATAAAACGTGAGTGGAAATCGATAGCTTGGAGATTTGGTGTCGTTGGAGCTTACTGGGGATAAGCCTGGATCAGGAAAGCAACAGGCAGGCGTGGAAACGGATCCACAAGTGCTGCAGCATCAGCCGTCCACCAGAGCCGAAGCTCTCCGTTCTCATCTCCAAGCACGGCTGGAGGAAGACATCTGTGTGATACATGACTGACAGGCGGAGAAGAGGACTAAAGGGGCCATGGCTACCGAAATACTGACTGGGTCTAGAAGTCGTGTATGAGGAAGAGAAAGTTGCGATTCACTAGGCTGATGTTCGTGTATGTCTTCAAGACCCCCGAGTCATGTTCGACTTAAAGACTCCACCGTCAACACGATTCCCGAAATCGTAAAACTTTACCATTATGGAGATAAATGGGAGAAAAATCCCCACAAGATGGAAAAATTGACACAAATGCAGTTGAATGTGATCCTTGACAACGTTTCGCCCACACAGTGGCTGGATAAAGAGTACATGAATATATATAGAGAACATAGTGTCCTCAAATCTAACCTTCTTAACATTCTCCACCTGAGTCCCCTGTTTGTGACCTGATAAAGCCCGCTATGTGGGCGAAACGTAGTCAATAAAGGATCGCATTGTACTGCATTTGTCTGCTTTTCTCTGGATTAGAAAGACACGTGAGCAAACACAAGGTCCCAGGACCGAAACGTCTTCTAATAAATATGTCCTAGTGTTTGCTCACGTGTGTTTCTAAACCAATTTATCGGTATCTATTACCGATGTTTATATACTATCTTTCTTTACCAACAGTGTGACCCTCAAGAGTTGCAGTTCTGTTATTATAAACCCCAAGCTGTATGTTTTAGGGTTTACCCAGTAATACCAAAAACACATGGGTGGCACAGCGCCTGAGCGAGAGAGAGAGAGAGAGAGAGAGAGAGAGAGAGAGAGAGAGAGAGAGAGAGAGAGAGAGAGAGAGAGAGAGAGAGAGAGAGAGAGAAAGTAATCAGGGTTCGGTCGGGAGTATGAGATTGCAGTTCCAGTGGATCAAGAACCCGTCACTAGCATCAAAGGAATATTATTATTATTATTAATATTATTATTATTATCATTATTATTATTATTAACAACAGAGAACAGCAGCAACATAAACGGAAATTCCAGTCTTGAAAGGTCTTACCTCAAGAGCTTTCAGGTCCTGGACCAATCCATTCCAGCCCCAGATCGCTCAGAAATTGCGCCTCACACTTAGCCGGATATGGCTGCTCCACTCTCTTATAGCCAGATATAGCTTCCCCACACTTGTAGCCTGATCGTGCTGCTACACAATCTCAGCTTGTAGCCTGACAGTGCTGCTACATAATCTTAGCTTGTAGCTTGTAGCCTGATAGTACTGCTACACAATCTCAGCTTATAGCTTGTGCCTGATAGTGCTGCTACACAATCTCAGCTTATAGCTTGACAGTGCTGCTGCACAATCTCAGCTTGTAGCTTGTAGCCTGACAGTGCTTCTACACAATCTCAGCTTATAGCTTGTAGCCTGACAGTGCTGCTACACAATCTCAGCTTATAGCTTGACAGTGCTGCTGCACAATCTCAGCTTGTAGCTTGTAGCCTGATAGTGCTGCTACACAATCTCAGCTTATAGCTTGTAGCCTGACAGAGCTGCTACACAATCTCAGCTTATAGCCTGATAGTGCTGCTACACAATCTCAGCTTATAGCTTGCAGCCTGATAGTGCTGCTACACAATCTCAGCTTATTGCTTGTAGCCTGACAGTGTTGCTACACAATCTCAGCTTATAGCTTGTAGCCTGACAGTGCTGCTACACAATCTCAGCTTATAGCTTGACAGTGCTGCTGCACAATCTCAGCTTGTAGCTTGTAGCCTGATAGTGCTGCTACACAATCTCAGCTTATAGCTTGTAGCCTGACAGAGCTGCTACACAATCTCAGCTTATAGCCTGATAGTGCTGCTACACAATCTCAGCTTATAGCTTGCAGCCTGATAGTGCTGCTACACAATCTCAGCTTATTGCTTGTAGCCTGACAGTGTTGCTACACAATCTCAGCTTATAGCTTGTAGCCTGACAGTGCTGCTACATAATCTCAGCTTGTAGCTTGTAGCCTGATAGTGCTGCTACACAATCTCAGCTTATAGCTTGTAGCCTGACAGTGCTGCTACACAATCTCAGCTTATAGCCTGATAGTGCTGCTACACAATCTCAGCTTATAGCTTGTAGCCTGACAGTGCTGCTACACAATCTCAGCTTATTGCTTGTAGCCTGACAGTGCTGCTACACAATCTCAGCTTATTGCTTGTAGCCTGACAGTGCTGCTACACAATCTCAGCTTATAGTTTGTAGCCTGACAGTGCTGCTACACAATCTCAGCTTATAGCCTGACAGTGCTGCTACACAATCTCAGCTTATAGCTTGTAGCCTGACAGTGCTGCTACATAATCTCAGCTTGTAGCTTGTAGCCTGATAGTGCTGCTACACAATCTCAGCTTATAGATTGTAGCCTGACAGTGCTGCTACACAATCTCAGCTTATAGCCTGATAGTGCTGCTACACAATCTCAGCTTATAGCTTGTAGCCTGACAGTGCTGCTACACAATCTCAGCTTATTGCTTGTAGCCTGACAGTGCTGCTACACAATCTCAGCTTATTGCTTGTAGCCTGACAGTGCTGCTACATAATCTCAGCTTGTAGCTTGTAGCCTGATAGTGCTGCTACACAATCTCAGCTTATAGCTTGTAGCCTGACAGTGCTGCTACACAATCTCAGCTTATAGCCTGACAGTGCTGCTACACAATCTCAGCTTATAGCCTGACAGTGCTGCTACACAATCTCAGCTTATAGCTTGTGCCTGATAGTGCTGCTACATAATCTCAGCTTATAGCTTGTAGCCTGACAGTGCTGCTACACAATCTCAGCTTATAGCTTGTAGCCTAACAGTGCTGCTGCACAATCTCAGCTTGTAGCCTGACAGTGCTGCTACACAATCTCAGCTTGTAGCTTGTAGCCTGACAGTGCTGCTACACAATCTCAGCTTGTAGCTTGTAGCCTGACAGTGCTGCTACACAATCTCAGCTTGTAGCTTGTAGCCTGACAGTGCTGCTACACAATCTCAGCTTGTAGCTTGTAGCCTGACAGTGCTTCTACACAATTTCAGGGGGATACTGCTGCTTCTTACCTGAGGAGAGAGAATGTAATTGGTTACCTTTGTGTTAAACACAATACAACAAGGAATTACATTAACGAAGTGCACTAAAACCTTACTAAATCATAAAGAAATAAGTTACAAGTAAATTGGCGGAAGAATCACACAGGCGATCAAAAAAATGTTTTAGCTGGAGAAGGAAACGTGTTAGCTTCAGGAGGAAACGTTTCATTTTGAGAAGGAAACGTTTTTAAGAAAGAAATGTTTTGGCTTGAGATAGACACTTTTTTTTTTTTAATTTCACAAGGGAACTAACTTTTTTCACAAAAAAAAAGTTGCCAGTCCGTGATTATTACATTCATGGGGGAAAAACGCTAAACCCGTTTGGGGTCTGTTGGCTGATTAAAGAAAACTTATTACTGACTGAAATAAAAAAATGTGAGTTATTAACTACGTTTTTTATGTGAAGAATTAAAAAAAATTAACCGTTATTCTGTACTACATTATTATTATTATAATCAAGGGGAAGCGCTAAACCCGGAGGATTATACAGCGCCTGGGGGAGGGGATGTGGAAGGCATTCAGGCTTAATTCGGGGAACTGGAGCACAGATACTACAAAAAAGTGACCTGATACAGTTTTAAAACCTAATTTAACTTTACAGGGAAACGATTTAACACCTAAGAAGCCAAATATTCCCACTTTAGGATGTGGTAAACATGTGAAATATATGATTAAAATTATCTTAGCACAGAGAATAAATTCTTCAATGTGTGAGCTCAAGTCTGGTGCAGCTCCTGGCCACGACCTACTTGCACTGGTGGGCCCCGCCCCACGGTGATGATGTCTTCTACTGCTGCACCTCGTCTCTTATATAAGCGACTGTCTCCTTGCCAATGCTTCAGATTCATCAAGACTACAGTGGTGAACGCCTTTAGCCAGGCTGAGGGACTGATTACCTCGTCTCCCACTGTCTCCAATGTCAACACCTTCAAATAACCTGTGTATTGAACGGATAGAGACGCTGACTGGCGAAAAGATACACAGGTGATGTACATGTCTCTTATCCATTACCTTAATATTAACCTAGATAAATACCTTTACTCAAATCAACCATTTAAGAGAAATAAACACTAGGAGGTTTTACACAAATGTGTAAAAGACATATGGTGTCAAGCAAGGTAACTTCATTAGGGACAACGTTTCGCCCATCATGGGCTTTACCAGCTGATAAAAAACCCTTTGGTGGGTGTAAACGATTCCTTCACGAAGTCAGTAGAGATTTTGAAGAACACAACAAGTGCTTCCTGAAGCGGGTCTAAGTCATACAATGACTCACAACTGGAGACAGGTCATCTGGCCAAGGCCTTCCGCTGGCTTACCCGTTCACGCCTCTAAAAATTATGTTTAAGATGGTACATTTAGTCCTGTGAGAGACAAGGTGAGACATCTAGCCAGGGGAGAGATATGATGGTACATTTACCCATGAGTGAGATAAGGTGAGACATCTAGCCAGGGAAGAGATACAAAATGGCACATAAAGGAGATCTGAGAGATTTGTTTTTTAAATTTATACGAGAAGGGAATTTTCTGTCCAATTTTTAAATGCGTAACTTTGTATTCCTTAAATACAAGTGTTATCGAAGAGTGACATTACAGTCTAGAGAGCAAGAGTGCCTTCAAGAGTTTTATCACTAGCCTGGCATACCTCTTATTTCAGTGGGGTTATCTAGCCTAGCTTTTCCCTTGCAACTGTGATAGCAACTCTAATGTGTTCTTTGCATGCAAGATCTTCCGACATGATTGCCAACGTGTAGAAACACAAGGGTGTTTTTATTTTTTTGGAGGCTAGATCACCCAACATGGTTAATACTCGTCCTCCCCTAGGTCCCTCGTCTGGTATATTCCCTCGTCCTTCCCTAGGTCCCTCGTCTGGTATATTCCCTCGTCCTTCCCTAGGTCCCTCGTCTGGTATATTCCCTCGTCCTCCCCTAGGTCCCTCGTCTGGTATATTCCCTCGTCCTCCCCTAGGTCCCTCGTCTGGTATATTCCCTCGTCTTTCCCTAGGTCCCTCGTCTGGTATATTCCCTCGTCCTCCCCTAGGTCCCTCGTCTGGTATATTCCCTCGTCCTTCCCTAGGTCCCTCGTCTGGTATATTCCCTCGTCCTCCCCTAGGTCCCTCGTCTGGTATATTCCCTCGTCCTCCCCTAGGTCCCTCGTCTGGTATATTCCATCGTCCGTTGCTCATTCCTCGGGGCTTAATTCTCTCTGCTCTGCCAGTTATTAACCATAATCAAGTCTCCGGTTCATCAGTGCGTAGATCTTACTTGTAAGTCTTGCCACCTGACTCATAATGTTTTGGAGTACATTTCTGCACTATTTATATATATATTCATATATATATATATATATATATATATATATATATATATATATATATATATATATATATGTCGTGCCGAATAGGCAGAACTTGCGATCTTGGCTTAAATTGCAACGCTCATCTTGCCATATAGGACAAGTGAAAATTTGTGTATGCAATAATTTCGTCAAATTTATTCTGAAACTAACGAAACAAATATATTTCATTGTGTTTGTTTAGTATTAAATTATTGTAAACGTATCTAAAATATATTTAGTTGGGTTAGGCTAAAATAAATTGCGCTTGTTATAATAAGGTTAGGTAAGTTTTCTAAGATTCTTTTGGTGCAAAATTAAAATTTTTTACATTAACATTAATGAAAAAAATATATCTTTAATCGTATAAGAATTTTTTTTAGAAAGGACGACATATATATATATATATATATATATTGTCATTACTATTTTAAAAGTCTTTATCAATGCTATATAGTACTTGTCAAGGTATATAACTCTTTTCTAATGACATATAATCCTGCTAATGGTTCATAATTCCTGTGGACGACATATAATCCCTTGTTAATGGCATATAATCCTGGGAAATGTTATATAATCCCTTGTCAATGGTGTATAATTCCTTGAGCGTGTGGTGTGAGGCCCTTGGCCCTGTATCTCCGTCCTCAAGACAAACAGGCAGCAGCCGTAGCCACACCATCCTATTATTAATCAAGAAAATGATGGCCAAAATGGCAGATTACCTCTCACCCAACTGACCTTTTCCTCCTCCAAATCTTTATCTCTTCCTCCTAATCCTTTTTCTTCTTCTAATCCTCCTCCTTCTCTTCCTTCTCCTCCCAGTTGTCTCGCTTTCTATAACTACCTCAGAGTGGCCCCAGCATCATTTCACGAACATATCTTTTCAGGTAAAGTTTTTTTTTTTACATCTCTCACCCAAAATTACTGCATTTGTCTGCTAATTTCTGCTCTGGTTTCCAGCACTTACTGCAGCAGTCCCACTCCAGCGTTCGTCCACTTTAATTACCATTTTTTACCTTTCGTCCTCACCTATTTCTGCTTTCTAGTCCTGCTTCCCAAACGCTGATAGTGACAGAAGTGGTAACAGTGGTAGGTATTGTGAGGAAGGATAGTGTTAGTGACAGCAGGAAGCGTGAGCTGTAACCTACGTCATACCTACTCTTGAAACCGTGTACTGAATATGCCTACGTGTGGGAGCTACAACCCTACACAGAGCCAGAACCCCCCACAGCACGATACTAGGAAAACTGAAGCCAGATCATTACTCACTCTTCCTGCACAGTCTAAACGAGTAATCGTCCCCTTAATCTGACCATAACTCGCTGACACGACAAAAACCATCCTTGAATGTAATGCACTGAAAAAAATATTAATGTAAATCCTCACACTGCAGTTAGTGTCTTGAAATTAAGGAGATACTGTACATGGTGAATGGCTATTTAAATCATAGACGGATAAAAGGCTAGGTGTGTAATTACAACCCAGGAATATAAGGAATTAACTCCCCAGAGAAAAATAACACAATCATTGACTAAATAAAATAAAACCCCTATCTTAATAAAATAACATACGGTATTTTATTCTTTAACATACAAATAACAACATAACAATAACAACCACCCTCGATGCTGTGAGTTACACAGTATATATACACCGTCACGTGTATATATACTGTGTAGTTATGCTGACAATTTACTCACTATTTTAGGGTTTAAAGAATTCTTGACTGGTGATAAACAGGTGAAAGGTAGTTTTAATGATCATCTTGTATCGACAGGGTTTATGCCCTGGACAAGTGACAGTAGCTACTTAGCATGTAACGTATAGGAGTCGCTATTCACGCTTCATGGATTTGACTGGAAGATCCTGCACCAGTCATAAGAATAAGTCAGAGTGACATGACCAGGCGAGAGTAACAAGAACAGCGAAAAAATGACAAAAACATGAACAGTTGAGTGACAAGAACAGGTAAAAATGACAAAAGAGGCGAGAGTGACATGAACAAGGGAAAGTGCCTTGAGGCAGCCATCATGTAGGTTTCAGACAACATGGGACATTACACTGTGTTGCCTACACAACTTTACCTGCCTTCCCACTTTAGAACATCGCAGTCCGCGGAAGCCTAGTCATACTAATACTCCTCCCTCCCTTCCTGACACCTCATTCATCATCACCTGACAGCTTACTCAGCAACTCGCATCGCACCTGTACTTCTCCTCTCACCTGACCCAACCTTAGCACCTGACCCTATCTCTCACATCACACCTGTACCTCTCCTCTCACCTGACCCAACCTTAGCACCTGACCGAAGACCATATAGGGAAGGAGTGACGTATTCATTTGACTGGACCAAACGTCGTTTTATTAAAGGGTTCCTACGTCTACATATATCTGAGTTGCCAAGTTTTCACACCATCCTTTAAAACGTTCACCTGATCTTTCCCCCAACCCCTCCGTAAGTGACTATGGTGTACAGATGACAACAATAATCTTACACGACTGTTGTGAAGGAATTCTAGTTTAGTGGTGAGTTTATATGTAAATATTTACATATCTGTGTATAACTCTCTCTCTCTCTCTCTTGGTAAAAGCAATCATAAGTAATTAAATAACTTGTCCCTTACTGCAAAGTATAACTTAGACGATGACGTAGAACACCACAAACAACATCAACTTAAATGATAAAAAGAAACAAAAAGTACTGAAAATAAACTGAATCTGATTAAATATCACGAGACGTCGACACAAGAGCAATACACGAAGAGTTTGTAATTGACGTCAATATAGGTACAACTGAACCTCAGGTGAATGAAAGTGTGACTGGGACACCCATGCCATTATGATTTGGAAAATAAACTCACTTTTATTTTTTTTTTACTGAATGATGTAGCAATGGCGACATGTGATAAAAAAAAACAATGCGGTGGTGTCCACGTTTCGCCCATGAATGGGCTTTATTAAATATATCAATTAAGTCCATTGATGGGTGAAAAACTGTGCCAATAGACTTTAATTTTGGTCGTGTGATCACATAAGAGGTATTACCAAGAGATCCCCAGGTTGAGGGACTGATTACCTCATACTCCTCCTCTCCTTACGCCTTCCTCTTTGTATTGGACTGATGAAGCCACTGTGTGGCGAAACGTTTCCTGAATAAAGATTCCCATATGCTGCATAAGTGTCTCAATCTTCAACTTGTCGGTTTTTCAAACCATTCAACACATGTCTTCAAGAAGTAACTGGATAAGTTCCTAAAGTCAGTTCCTGATCAGCCAGGCTGTGGGGCACCAACAGCATGACCGATCACATTATCAACCCGGTAGTGGGGGGTTACAGTGGTCGTGGGTGGTAGAAGAGAAATGGGTCATGGGTGGTGGGTTGTGGGTGGTGGGTTGTGGGTGGTGGAAGATGGGTGGTGGGCTGAGGGTGGTGGAAGATGGGTGGTGGGTTGTGGGTGGTGGACGATGGGTGGTGGGTTGTGGGTTGAGGGTGGTGGAAGATGGGTGGTGGGTTGAGGGTGGTGGACGATGGGTGGTGGGTTGTGGGTGGTGGAAGATGGGTGGTGGGTTGTGGGTGGTGGAAGATGGGTGGTGGGTTGTGGGTGGTGGAAGATGGGTGGTGGGTTGTGGGTGGTGGAAGATGGGTGGTTGGTTGTGGGTGGTGGAAGATGGGTGGTTGGTTGTGGGTGGTGGAAGATGGGTGGTTGGTTGTGGGTGGTGGAAGATGGGTGGTTGGTTGAGGGTGGTGGAAGATGGGTGGTGGGTTGTGGGTGGTGGAAGATGGGTGGTGGGTTGAGGGTGGTGGAAGATGGGTGGTGGGTTGTGGGTGGTGGAAGATGGGTGGTGGGTTGAGGGTGGTGGAAGATGGGTGGTGTGTTGTGGGTGGTGGAAGATGGGTGGTGGGTTGAGGGTGGTGGAAGATGGGTGGTGGGTTGAGGGTGGTGGGTTGTGGGTGGTGGAAGCTGGGTGGTGGGTGGTGGGTGGTGGACGATGGGTGGTGGGTTGTGGGTGGTGGGTTGAGGGTGGTGGAAGATGGGTGGTGGGTTGAGGGTGGTGGACGATGGGTGGTGGGTTGTGGGTGGTGGAAGATGGGTGGTGGGTTGTGGGTGGTGGAAGATGGGTGGTGGGTTGTGGAAGATGGGTGGTGGGTTGTGGGTGGTGGAAGATGGGTGGTTGGTTGTGGGTGGTGGAAGATGGGTGGTTGGTTGTGGGTGGTGGAAGATGGGTGGTTGGTTGTGGGTGGTGGAAGATGGGTGGTTGGTTGTGGGTGGTGGAAGATGGGTGGTTGGTTGTGGGTGGTGGAAGATGGGTGGTTGGTTGAGGGTGGTGGAAGATGGGTGGTGGGTTGTGGGTGGTGGAAGATGGGTGATGGGTTGAGGGTGGTGGAAGATGGGTGGTGGGTTGTGGGTGGTGGAAGATGGGTGGTGGGTTGAGGGTGGTGGAAGATGGGTGGTGTGTTGTGGGTGGTGGAAGATGGGTGGTGGGTTGTGGGTGGTGGAAGATGGGTGGTGGTTGTGGGTGGTGGAAGATGGGTGGTGGGTTGTGGGTGGTGGAAGATGGGTGGTTGGTTGTGGGTGGTGGAAGATGGGTGGTTGGTTGTGGGTGGTGGAAGATGGGTGGTTGGTTGTGGGTGGTGGAAGATGGGTGGTTGGTTGTGGGTGGTGGAAGATGGGTGGTTGGTTGTGGGTGGTGGAAGATGGGTGGTTGGTTGTGGGTGGTGGAATATGGGTGGTTGGTTGTGGGTGGTGGAAGATGGGTGGTTGGTTGTGGGTGGTGGAAGATGGGTGGTTGGTTGTGGGTGGTGGAAGATGGGTGGTTGGTTGTGGGTGGTGGAAGATGGGTGGTTGGTTGTGGGTGGTGGAAGATGGGTGGTTGGTTGAGGGTGGTGGAAGATGGGTGGTGGGTTGTGGGTGGGGGGTTGTGGGTGGTGGGTTGTGGGTGGTGGAAGATGGGTGGTTGGTTGTGGGTGGTGGAAGATGGGTGGTGGGTTGTGGGTGGTGGAAGATGGGTGGTTGGTTGTGGGTGTTGGAAGATGAGTGGTTGGTTGTGGGTGGTGGAAGATGGGTGGTGGGTTGTGGGTGGTGGAAGATGGGTGGTTGGTTGTGGGTGGTGGAAGATGGGTGGTTGGTTGTGGGTGGTGGAAGATGGGTGGTTGGTTGTGGGAGGTGGAAGATGGGTGGTTGGTTGTGGGTGGTGGAAGATGGGTGGTGGGTTGTGGGTGGTGGAAGATGGGTGGTTGGTTGTGGGTGGTGGAAAATGGGTGGTGGGTTGTGGGTGGTGGAAGATGGGTGGTTGGTTGTGGGTGGTGGAAGATGGGTGGTTGGTTGTGGGTGGTGGAAGATGGGTGGTTGGTTGTGGGTGGTGGAAGATGGGTGGTGGGTTGTGGGTGGTGGAAGATGGGTGGTTGGTTGTGGGTGGTGGAAGATGGTTGGTTGTGGGTGGTGGAAAATGGGTGGTGGGTTGTGGGTGGTGGAAGATGGGTGGTTGGTTGTGGGTGGTGGAAGATGGGTGGTTGGTTGTGGGTGGTGGAAGATGGGTGGTTGGTTGTGGGTGGTGGAAGATGGGTGGTTGGTTGTGGGTGGTGGAAGATGGGTGGTTGGTTGTGGGTGGTGGAAGATGGGTGGTGGGTTGTGGGTGGTGGAAGATGGGTGGTGGGTTGTGGGTGGTGGAAGATGGGTGGTTGGTTGTGGGTGGTGGAAGATGGGTGGTTGGTTGTGGGTGGTGGAAGATGGGTGGTTGGTTGTGGGTGGTGGAAGATGAGTGGTTGGTTGTGGGTGGTGGAAGATGGGTGGTGGGTTGTGGGTGGTGGACGATGGGTGGTTGGTTGTGGGTGGTGGTAGATGGGTGGTGGGTTGTGGGTGGTGGAAGATGGGTGGTTGGTTGTGGGTGTTGGAAGATGAGTGGTTGGTTGTGGGTGGTGGAAGATGGGTGGTGGGTTGTGGGTGGTGGAAGATGGGTGGTTGGTTGTGGGTGGTGGAAGATGGGTGGTTGGTTGTGGGTGGTGGAAGATGGGTGGTTGGTTGTGGGCGGTGGAAGATGGGTGGTTGGTTGTGGGTGGTGGAAGATGGGTGGTGGGTTGTGGGTGGTGGAAGATGGGTGGTTGGTTGTGGGTGGTGGAAAATGGGTGGTGGGTTGTGGGTGGTGGAAGATGGGTGGTTGGTTGTGGGTGGTGGAAGATGGGTGGTTGGTTGTGGGTGTTGGAAGATGGGTGGTTGGTTGTGGGTGGTGGAAGATGGGTGGTTGGTTGTGGGTGGTGGAAGATGGGTGGTTGGTTGTGGGTGGTGGAAGATGGGTGGTGGGTTGTGGGTGGTGGAAAATGGGTGGTGGGTTGTGGGTGGTGGAAGATGGGTGGTTGGTTGTGGGTGGTGGAAGATGGGTGGTTGGTTGTGGGTGGTGGAAGATGAGTGGTTGGTTGTGGGTGGTGGAAGATGGGTGGTGGGTTGTGGGTGGTGGAAGATGGGTGGTTGGTTGTGGGTGGTGGAAGATGGGTGGTGGGTTGTGGGTGGTGGAAGATGGGTGGTTGGTTGTGGGTGGTGGAAGATGGGTGGTTGGTTGTGGGTGGTGGAGGCGCCGGTGTTGCAACACGAGTGTACAAATATACCTGGCTGAAGGTCACTGCTTCCTGCTCAACTCTGGACACTCTTCCTTCCCATGTGCCGCACACCTGTAACACACCAGTGACACACCTATAACACACTGGTGACACATCTACAACACACCCGTAATACACCTGTGACACACCTGGGAATTCATCAATAAAAAATGACATTTTTACCTGCGACCTGATTTAAGATTTCATTGGGTCTTTCCCTGTCCGTCAGGACAGACAGGGACAGACCGAATCAAGAGAACCAGGGCCAAGGGGACACAGGTGCAAGCTGAAGACACAAGATATGGTCTCCTGATACCCGATCCCAGACTAGGAATTCTGATTGACAGCCTGAACTATGAGGCTGTTGGAGTTAGTCGCACCCAGTCCACCGGAGGCACCACAGCCCGGCTTATAAGAACATAAGAACATAAGAAAGGAGGAACACTGCAGGAGGCCTGCTGGCCCATACTAGGCAGGTCCTTTACAATTCATCCCACTAACAAAACATTTACCCAACCCAATTTTCAATGCTACCCAAGAAATAAGCTCTGATGTGAAAGTCCCACTCAAATCCAACCCTTCCCACTCATGTACTTATCCAACCTAGATTTGAAACTACCCAAAGTCCTAGCCTCAATAACCCAACTAGGTAGACTGTTCCACTCATCAACTACCCTATTTCCAAACCAATACTTTCCTATGTCCTTTCTAAATCTAAACTTATCTAATTTAAATCCATTACTGCGGGTTCTCTCTTGGAGAGACATCCTCAAGACCTTATTAATATCCCCTTTATTAATACCTATCTTCCACTTATACACTTCGATCAGGTCTCCCCTCATTCTTCGTCTAACAAGTGAATGTAACTTAAGAGTCTTCAATCTTTCTTCATAAGGAAGATTTCTGATGCTATGTATTAATTTAGTCATCCTACGCTGAATGTTTTCTAACGAATTTATGTCCATTTTGTAATACGGAGACCAGAACTGAGCTGCATAATCAAGGTGAGGCCTTACTAATGATGTATAAAGCTGCAGTATGACCTCTGGACTTCTGTTGCTTACACTTCTTGATATAAATCCCAGTAATCTATTTGCCTTATTACGTACGCTTAGGCATTGCTGTCTTGGTTTAAGGTTGCTGCTCACCATAACCCCCAAGTCCTTTTCGCAATCTGTATGGCTAAGTTCTACATCATTTAATTTATAAGTACTAGGGTTATGGGCACTCCCAAGCTTCAGAACCTTGCACTTATCTACATTGAACTGCATCTGCCACTTTTCTGACCAAGAATAGAGTTTGTTTAAATCCTCCTGAAGTTCCCTAACATCTACGTTTGAATCAATTATCCTACCTATCTTTGTGTCATCGGCGAATTTGCTCATATCACTAGTAATTCCCTCATCAAGATCATTGATATATATTATAAACAACAACGGGCCCAAGACTGATCCCTGTGGAACGCCACTTGTTACAGATCCCCACTCGGATTTAACCCCATTTATGGACACTCTCTGCTTCCTGTCAGTGAGCCATGACTCGATCCACGAGAGCACTTTTCCCCCAATGCCATGGGCTGCCACTTTCTTTAACAGTCTATGGTGCGGAACTCTATCAAAAGCCTTACTAAAATCTAAGTAAATAATATCAAATTCTTTATTGTGGTCAACAGCCTCAAAAGCTTTACTGAAGAAAGTTAATAAATTAGTTAGACAAGACCGGCCTCTTGTGAATCCATGCTGAGTATCATTAATCAAGCTATGCTTATCGAGATGGCTTCTTATAATCTCAGCTATAATTGACTCTAGTAATTTGCCTACAATTGAGGTCAGGCTTATTGGGCGGTAATTTGACGGTAACGACTTGTCCCCTGTTTTAAAAATAGGAGTTACATTAGCCATCTTCCACATATCAGACACTACACCTGTTTGAAGAGATAAATTAAAAATATTAGTTAATGGTTCACAGAGTTCCATTTTGCATTCCTTAAGAACCCTTGAAAAAACCTCATCAGGACCCGGCGACTTATTTTGCTTCAGTCTGTCTATCTGCCTCACAACCATCTCACTAGTGACTGTGATGTTACATAATTTATCTTCTTCTAGCCCACTGTAAAAATTAATTACTGGAATATTGTTAGTGTCTTCCTGTGTAAAAACTGAGAGAAAATAATTATTTAAAATCAAGCACATTTCATTCTCATTGTCAGTAAGGTGCCCATAGTTATTTTTAAGGGGACCTATCTTATCTCTAACTTTTGTTCTATAGACCTGGAAAAAACTTTTTGGGTTAGTTTTAGAATCCCTAGCAACTTTAATTTCATAGTCCCTTTTAGCTTTTCTTATCCCCTTTTTAATGTCCCTCTTAATGTCAATATACTGATTCATAAGATGACCCTCACCTCTTTTGATACGCCTATAAATTCCTTTCTTATGCCCTAGTAGATATTTGAGCCTATTATTCATCCATTTTGGGTCATTTCTATTTGATCTAATTTCTTTATATGGGATAAACGCTCTTTGAGCAGCATGTATAGTGTTCAGAAAACTGTCATATTGATAGCTCTCTTCGTTACCCCAGTCAACAGATGATAAGTGTTCTTTAAGCCCATCGTAATCTGCTAAGCGAAAATCTGGGACTGTTACTGAGTTATCGCTACTATCGTACTTCCATTCAATGCTAAATGTAATTGATTTGTGGTCGCTAGCACCCAGTTCCTCTGAAATTTCTAAATTATTAACAAGGGATTCATTGTTTGCCATAACTAAGTCAAGCAGGTTATTTCCCCTTGTAGGTTCTGTCACAAACTGCTTCAAAAAACAATCCTGAAATACTTCTAAGAAGTCGTACGATTCTAAATTCCCAGTCAAGAAATTCCAATCAACATGACTAAAGTTAAAGTCTCCTAGAATTACTACATTATCGTGCCTTGTGGCCTTAACAATTTCCTCCCATAGTAGTTTCCCTTGGTCCCTATCTAAGTTAGGGGGACGGTATATCACTCCTAAAATCAGTTTTTCATGCCCCTCTGAAAATTCTATCCAAACAGACTCTGTATGTGTTACTTCAGACTTAATACCCGTTTTTATGCAACAGTTCAAGCGATCTCGGACGTACAATGCCACCCCACCCCCCCCTCCCAATACTTCTATCTTCTTGGAACAATTTAAAACCCTGAATATGACATTCCGCAGGCATGTCCCGACTTTTTGAATTAAACCACGTCTCAGTTAAGGCAAATACATCAATGTTACCTACACTAGCAACTAATCTCAACTCGTCCATCTTATTCCTAGCACTACGGCAATTAGCATAATAAACATTGAAAGACTCTCCTTTCTCTTTACCCTTCCTGCTCATTTCTATTTTTCTACTAAACCTATTACCGTCTTTATCACCCAAGGTCCCTGGCTTTTCAATATCTATCTCGTTCTTATTATTACTAGTTCCCCTAGAACTCGTAATATTACTACACTGGGACTTCACTGTTTTCCTGCCAAAACCCATACCACTAACTATTCTTAGTTTAAAGTCCTAACTGCTCCCTCCACTGCAGTTGCCAGTGCTCCCACCCCACACCTAGATAAGTGAACCCCATCCCTAGCATACATGTCATTTCTGCCATAGAAGAGGTCCCAGTTGTCAATGAATGTTACCGCATTTTCCTTACAGTATTTGTCCAGCCAGCAATTGACACCAATTGCCCTGGACAACCATTCACTTCCAACTCCCCTCCTTGGCAAAATACCACATATGAGAGGGTTCCCACCCTTACTTCTAATTATTTCTATTGCTGACCTATACCTGCTAATCAGGTCCTCACTCCTACGTCTGCCAACATCGTTGCCTCCAGCACTGAGACAGATAATAGGATTGCTCCCATTACCTCTCATGATGTCATCCAGACGGCTAACAATATCCTCCATCCCAGCCCCAGGAAAGCAAACTCTCTGTCTCCTACTCCTGTCCTTCAAGCAGAACGCCCTATCCATATACCTAACTTGGCTATCCCCAACAACAACAATATTCTTACCTTCCTTAATGTCTTTCGTCGTGTCGTTCCCAGTAGTCAACTCACATTCGTCGGGTAGCACTGAGAATGTATTGGATGTTTCCACAACAGTTTCCACGGCAGTCTCTTTCTTCTTCATCGTTTCTACCTTTCCATTCGTCTTCTTGATCGTCAACTTCTTTCCCTGCTGTCCAGCCACTGACCAGTTTCCCTTCTTGACCTGAGGACTCAAAACAAGAGGACTACTACGAATCTTCTTGTTCTCCTCGGTCAATCGCCGAATTTCCAAATTCGCCAACCTCAATTCTTCCTTAAGCTGTTGGTAAAGTTGCTCGATGGAGGGCATCTTGCTTCAATTCTAGAGAGCGCGCAAACAGGTCTTCACAGAGCCAAGTACACGTCAACACTGCGCAAATGCCAACTCAATCAGGAGCTACTGCGCAGCACGTCCGCACGGCCCAATAGCGATGCGAACACTCGAATGAACATAAGAAACTTGAAGGAGAACATTCAATACACAGTTTCAAGAGTAGGTATGATCAGGACGAACGTTCAGAGACGTGTAATGCCGGTTAAAGAAGCCAAAACTCGACCAACATACAAACGCAAAGCCGTGTGCACAAAATATCTCACCTGTGCACCTGCACACCTGTACATCAGGTGTTTATACCCTGCTTGAAATAGTTGTCAAGTGGCTTCAAATTTGTTTTCTTCAATAGTCTGGTTGATCAAACAGTAAACAGTGAAGTCTAGCCAATGGCAGCCGGCCTGCGGGAGTAGAACAAACTCTCGAAGCAGGTAACGGGTATGCCCCAGGTCATAAAATTTTTTTGCTAATGTTAATTAAGCCAACTCTAGTCTACAGGTATACACGTAACCTCCACACTACCTCTTCAGCATATTTAGCTACCTATCTACAAACAAGATCTTATAACACACACACACACACACAGGAGAGATAGGGGGGACATGATAACGACATACAAAATACTGAGAGGAATTGACAAGGTGGACAAAGACAGGATGTTCCAGAGATGGGACACAGCAACAAGGGGACACAGTTGGAAGTTGAAGACACAGATGAATCACAGGGATGTTAGGAAGTATTTCTTCAGCCACAGAGTAGTCAGGAAGTGGAATAGTTTGGGAAGCGATGTAGTGGAGGCAGGATCCATACATAGCATTAAGCAGAGGTATGATAAGGCTCACGGTTCAGGGAGAGTGACCTAGTAGCGACCAGTGAAGAGGCGGGGTCAGGAGCTCGGACTTGACCCCTGCAACCTCAACTAGGTGAGTACACACACATACACACACACACACACACACACACACACACACACACACACACACACACATACACACACACACACACACATACACACACGCACACACGCACACACACACACACACACACACACACACACACACACACACACACACACACACACACACACACAAACACACACACACACACACATGATAACGACATACAAAATACTGAGAGGAATTGACAGGGTGGACAAAGACAGGATGTTCCAGAGATGGGACACAGCAACAAGGGGACACAGTTGGAAGTTGAAGACACGGATGAATCAACTAGGTGAGCACACACACACACACACACACACACACAACACATCAACAACAACACCTTAACAGACATAAACTAGCTGCCAGAAATTACAAAAATAAGTAATAATATTTCCCACATATTCAAAGAAGCAACAGACATGAGGGGCAGTGAACTACAGACAGGTAACACTGGCATAAACACTAAGCCACACTTCTTGAGGAGATTGTACGAAGGATCCAGGAGCACCGAGACAAGGGAGAGATTTTGGTCAGACAAAACCAGCCAGGATCCAGGGACGGGAAGTCCTCAGGCGAACCTTCTTTAGTTTTACGACAGAGTTACAGAGTTAAAATAGGAAACGTAAAGCTTGGCGGACTCCACTTTCCAGGACTGTAAGGAAGCTTTTGGTGCACTGTTCCATCAGAGTTTTCCAGGACTGCAAGGAAGCTTCTGATGCACTGCTCTACCAGAGCTTTCCAGGACTGCAAGGAAGCTTCTGATGCACTGCTCTACAAGAGCTTTCCAGGACTGCAAGGAAGCTTCTGATGCACTGCTCTACCAGAGCTTTCCAGGACTGCAAGGAAGTTTCTGGTGCAACTGCCCCACTAGAGCTTTCCAGGACTACAAGGAAGATTCTAGTGCACCTGCTCCACCAGAACTTTCCAGGACTGCAAGGAAGCTTTTGATGTACTGCTCCACCAGAGACTAGGAGTAAATAAGAAAGCACTAAATTAGATCAAGGACTATCTGAAGAAAAAGACACACAGAATAACTGTCTTGGAGGTGTCGGGAGTGGGAGTATGTAAGGAGTAGGGTCCCTCAAGCAACAGGTACTAGGGCCACCTTTGCTCCTAACTGATGTTAATAATCTCTCACTGGAAGTCAAGCCTCAAGCTCATCCCCGATGATGCAATAAAACTGATGGAGAAGAAAGCAACACCGAATGTAGAAGACAAGCTTCAGGAAGCCCCCGACAGGTTAAACAGGTGGTCAGACAAGTGACTACTGAAGCTCAACCCAAACAAACGCAATGACGTGAAAACCGGGAATGGTGAAGGCAAATATAAGAGAGAATACAGACTAAGGGTGGGAGAGGGAAGTAAATATGCGGTTAACAAATATACAAGAGGACTTGAGAGTTAGCATCCCGCCAAATATATCGCTAGAGGTACAAGGGAGCTGAGACTCGACCCCAGCAACCACAAATGGGTGAGTACATAAGCCGTGTAGCTTTGGTAGCTGATGCAAGTCCAGCACTTCTCAGACCAACATTCAGCAAACCTAAATATACAAGTCTTCATAAAGACCACAGAGTACGCAGCCCCAGTGTCGAGCCCATACTCAACCATGTGTAAAACCTAGGAAAAAAAAAAACTTAAAAAGAATTATCTCAGAAGAAAGAGAAATGAGGAAAGCCATAAAGAATTGAACCTTGCAGGAGAGGAGATAATCACAATTTATAAAAACCTGTAAGAAGAATGACACCGGGAAAATAGGTGGTAATTAAAGACTGGGATGAACTACACGAACATTACCGAGCATTTCTTTAATCTCAGGAAGTTCTTGAAGAGGCTTCAAGAACAGCTACGATTGGGCCTCTCTCTCCCTTTCCCATTCTTTGTTCCCTATCTCTTCCATTCCCATTTTTTTCCCAACTTTATCCATTCCTGTTCATCTCTCTCTCCATTCCTGTTCACCCCTCTCTTATTCTCTGTCCATTCCAGCACCTCCTTCTTTCTCCATTTCTGTTTCTCTCTCTCTCTCTCCATTCCCGTTCATCATTCTCTTTTTCTCTGTTCATTCCAGCATCTCCCTCTTTCTCCATTCCTGCTCCTTCCTCTCTCTCCATTTCTGTTCCTCCATCTCTTATTTCCGTTCCTCCCTCTCTCTCCATTCCCATTCTCCCTCTCTTCACAGTTCTTCCATCCATGATTGTTTCCTGGTGATGGTCTGTCCTCGGGGGGTTGGAAGCGAGTGTATGAGGGAAGTGATAAAGAAGATGGAGGAGGAGAATGAGAAAGAGAATTAGGATTATGAGAGAAATTTGGAGACTTACGAAGAGGATTACCAAGCTAAGGAAAACGATCAGGACACTCAAGAAGACGATTAGGAAGAGGAGGATGAAGAAGAGAAGGAGGAGAAAGATGAGGAGTAGGAGGAGGAAGAAGAGAAGAAGGGTGGAAGAGGAAGAGAGAGAGAGAGAGAGAGAGAGAGAGATAAAGAGTTCAAAGAGAGGGAGTGGATAAAAGTGGCTAAGACCTGAGGCAAAAAAAAAAGAGTGCGGGGAGAGGAATTTTTAGGTTTATAGAAAAAAGATGAAAGTGTGTGAAGGAAGAGACGGAGGAGAGAATGTGAGAAGATGGCAAACATGGTGAGTCAGGAGGAGGAGGAGGGAGAGTTAGAAAGAGGGAGAGTCAGGAGGAGGGAGAGTTAGGAGGAGGGAGAGTCAAGAGGAGTGAGAGTCAGGAGGAGGGAAAGTCAGGAGGAGTTAGAGTCAGGAGGAGGGAGAGTTAGGAGGAGGGAGAGTCAGGAGGAGGAGGAGGGAGAGTCAGGAGGAGGAGGGAGAGTCAGGAGGAGGAGGGAGAGTCAGGAAGAGGGAGAGTCAGGACGAGGGAGAGTCAGGAGGAGTGAGAGTCAGGAAGAGAGAGTCAGGAGGAGGGAGAGTCAGGACGAGGGAGAGTCAGGAGGAGTGAGAGTCAGGAAGAGAGAGAGTCAGGAGGAGGGAGAGTCAGGAGGAGTGAGAGTCAGGAAGAGGGAGAGTCAGGAGGAGTGAGAGTCAGGAAGAGGGAGAGTCAGGACGAGGGAGAGTCAGGACGAGGGAGAGTCAGGAGGAGTGAGAGTCAGGAAGAGAGAGAGTCAGGAGGAGGAAGAGTCAGGAAAAGGGAGAGTCAGGAGGAGGGAGAGTCAGAAAGAGGGAGAGTCAGGAAGAGGGAGAGTCAGGACGAGAGAGAGTCAGGAAGAAGGAGAGTCAGGACGAGGGAGAGTCAGGAGTGAGAGCCAGGAAGAGAGAGTCAGGAGGAGGGAGAGTCAGGAGGAGTGAGAGTCAGGAAGAGGGAGAGTCAGGAGGAGTTAGAGTCAGGAGGAGTGAGAGTCAGGAGGAGGGAGAGTCATGAGTGAGAGTCAGGAGGAGGGAGAGTCAGGAGAAGTGAGAGTCAGGAGGAGTGAGAGTCAGGAGGAGGGAGAGTCAGGAGGAGGGAGAGTCAGGAGGAGGGAGAGTCAGGAGGAGGGAAAGTCAGGAGGAGGGAGAGTCAGGAGGAGGAGGAGGGAGAGTCAGGAGGAGGGAGAGTTAGGAAAAGGGAGAGTCAGGAGGAGGGAGAGTCAGTAAAAGGGAGAGTCAGGAGGAGGGAGAGTCAGGAGGAGGAGGAGGGAGAGTCAGGAGGAGGAGGGAGAGTCAGGACGAGGGAGAGTCAGGAGGAGTGAGAATCAGAAAGAGAGAGAGTCAGGAGGAGTGAGAGTCAGGAAGAGGGAGAGTCAGGACGAGGGAGAGTCAGGAGGAGAGTCAGAAAGAGGGAGAGTCAGGAGTGAGAGTCAGGAAGAGAGAGAATCAGGAGGAGGGAGAGTCAGGAAGAGGGAGAGTCAGGACGAGTTAGAGTCAGGAGGAGTGAGAGTCAGGAAGAGAGAGAGTCAGTAAGAGGGAGAGTCAGGACGAGGAAGAGTCAGGAGGAGTTAGAGTCAGAAGGAGTGAGAGTCAGGAGGAGTGAGAGTCAGGAAGAGGGAGAGTCAGGACGAGGGAGAGTCAGGAGGAGTGAGAGTCAGGAGGAGTGAGAGTCAGGAAGAGAGAGAGTGAGGAGGAGGGAGAGTCAGGAAGAGGGAGAGTCAGGACGAGGGAGAGTCAGGAGGAGTGAGAGTCAGGAAGAGAAAGAGTCAGGAGGAGGGAGAGTCAGGAGGAGTGAGAGTCAGGAAGAGAAAGAGTCAGGAAGAGGGAGAGTCAGGACGAGGGAGAGTCAGGAGGAGTGAGAGTCAGGAAGAGAGAGAGTCAGGAGGAGGGAGAGTCAGGAAGAGGGAGAGTCAGGACGAGGGAGAGTCAGGAGGAGTGAGAGTCAAGAAGAGAGAGAGCGTCAGGAGGAGGGAGAGTCAGGAAGAGGAAGAGTCAGGACTAGGGAGAGTCAGGAGGAGTGAGAGCCAGGAAGAGAGAGAGTCAGGAGGAGGGAGAGTCAGGAGGAGTTAGAGTCAGGAAGAGGGAGAGTCAGGAGGAGTGAGAGTCAGGAAGAGGGAGAGTCAGGAGTGAGAGTCAGGAGGAGGGAGAGTCAGGAGGAGTGAGAGTCAGGATGAGGGAGAGTCAGGAGGAGTGAGAGTCAGGAGGAGGGAGAGTCAGGAGGAGGGAGAGTCAAGAGGAGGGAAAGTCAGGAGGAGGGAGAGTCAGGAAAAGGGAGAGTCAGAAGGAGGGAGAGTCAGGAGGAGTGAGAGTCAGAAGGAGTGAGAGTCAGGAGGAGGGAGAGTCAGGAGGAGGGAGAGTCAGGAGGAGTGAGAGTCAGGAGAGGGAAGAGTCAGGATGAGGGAGAGTCAGGAGGAGTGAGAGTCAGGAGGAGTGAGAGTCAGGAGGAGTGAGAGTCAGGAGGAGTGAGAGCCAGGAGGAGGGAGAATCAGAACGATGGAGAGCCGGATCAAAGAAAGAACCAAGAAAGAAGCTGGTAGGAAGGAAAAGAACAAAACACTAAAATAAAAGAGAGGAAAGAGAAGTGTAGAGAGGGAAGAAGACAAAGTTTAAGAAGGAACTAGAACAGAGGGAAATAGATAAGAGAAAGAAAGATGCCAGAGATCTATCAGTGAAATATCTCACAACTCATCTGCATCAGCTGAGAGATGTCTGAGATAAACCTGTGACCAGTTTCCAGAGATCCTCTGCTCTCTCAGCCCAGCCTGAGGCAGGACGTTCTTGTTCACTACCTGGTGAATCAAGCTACTGCTGGTGGCCGCACGCAGTCCACCACAGCCCTGTTGATCAGCAATTAGCTTGAGACACTTATCAGTCCGTTCTTGAAGACAGCTAAGGGTCTATAAGACAGGTTATACTGAGGGGAAAAGTTATCAATAATTCCAGGTCACATTCCATCACAGAGGATGGGTTGCCTGTCACATTACATCACAGAGGATGGGTTGCCTGTCACATTCCATCACAGAGAATGGGTTGCCTGTCACATTCCATCACAGAGGATGGGTTGCCTGTCACATTCCATCACAGAGGATGGGTTGCCTGTCACATTACATCACAGAGGATGGGTTGCCTGTCATATCCCATCACACAGGATGGATTGCCTGTCATAGTCCATCACAGAGGATGGGTTGCTTGTTACATTCCATCACAGAGGATGACTTGCCTGTCATATTCCATCACAGAGGATGGGTTGCCTGTCATATTCCATCACAGAGGATGGGTTGCCTGTCATATCCCATCACACAGGATGGGTTGCCTGTCACATTCCATCACAGAGGATGGGTTGCCTGTCATAGTCCATCACAGAGGATGGGTTGCCTGTCACATTCCATCACAGAGGATGGGTTGCCTGTCATACTCCATCACACAGGATGGGTTGCCTGTCATATTCCATCAGAGGATGGGTTGCCTGTCATAGTCCATCACAGAGGATGGGTTGCCTGTCACATTCCATCACAGAGGATGGGTTGCCTGTCACATTCCATCACAGAGGATGGGTTGCCTGTCACATTCCATCACAGAGGATGGGTTGCCTGTCACATTCCATCACAGAGGATGGGTTGCCTGTCACATTCCATCACAGAGGATGGGTTGCCTGTCATAGTCCATCACAGAGGATGGGTTGCCTGTCATAGTCCATCACAGAGGATGGGTTACCTGTCATATTCCATCACAAGATGGGTTGCCTGTCATATTCCATCACCCAGGATGGGTTGCCTGTCATATTCCATCACCCAGGATGGGTTGCCTGTCATATTCCATCACCCAGGATGGGTTGCCTGTCATATTCCATCACACAGGATGGGTTGCCTGTCATATTCCATCAGAGGATGGGTTGCCTGTCACATTCCATCACACAGGATGGGTTGCCTGTCACATTTCATCACAGAGGATGGGTTGCCTGTCACATTACATCACAGAGGATGGGTTGCCTGTCACATTCCATCACAGAGGATGGGTTACCTGTCACATTCCATCACAGAGGATGGGTTGCCTGTCATAGTCCATCACAGAGGATGGGTTGCCTGTCATATTCCATCACACAGGATGGGTTGCCTGTCACATTCCATCACAGAGGATAGGTTGCCTGTCACATTCCATCACATAGGATGGGTTGCTTGTTACATTCCATCACAGAGGATGGGTTGCCTGTCATATTCCATCACAGAGGATGGGTTGCCTGTCACATTCCATCACAGAGGATGGGTTGCCTGTCATATTCCATCACAGAGGATGGGTTGCCTGTCATATTCCATCACAGAGGATGGGTTGCCTGTCATATCCCATCACAGAGGATGGGTTGCCTGTCATATCCCATCACAGAGGATGGGTTGCCTGTCATAGACCATCACAGAGGATGGGTTGCCTGTCACATTCCATCACAGAGGATGGGTTACCTGTCACATTCCATCACAGAGGATGGGTTGCCTGTCATAGTCCATCACAGAGAATGGGTTGCCTGTCACATTCCATCACAGAGGATGGGTTGCCTGTCACATTCCATCACAGAGGATGGGTTGCCTGTCACATTCCATCACAGAGGATGGGTTGCCTGTCATATTCCATCACACAGGATAGGTTGCCTGTCACATTCCATCCCACAGGATGGGTTACGTAGAAGATTTATAAGATATGCTTGCTACTTTTCGCCCAAACAGTGACTTTTATCAAGTCATAAGCAGTTGTGACATGATAAATCCCACTGAATGGGGAAAAAAACGTTTCTGTGACTTCCCAGATGTTTGCGACTTGACAGAGCCCACTGTTTGGGAGAAACGTCTTCAGCAAATCTTCCGTGTAACCCCACTGTTACTTAATACTCACCATAAGATCTGTTGTTACTGTTAAATAACAATATATATATATATATATATATATATATATATATATATATATATATATATATATATATATATATATATACACACACACACAGCGGAAAAGGGGGAGTCTAGAAAGGAAAGATGAGAGTAATATTGTTGGGAAGGTTGTCAAGTAAATGAAAAGGGAGGGAGAAGAAGGGGAAGAGAAGAGGAGGAAAAGAGAAGAGAAATGAAGTGAGACATGGAAAACTAGGTGAGGTAGGAACGGTATGGGAGGCTTCAGAAAGTGTTCATTTGTATATCTCGAGAGTGAGTTCTTCAGTGTGTGTGTGTGTGTGTGTGTGTGTGTGTGTACTCACCTAAATGTGGTTGTAGGGGTCGAGACTCAGCTTCTGGCCCCGGCTCTTCACTGATCGCCACTAGGTCCTCTCTCTCTCTGCTCCCTGAGCTTTGTTATACCTCGTCTGAAAGCTATGTATGGTTCCTGCCTCCACTACATCACTTGCCAGACTGTTCCACTTCCTGACCACTCTATGACTGAAGAAATACTTTCTAACATTCCTTTGATTCATCTGGGTCTTCAACTTCCAATTGTGATCTTTTGGTTCTGTCTCTGTCCACCTTGTCTATTCCACGCAGTATTTTGTATGTTGTTATCATGTTTCCCCTGACCCTCCTGTCCTCCAGTGTCGTCAGGCCGATTTCCCTTAACCTTTCTTCGTAGGACATTCCCCTGAGCTCTGGAACTAACCTTGTCGCAAACCTTTGCACTTTCACTAATTTCTTAACGTGTTTGATCAAATGTGGGTTCCAAACCGGTGCTGCATACTTCAGTATGGGCCTGACGTACACGGTGTACAGTGTCTTGAACAATTCCTTACTAAGGTATCAGAACGCTATTCTCAGGTTTGCCAGGCGCCCGTATGCTGCAGCAGTTATCTGGTTGATGTGTGCTTCCGGAGACATGCTCGGTGTTATACTCACCCCAAGATCTTTCTCCTTGAGCGAGGTTTGTAGTCTTTGGCCACCTAGCCTATACTCCGTCTGCGGTCTTCTTTGCCCTTCCCCGATCTTCATGACTTTGCATTTGGCGGGGTTAAATTCGAGAAGCCAGTTGCTGGACCAGGTGTTCAGCCTGCCCAGGTCTCTTTGAAGTCTTGCCTGATCCTCTTCTGATTTAATTCTCCTCATTAACTTCACATCATCTGCAAACAGGGACACTTCTGAGTCTATCCCTTCCATCATGTCATTCACATATACCAGAAATAGTACTGGTCCTAGGACCGACCCCTGTGGGACCCCACTCGTCACAAGTGCCCACTGTGATACCTCATCACGTACCATGACTCGTTGTTGCCTCCCTGTCAGTGTGTGTGTGTGTGTGTGTGTGTGTGTGTGTGTGTGTGTGTGTGTGTGTGTGTGTGTGTGTGTGTGTGTGTGTGTGTGTGTGTTAGAACATAAAGACTAAACACACACAATGATGGAACACTAAACACACATAATAAAACAAGAGAAAATGGCACATGTGACGAAACAGAAAACGGAGGCGAAGGAAAACGGACATACGGGAAAGGAAAATGGGTCAAGAAATATTAAAAAAAAAAAGGGGAAAAATGTTAGGGCAAACCAAAATGGATTCAGGAAAAATCCAATTAATAATATTACACGTAATGTAGCAGCCGAGGTAATATGTTGGTCTAATATATGTTTTCAGAAGGAAAATGTTTGTTTCTGCCATGAAAATAAATTCTGTATTTAATTACACTAGAGGGCGGCAGGCAATACGTGGAGGTATACTCCATGTGTATATATATACACCAAGACGGTCAGTGTATATACAGTGAGAGGTCAGTATATATATATATATATATATATATATATATATATATATATATATATATATATATATATATATATATATATCCGAGGTCAGAGCATATACAGTCTAAGGGCAATGTGTGGTGTAAATATTATATTATGCAGAAAATTCGGAGTGTGGAAATTAGGAGAAGGTGTGGAGTTAATAAAAGCATTAGTCAGAGGGCAGAAGAGGGGTTGTTGAGGTGGTTTGGTCATTTAGAGAGAATGGATCAAAGTAGAATGACATGGAAAGCATATAAATCTATAGGGGAAGGAAAGAGGGGTAGGGGTCGTCCTCGAAAGGATTGGAAAGAGGGGGTAAAGGAGGTTTTGTGGGTGAGGGGCTTGGACTTCCAGCAAGCGTGCATGAGCGTGTTAGATAGGAGTGAATGGAGACGAATGATACTTGGGACCTGACGATCTGTTGGAGTGTGAGCAGGGTAATATTTAGTGAAGGGATTCAGGGAAACCGGTTATTTTCATATAGTCGGACTTGAGTCCTGGAAATGGGAAGTACAATGCCTGCACTTTAAAGGAGGGGTTTGGGATATTGGCAGTTTGGAGAGATATGTTGTGTATCTCTATACGTATATGCTTCTAAACTGTTGTATTCTGAGCACCTCTGCAAAAGCAGTGATAATGTGTGAGTGTGGTGAAAGTGTTGAATGATGATGAAAGTATTTTCTTTTTGGGGATTTTCTTTCTTTTTTTTGGGTCACCCTGCCTCGGTGGGAGACGACCGACTTGTTGAAAATATATATATATATATATATATATATATATATATATATATATATATATATATATATATATATATATATATATATACAGTGAGAGGTCAGAGCATATATAGTGAGAGGTTTATATATTATATATATATATATATATATATATATATATATATATATATATATATATATATCCGAGGTCAGAGTATATACAGTGAGAGGTCAGTGTATATACAGTGAGATGTCAGTGTATATACAGTGAGTGGTCAGTGTATATACAGTGAGATGTAAGTGTATATACAGTGAGATGTCAGTGTATATAAAGTGAGAGGTCAGTATATATACAATGAGAGGTCTGTGTATATACCCGAGAGGTATTTTGCACCATCGGCCAAGTCTCTTGCTTTCACATGGAGTGCTCACCAGATTTTCCAGGTGTAAATTATGATGTACCTTTCTTGCCTACGTTCCAAGGAATCCATCTGAGAGGATTTCGGGCGTTCCCAGTACTTTAAGTGTTTGATCGACTGTATACGAGTAGTGAAAGTTCTCTGTACGTTTTCCAGCTCAACAATCTCTCCTGCCTTGAAGGTGGCCGTCAGTACCCGGCAGTATACCAGCCTGGAGACAAGAAGTGACTTGAAGAATGTTATCATTGACTCAGCCTCTCTTGTCTTGAAATTTCTAGTTATGCAGCCAATCATTTTTCTTGCAGTACTAACAGCAACATTGTTTTGATCCTTGAGTGTGAGATCTGGCATTACTCCGATGTTTCGCACGTGAAGCTGTCTCGCTCTAAATTGTTCGAGTTTCTTCTACTCTCCATTTCAATCTTTATTTTCTCCAGTCTTCCATAGCGGAGCAACTGAAACGATACTTGTTCCAAATCTGCCCACCGAAATCACTCCCTACCAGGGCAAGAGGCTTGGAAGACAGTGCAAATTTACTGATGCAATGAATACGTTAAGAGATAACTCAGTAAGCGTGAAGGGACCACGACTTTTCAACAGCTTCATACATAAGAGGAAATTACCAACAGACCCCTTCCTTTCTTCAAGAGTAAACTTCATAAGTTCCTCTAATCAGTTCCTGATCAGCCGGGCTGTGGTGTACGCTTTGGACTTCGTGCAGCTAGCGCAAACAGCCTGAGTAATCAAGCCATCCGCCAGGAGGCCTGGTCTGGGACCGGGCCGTGGGGGCGTTGACCCCTGAAACAATCATCAGGTAGTTAACAGGTATCTAAGAGATACCTAATGAGGTATCTAAGAGATGGTTAATGAGGGAGAGGGAGTGAGGAAGAATGGATGAGGGAGAGTGAGGGAGAGGGAGTGAGGGAGAAGGGTGTCTACACCACAACTTTAATGTACCCCCCGTGACGTCACCAGTACCTGCCTCCCCCTCCCCTTCCTAAAACGGTGGTGCTACCTTGTCTCTGCCGTCACTTACACACGTGACGGTGACTGTGATGGAGGGAGAGGGAGGAGAGAAAGGGAAAGCGAGACTGAAAGTGCGAGGGAGGGGGAAGAGGAAGAGAGAAGGAAGAAAAATTAAATAAAATATGGGAGGGAGGAAGAAAAGGTAGGAAAGAGGGAGTCAAACATCAGTCTGTAAAACAATAGTCTGTGAATTAGCAGTTTGTGAAACAACAGTCTCTAAAGAAACACTCAGGAAGAATATGTCTGTAAAAACACAAGTCTGTAGAATATCAGTCTGTAGAAACACCTGTAAATTTAACCTAAATGAAGCATATCCTACACCCTGAAAGTTGACGGTACACACTTCCTGGCCCAACAGGTGACACACACACACACACATACACAAAAGTGGTTTGATAAAGCTCATGGAGCAGGAAGAGTGACCTAGTAGCGACCAGTGAGTTATGAATCAACCCCTGCAACCACAACTAGGTGAGTACACACACACCCACACCCACACACACACACACACACACACACACACAGCATGGAGCTATGAATCAACCCCTGCAACCACAACTAGGTGAGTACACACTTACACACACACACACACACACACACACACACACACACACACACACACACAGCATGGAGCTATGAATCAACCCCTGCAACCACAACTAGGTGAGTACACACTTACACACACACACACACACACACACACACACACACACACACACACACACACACACACACACACACACACACACACACACACAGCATGGAGCTATGAATCAACCCCTGCAACCACAACTAGGTGAGTGCACACTTACACACACACACACACATACACACACACACAGCATGGAGCTATGAATCAACCCCTGCAACCACAACTAGGTGAGTACACACTTACACACACACACACACACAGCATGGAGCTATGAATCAACCCCTCCAACCACAACTAGGTGAGTACACACTTACACACACACACACACATACACACACACACAGCATGGAGCTATGAATCAACCCCTGCAACCACAACTAGGTGAGTACACACTTACACACACACACACACACACACACACACACACAGCATGGAGCTATGAATCAACCCCTCCAACCACAACTAGGTGAGTACACACTTACACACACACACACACACAGCATGGAGCTGTGAATCGACCCCTGCAACTCCATATAGGTGAGTACACGCTCACATAGACACATACGGCTGTCATGGATATATGGAGGAGCGTACCTCAAGCTGCAACAGCCTGGTTAACCAGGCAAGCATCAGACGAGCCTGACCCATGACCGGGCTCCGGCAGTAGTAAGACTCTCGGAACTCATCAAAGGTACATCAAAGGTAAAGCACTTACAGAAGAAGAAACTTGAAAATAGAGTACGGAACACATTTTTATTGAGACAACGTTTCGCCCTTCGTTAAGTACATCTTTACTACCTTTAATATACCTTTGATTAATTTCGAGAGTTCTACTCTCAGAGCCCAGCCATGCGCCAGGCTCGTCTGGTGCTAACCTGGTCAATCAGGCTTTTGCTGCTGGTGGCCCTCTGCCCCACATTTCCATCACAGCCTGGTTGATCTGGCACCTGGTGAAGATAATTGTTCATCAGGGCAACTTTATACATATCTGTGAAGTCTCATTGCAAGATCAGCAGGAATAACAACAATGAAGAACACTGACAGTGACAACACAACAACACACAGACAACACTGACAGTGACAACACAACAACACACAGACAACACTGACAGTGACAACACAACAACACACAGACAACACTGACAGCTACAACACATCACACAGACAACACTGACAGCTACAACACAACACCACACAGACAACACTGACAGCTACAACACATCACACAGACAACACTGACAGCTACAACACAACACCACACAGACAACACTGACAGCTACAACACATCACACAGACAACACTGACAGCTACAACACAACACCACACAGACAACATTGACAGCTACAACACATCACACAGACAACACTGACAGCTACAACAAATCACACAGACAACATTGACAGCTACAACACATCGCACAGACAACATTGACAGCTACAACACATCACACAGACAACACTGACAGCTACAACACATCACACAGACAACATTGACAGCTACAACACATCACACAGACAACACTGACAGCTACAACACATCACACAGACAACACTGACAGCTACAACACATCACACAGACAACACTGACAGCTACAACACATCACACAGACAACACTGACAGCTACAACACATCACACAGACAACAATGACAGCTACAACACATCACACAGACAACACTGACAGCTACAACACATCACAGAGACGGCACTATCAGCTACAACACATCACACAGACAACACTGACAGCTACAACACATCACACAGACAACAATGACAGCTACAACACATCACAGAGACGGCACTATCAGCTACAACACATCACACAGACAACACTGACAGCTACAACACATCAAACAGACAAGAGTGACAGTTACAACACACCACACAGACAACACTGACAGCTACAACACATCAAACAGACAAGAGTGACAGTTACAACACATCACACAGACAACACTGACAGCTACAACACATCAAACAGACAAGAGTGACAGTTACAACACACCACACACGCAACAATGACATCTACAACGCATCACAAACCTTTGCAACAACGAATATTCAAAACCCAGAAAGCTTGGCCCTCAGACCACCACAATATTGAAATTCCTGCCCACAGAGCTTTCATAATGTGTACAACACTGCGCAGGAATCCCCTGCCCAAGGATTTAAATGTATTGTGTCGCATCTGTGGCGCGTGGAAGCGAGGGACATTTTCCTGGCTAACAAAACCCAGTCAATTGGACTGCCAGGGTTAAAAAAAAAAAAAAACTCTTGAAACCAGCCACAGGTAACGACGGAAACCACGGGACTTTTCGTGACGAAATTAATTTACCTGGTTTAATGACTTAAATATTTTCCACTACTTACGAGGCCGTCTGAGATATACTCTGAAGTGAATATACAAAGATAGTATACACCTCTGGGTATATATATATATATATATATATATATATATATATATATATATATATATATATATATATATATATATATATATATATATATAATGTATGTTTGTGTGTGTGTGTGTGTGTATGGATAGCTATATGCCTCTGGGTGTACATACACAAATATATACATATCTGAGTATACACACATACTTCTAGGTGTACACACACAAAGATTCACACGTCTAGGTGTACACACACAGCATCCTCCGGGACACAGCAGAGTGTATCCAGTAAGATGGTCTGTAATGACGAAATATTGAAATATTTGTCCAATTATATCTGACAATATGAAATAATGGCTGTATAATAATTCATAATTTAGTGTTCAGTTATTATCCATTAGCATTTATTTTGGATTTATTTAAACTTAGTATATTTTCGAAATTATTCTCTCGTTTATTTTTACAAGTTTCTGTTTTACAGTCTCCCGTTGTTTTACAGTCTCCCGTTTTTTTACAGTCTCCCGTTGTTTTACAGTCTCCCGTTGTTTTACAGTCTCCCGTTGTTTTACAGTCTTTTTCTTAACAATCTCTTTTATTTTTACAATCCGTTGTTTTGCCATCTGTTGTTTTACATCCTGTTGTTTTACAGTCTGTTTTACACTCCGTTGTTTTACAATCTGTTTTACACTCCGTTGTTTTACACTCTGTTTTACACTCCGTTGTTTTAAAATCATTGTTTTACACTCCGTTGTTTTACACTCCGTTTTACACTCCGTTGTTTTACACTCTGTTTTACACTCCGTTGTTTTACACTCCGTTTTACACTCCGTTGTTTTACACTCCGTTGTTTTACACTCCGTTTTACACTCCGTTGTTTTACAATCTGTTTTACACTCCGTTGTTTTAAAATCATTGTTTTACACTCCGTTGTTTTACACTCTGTTTTACACTCCGTTGTTTTACACTCTGTTTTACACTCCGTTGTTTTACAATCTGTTTTACACTCCGTTGTTTTACACTCCGTTGTTTTACACTCTGTTTTACACTCCGTTGTTTTACACTCTGTTTTACACTCCGTTGTTTTACACTCTGTTTTACACTCCGTTGTTTTACAATCATTGTTTTCAAAATGTCTGTTTTTCTCCCCATTTCTTCACAAGGGGAATTAACAACAGTCGCCTAACTGGCTTCAAATGGTGACCTGACTGGTTCCTAGAGACAGTTCCTGTTCAGCCAGGCTGGTTTTTTTTATTGGCTAACGTGCTGCTAGCACTAATAGCCTGACTGACCAAGCTCTATCAGCCAGGAGTCCTGGTCATGGATACTAGACCACAGGGGCAATGATTCCCCCGCGGCACAGGTCCCAGACCAGGCCTCCAAGAGAAGTCCTGGCCAGGGACACTAAACCACAGGGGGCAATAATTCCCCCGCGGCCCAGGTCCCAGACCAGGCCTCCAAGAGGATCAAGGCCTGATTAGCCAGGCTGTTACTGCTGGTAGTAAACTCAGACATAAACAAGGCAGGCAGCCACGCTCAGAGGCGAGACTAACCTATACAAAAGGAAGAATATAAATATATACTTCTTAATCAAAGAAATATAAGAATGCTTCTCACTGTAATTATTTCTTAACCCAGGAAATAGGATTCTGTTTATCCTAGCGACTATTATTTCTTAATCCAGGAAATAGTATTCTGTTTATCCTAGCAATTATTATTTCTTAATCCAGGAAATAGTATTCTGTTTATCCTAGCAATTATTATTTCTTAATCCAGGAAATAGTATTCTGTTTATCCTAGCAATTATTATTTCTTAATCCAGGAAATATTATTCTGTTTATCCTAGCGATTATTATTTCTTAATCCAGGAAATAATATTCTGTTTATCCTATCAATTATTATTTCTTAATCCAGGAAACAGGATTCTGTTTATCCTAGCAATAATTATTTCTTAATCCAGGAAACAGGATTCTGTTTATCCTAGCAATAATTATTTCTTAATCCAGGAAACAGGATTCTATTTTGAGGCGAAAAAGGAAGAAATACGAGGCATTCTCAGCACAGAAGAGAAAATATGGCGCCTTGCTTGTAAATCTTGCTGCCACTGTGAATAATGGAAGGAGAGAAGCAAAAATCGCTGGAAATTAGAGACCTGGAGACTTACCCACTTTCCCCAGAGAATCAAGACCTTTTCTACTGTCCCCAGAGAATCAAGACCATTCCCACTGTCCCCAGAGAATCAAGACCTTTCCCACGGTCCCCAGACAATCAAGACCTTTCCCGCTGTCCCCAGAGCCTCAAAACCTTTCCCACTGTCCCCAGAGAATCAAAACCTTTCCCACTGTCCCCAGAGACTCAAGACCATTCCTACTGTTCCCAGAGAATCAAGACCTTTCTCACTGTCCCCAGACTCATGACATTTCCTACTGTCCCCAGAGAATCAAGACTGCATCATTTTCCCCAGAAAACAGAGACTGTGGGTCGTTATCCCAGGGAAGCAAGATTCTGCTTCACTGTCTCACAGTCTTCATCTGCGTAAATGCTGGATTGCCTGATTCCAAATCTGCACACTGAGATCACTCCTTGTGAGAGAAGAAAGAAATTACGAATCAAAATACCCCGAAGAAAAGATACACATACTAAGAGAAAGCCAATCATTACACAGTTTTCAATACCACTTTCCCTTCAAATATAAGGGGAATTACCAAGAGACCATTACCTGGAGTTTACCGGGAGAGGGTTTCGGGGGGTCAACGCCACCGCGGCCCGGTCTGAGACCAGGCCTCGTGGTGGATCAGAGTCTGATCAACCAGGCTCTTACTGCTGGCCGCACGTAAACCGACGTACGAATCACAGCATGGCTGATCAGGTACTGACGTTAGGTGTCTGTCCAGTGCCTTGAAGACAGCCAGGGGTCTATTGGTAATACCCCATATGTATGCTGGGAGGCAGTTGAACAGTCTTGGGCCCCTGACACTTATTGTATTGTCTCTTAGTGTACCCGTGGCGCCCCTGCTTTTCACTGTCTTCAAATATAAAGGGAATTACCAATGAACACTGTATTCAAATAAAAGGGGAACTACCCATAGACCCTTGTCTTGGATCTGACTAGGTTGGGTCAATAGCATAAGACGGTAGGCGACTTGAATCTGCCTCGCATGGACCAGTAGGCCTGTTGCAGTGTTCCTTCTTTCTTATGTTCTTACTATAAGAGGAATTACCAATAGACTCTTGCCTTCAAATGAGAGTTTGACAAGTTTCTCAGAACAATTAATAAAACAATCCTGATCAGCCGGGCTGTAGTGCTTGGGATTCCGTGCCAGGAGCACCAACAGCCTGACTAACTAGGCCAGCAAGCAGGAGGCTCTGTCCGAGACCGCTGTGTACCACAACGCTGCTTAGCAAACTACGGTACGGGTGGTGTTAGAACCCCGTAGGAAGGTGTGTCACGACTCACTCGCCATGGGCTCTAACACCACCAGTACCGTGGTTTGTTTACAATCGTGTTATTATGATTTCGTGGGTCGTGATGACCACTTTCGCCGGGTCACCATCTGGAAAAGACTCGGGCCGCGACAAGACCGGCAAACCTACTACTGAGTAGCGCAACACTACCTTGTAACACAACACAACCATGCTATCTTGTAGCACAACACAACCATGCTACCTTGTAACACAACACAACCATGCTACCTTGTAACACAACACAACCATGCTACCTTGTAACACAACGCAACCATGCTACCTTGTAGCACAACACAACCATGCTACCTTGTAACACAACACAACCATGCTACCTTGGAACACAACACAACCATGCTACCTTGTAACACAACACAACCATGCTATCTTGTAACACAACACAACCATGCTACCTTGTAACACAACACAACCATACTACCTTGTAGCACAACACAACCATGCTACCTTGTAACACAACACAACCATGCTACCTTGTAACACAACACAACCATGCTACCTTGTAACACAACACAACCATGCTACCTTGTAACACAACACAACCATGCTACCTTGTAACACAACACAACCATGCTACCTTGTAACACAACGCAATCGTGCTACCTTGTAACACAACACAACCGTGCTACCTTGTAACACAACACAACCATGCTACCTTGTAACACAACACAACCATGCTACCTTGTAACACAACACAACCATGCTACCTTGTAACACAACACAACCATGCTACCTTGTAACACAACACAACCATGCTACCTTGTAACACAACACAACCATGCTACCTTGTAACACAACACAACCATGCTACCTTGTAACACAACACAACCATGCTACCTTGTAACACAACACAACCATGCTACCTTGTAACACAACACAACCATGCTACCTTGTAACACAACACAACCATGCTACCTTGTAACACAACACAACCATGCTACCTTGTAACACAACACAACCATGCTACCTTGTAACACAACGCAACCATGCTACCTTGTAACACAACACAACCGTGCTACCTTGTAACACAACACAACCATGCTACCTTGTAACACAACACAACCATGCTACCTTGTAACACAACACAACCATGCTACCTTGTAACACTAACAAAACCATGCTACCTTGTAACAGAACACAACCATGCTACCTTGTAACACAACGCAACCATGCTACCTTGTAACACAACGCAACCATGCTACCTTGTAACACAACACAGCCATGCTACCTTGTAACACAACACAACCATGCTACCTTGTAGCACAACACAGCCATGCTACCTTGTAACACAACACAACCATGCTACCTTGTAACACAACGCAACCATGCTACCTTGTAACACAACACAGCCATGCTACCTTGTAACACAACACAACCATGCTACCTTGTAACACAACCCAGCCATGCTACCTTGTAACACAACACAACCATGCTACCTTGTAGCACAACACAACACAACCATGCTACCTTGTAACACAACACAACCATGCTACCTTGTAACACAACACAACCATGCTACCTTGTAGCACAACACAACCATGCTATCTTGTAGCACAACTCAACCATGCTACCTTGTAGCACAACACAACCATGCTACCTTGTAACACAACACAACCATGCTACCTTGTAACACAACGCAACCATGCTACCTTGTAACACAACACAGCCATGCTACCTTGTAACACAACACAACCATGCTACCTTGTAACACAACCCAGCCATGCTACCTTGTAACACAACACAACCATGCTACCTTGTAGCACAACACAACACAACCATGCTACCTTGTAACACAACACAACCATGCTACCTTGTAACACAACACAACCATGCTATCTTGTAGCACAACACAACCATGCTATCTTGTAGCACAACTCAACCATGCTACCTTGTAGCACAACACAACCATGCTATCTTGTAGCACAACACAACCATGCTACCTTGTAACACAACACAACCATGCTACCTTGTAACACAACACAACCATGCTACCTTGTAACACAACGCAACCATGCTACCTTGTAGCACAACACAACCATGCTACCTTGTAACACAACACAACCATGCTACCTTGGAACACAACACAACCATGCTACCTTGTAACACAACACAACCATGCTATCTTGTAACACAACACAACCATGCTACCTTGTAACACAACACAACCATACTACCTTGTAGCACAACACAACCATGCTACCTTGTAACACAACACAACCATGCTACCTTGTAACACAACACAACCATGCTACCTTGTAACACAACACAACCATGCTACCTTGTAACACAACACAACCATGCTACCTTGTAACACAACACAACCATGCTACCTTGTAACACAACGCAATCGTGCTACCTTGTAACACAACACAACCGTGCTACCTTGTAACACAACACAACCATGCTACCTTGTAACACAACACAACCATGCTACCTTGTAACACAACACAACCATGCTACCTTGTAACACAACACAACCATGCTACCTTGTAACACAACACAACCATGCTACCTTGTAACACAACACAACCATGCTACCTTGTAACACAACACAACCATGCTACCTTGTAACACAACACAACCATGCTACCTTGTAACACAACACAACCATGCTACCTTGTAACACAACACAACCATGCTACCTTGTAACACAACACAACCATGCTACCTTGTAACACAACACAACCATGCTACCTTGTAACACAACACAACCATGCTACCTTGTAACACAACGCAACCATGCTACCTTGTAACACAACACAACCGTGCTACCTTGTAACACAACACAACCATGCTACCTTGTAACACAACACAACCATGCTACCTTGTAACACAACACAACCATGCTACCTTGTAACACTAACAAAACCATGCTACCTTGTAACAGAACACAACCATGCTACCTTGTAACACAACGCAACCATGCTACCTTGTAACACAACGCAACCATGCTACCTTGTAACACAACACAGCCATGCTACCTTGTAACACAACACAACCATGCTACCTTGTAGCACAACACAGCCATGCTACCTTGTAACACAACACAACCATGCTACCTTGTAACACAACGCAACCATGCTACCTTGTAACACAACACAGCCATGCTACCTTGTAACACAACACAACCATGCTACCTTGTAACACAACCCAGCCATGCTACCTTGTAACACAACACAACCATGCTACCTTGTAGCACAACACAACACAACCATGCTACCTTGTAACACAACACAACCATGCTACCTTGTAACACAACACAACCATGCTACCTTGTAGCACAACACAACCATGCTATCTTGTAGCACAACTCAACCATGCTACCTTGTAGCACAACACAACCATGCTACCTTGTAACACAACACAACCATGCTACCTTGTAGCACAACACAACCATGCACCAAGCTTAAAGAGTGTTTATTGTTTATCCTGAGCCTCTTACCATAACTTCCAGGAGCAGAAGAAAAATTGTGAATCTAAGTTCTTAGGGCAATCAGCTTTCATCCTAAATAGTGAGGCTAAAAACCTCGAAAAGTTCTCAAAGCCTAGACGATGAACATAATGTGGATAAAAGGAAGAAGGAAGAGGTGGAGGTGTCAGTAATGGAAAGGAAGGAGAAGTACAGGAGGAGAAGGTAAAATAGAGGAGAAGAAGGAGGTGAAGTACAGGAGAGGGAGGTGGCAGAAGTACAGGGGGTAAAGGGAAAAGAAAGGAGGGTAAAAAGATGAGGAAGAGAGAAGGAAAAATGAGAACGGCGAGCAGGGAAACAGGAAGGGAAGAGAGAGGATATAAACGGAAAGACTAGCGGTTCGAGAATAAAGAGGCGAACGGGAAGAAAGATAGTAGACAAGAAGGATAAAAGATGAAACAGATAGCATGTTGGAGTAGTTGGCGAGGGGGAAGTATGTATAGTTTGTATATCTCTTAAAAATATACTATATATATATATATATATATATATATATATATATATATATATATATATATATATATATATATATATATATATATATATGTCGTGCCGAATATGTAAAACTGGTCAATTAGCAAGAACTCATTTAAAATTAAGTCCTTTCTAAAATTTTCTCTTATACGTTTAAAGATATATTTTTTCATTAATGTTAATGTAAAAATTTTTAATTTTGCACCAAAAGAATCTTAGAAAACTTACCTAACCTTATTATAACAAGAACAATTTATTTTAGCCTAACCCAACTAAATATAATTTAGATTTGTTTACAATAATTTAGTACTAAACAAACACAATCAAATATATTTTTTTCGTTAGGTTCAGAATGATTTTGGCGAAATTATTGCATACACAAATTTTCGCTTGTCCTATATGGCAAGATGAGCGTTGCTATTTAAGCCAAGATCGCAAGTTCTGCCTATTCGGCACGACATATATATATATATATATATATATATATATATATATATATATATATATATATATATATATATATATACACATACATACATACATACAAGGAATTCGCAAGAGCAGGCGAAATATACACAAACACTGATGGAGACTCGAACCTACGAACCTTGGAACAAGGTATGCAGTGCCTTACCATTCTCACCACACTGGACCAATACCTTGGCGTCCAGCTTGCGCTAGCTAGACGCCAAGATATTGGTCCAGTGTGATGAGAATGGTGGCTCTGGTGGCCTGGTGGTTAACGCTCTCGCTTCACACGGTGAGGGCCTGGGTTCGATTCCCAGCCAGAGTAGAAACATTGGACGTGTTTCTTTCCACCTGTTGTCTATGTTCCCCATCAGTAAAATGGGTACCTGGGTGTTAGTCGACTGGTGTGGGTCGCATCCTGGGACACTGACCTAAGGAGGCCTGGTCACAGACCGGGCCGCGGGGGCGTTGACCCCCGGAACTCTCTCCAGATAAACTCCAGATAAACATATATATATATATATATATATATATATATATATCACTTAAGTAGCGTCTAGCGTTAGAAAGAAAACTTTAGATGACAAGGTAGTATTTTTAGACTCCATCGGCAGGACGGCGGCCTCGTCCCTACTCGAGAATGTTTAAGTCATCACCGTCCGGGAATATCCCACTGCAGAGGCTGAAACAGCCTCAGATGATACAAGATATAAAGCCATAGCAAAACCACTGACTGATACCACTAACTTGAAACACCGTCGGTGTATAAACATTAGAGTGGACGAGGGGCTCGAACCGCGGTCTGCAAAATGCACCAAGGCAACATGACTTGTAAACAGAGCGACCTTGTTGTGGAAAAAGACACTTGCGTACAGCTTAGGACATTTATCATAGGAAACGTTTCGCCACGAGTGGTTTCTTCAGTCCTAATGAAGAAGACACTCGTGGCGAAACGTTTTTCTCCACATTTTATCGGTATCACCAGACCATTTCTCAGGACGACCTTGCCTCTTAGAACTGCTGGATCTGCTGGAAGATGAGTAAAATACTCTTTCTAGGCCGCAACCTAAACATTCGTTGTTGACCTCAATCAAAACACTGTTCATAGATGTGATGAATGGTTTGAAAAACCGACAAGTTGAAGATTGAGACACTTATGCAGCATATGGGAATCTTTATTCAGGAAACGTTTCGCCACACAGTGGCTTCATCAGTCCAATACAAAGAGGAAGGCGTAAGGAGAGGAGGAGTATGAGGTAATCAGTCCCTCAGCCTGGAGTCGATGTGTTCAGTCCATCAATCTTGTAGAATGTACAGCATAGGGCCGTAGACGTGGCTTATATACTGTAGTGAGGTGAGGTGAAGCAGGCGGAGGCGGGGCCATAGTGGTACCATACACTAGTCGAAGTAGGTCTTCGTCCAAAGGTTGAACAAGTGTTGAAGAATTCTTTGTAACAAGATCCCATGATGCTGCAGTGTCTGACAGTTGTGATGAATGGTTTGAAAAAACCGACAAGTTGAAGATTGAGACACTTATGCAGCATATGGGAATCTTTATTCAGGAAACGTTTCGCCACACAGTGGCTTCATCAGTCCAATACAAAGAGGAAGGAGTATGAGGTAATCAGTCCCTCAGCCTGGAGTCGATGTGTTCAGTCCATCAATCTTGTAGAATGTACAGCATAGGGCCGTAGACGTGGCTTATATACTGTAGTGAGGTGAGGTGAAGCAGGCAGAGGCGGGGCCATAGTGGTACCATCCACTAGTGACTAGTCGAAGTAGGTCTTCGTCCAAAGGTTGAACAAGTGTTGAAGAATTCTTTGTAACAAGATCCCATGATGCTGCAGTGTCTGACAGTTGTGATGAATGGTTTGAAAAACCATTCATCATACTCCTCCTCTCCTTACGCCTTCCTCTTTGTATTGGACTGATGAAGCCACTGTGTGGCGAAACGTTTCCTGAATAAAGATTCCCATATGCTGCATAAGTGTCTCAATCTTCAACTTGTCGGTTTTTCAAACCATTCATCACAACTGTCAGACACTGCAGCATCATGGGATCTTGTTACAAAGAATTCTTCAACACTTGTTCAACCTTTGGACGAAGACCTACTTCGACTAGTGGATGGTACCACTATGACCCCGCCTCCGCCTGCTTCACCTCACCTCACTACAGTATATAAGCCACGTCTACGGCCCTATTGTTATATTCCACCAGGAGTCTGTTCCAGGCATCCCTGGAGGTTACCTGGAGGTTATTCCGGGGATCAACGCCCCCGCGGCCCGGTCCATGACCAGGCCTCCCGATGGATCAGGGCCTGATCAACTAGGCTGTTACTGCTGGGCGCACGCAGTCCGACGTACGAGCCACAGCCCGGCTGATCCGGCACTGACTTTAGGTATCTGTCCAGCTCTCTCTTGAAGGCAGCCAGGGGTTTATTGGCAATTCCCCTAATGCTTGATGGGAGGCTGTTGAACAGTTTTGGGCCCCGGACACTTATGGTGTTTTCTCTTAGTGTACCAATGGCGCCCCTACTTTTTATTGGCGGCATTTTGCATCGCTGTACATTCTACAAGATTGATGGACTGAACACATCGACTCCAGGCTGAGGGACTGATTACCTCATACTCCTCCTCTCCTTACGCCTTCCTCTTTGTATTGGACTGATGAAGCCACTGTGTGGCGAAACGTTTCCTGAATAAAGATTCCCATATGCTGCATAAGTGTCTCAATCTTCAACTGTTCATAGACTTCAACCTATACAATGTAGACCTCAACCAAAACATTGAAGGCCTCAACCAAAATTTAACATATCTTAAGTAGTGTGATTACAACACCAAAGACGGCAACAGCCTCGCTAACCAGGCAAGCACCAGACGAGCCTGGCCCAGGGCCGGGCTGCGAGAGCTGGAAAACTCTGGTAACCCATCAAAGGTATAAAGATAGAGGTGAAGGTGAAGCACCTGGCACCTGTGCTCACTTGTGCTCAAACCACTTACAACTTTCCCAGGAATGGTCGTCAGTGTCACCAGGAAAAATGCAACTGAATTTAGGAAAGTTTTTAAGAATGCAGAAATGACAGCAGATGGAGTGTCTAGGATGGTAGTGTGGAGGATAGTGTCTAGGATGGTGGTGTGGAGGATAGTGTCTAGGATGGTGGTGTGGAGGATAGTGTCTAGGATGGTGGTGTAGAGGATAGTGTCTAGGATGGTGATGTAGAGGATAGTGTCTAGGATGGTGGTGTGGAGGATAGTGTCTAGGATGGTGGTGTGGAGGATAGTGTCTAGGATGGTGGTGTGGAGGATAGTGTCTAGGATGGTGGTGTGGAGGATAGTGTCTAGGATGGTGGTGTAGAGGATAGTGTCTAGGATGGTAGTGTGGAGGATAGTGTCTAGGATGGTAGTGTGGAGGATAGTGTCTAGGATGGTGGTGTGGAGGATAGTGTCTACGATGGTGGTGTAGAGGATAGTGTCTAGGATGGTAGTGTGGAGGATAGTATCTAGGATGGTGGTGTGGAGGATAGTGTCTAGGATGGTGGTGTGGAGGATAGTGTCTAGGATGGTGGTGTGGAGGATAGTGTCTAGGATGGTGGTGTAGAGGATAGTGTCTAGGATGGTGATGTAGAGGATAGTGTCTAGGATGGTGGTGTGGAGGATAGTGTCTAGGATGGTGGTGTAGAGGATAGTGTCTAGGATGGTGATGTAGAGGATAGTGTCTAGGATGGTGGTGTGGAGGATAGTATCTAGGATGGTGGTGTGGAGGATAGTATCTAGGATGGTGGTGTAGAGGATAGTGTCTAAGATGGTGGTGTGGAGGATAGAGTCTAGGATGGTGGTGTAGAGGAGAGAGTTTCGGATAATGGTGTGAAGGCTCGATCCTCCGTTCAGTAAAGGCAGAACAAACACGCTACTCTCAGGCGTTGACCTGCAGTCCCTAGTTCCCTCAAGCTAAACTGACGTACAGGCTGTCAAAATCTCTGGGAGGGCGGCGCTACAACACTCAGCAATAAGTACCCGCGAGACTGTGGGATAAGAATGAACCTAGAACACATAGGACGGGTTAATCTCCAGGTAATGGCTTCCTAACAACTTTCCTGCGCAGAATGCTCATGCTTGGGATCAAGGTGTAATGGAATGACATTCCCCGGGGCAAAGGCAGTATTTCTCATCAGGTAAGAGCTTAAGGCTGCAGATGAGACATAGTTCTCACCCGTGACCACTTGTGTGTGTAAAGGGACAGTGATAATACTTTTACCTGAAAAATGCTTCAAGGATGCTTCCGGGGGGGGGTCAACGCCCCCCCCCCGTAGCCCGGTTCTAGACTTGGCCTTCTGGTGGATTAAGGCCTGATCAACTAGGCTGTTACTGCTGGCTGCATACAGTTCAACGTACGAACCATAGCGTGTTTGGCCAAGAACTGATGTGAGAAACCAGTCAAGTTCCCTCTTGCAGGCAGCCAGAGGGAGGGTGCTGAAAAGTTGGGGACCTCTGACACTCGCAGACTCACTCACGATACTTGCCATGTTGAATACCACTGTTGACAGATTCACGATACCTTCCATGTTATACACTGCTGGCAGACTCACTCACTATACACCACTGCTGTCAGACTCACGATACACCACTGTGGCAGACTTACGATACACCACTGTGGCAGACTTACGATACACCACTGTGGCAGACTTACGATACACCACTGTGGCAGACTTACGATACACCACTGTGGCAGACTTACGATATACCACTGTGGCAGACTTACGATATACCACTGTGGCAGACTTACGATACACCACTGTGGCAGACTTACGATGCACCACTGTGGCAGACTTACAATACACCAGTGGCAGACTTACGATATACCACTGTGGCAGACTTACGATACACCACTGTGGCAGACTTACGATACACCACTGTGGCAGACTTACGATACACCACTGTGGCAGACTCACGATACACCACTACTGACAGACTCACGATACAGCACTGCTGGCAGACTTCCGACACACCACTGTGACAGTCTCAGTCACGATGCACCACTTCTGGCAGACTCACGATACCTACCACGTCACAAACAGCTGCTGGCAGACTCAAAGACAATAACAATCACCTTGACCTCCGAACTTGAAGCGGCGGACTGGCAGCAGACTTGTGTTTACCGTTTCCTGGCTACCTGCCCACCACCGCTAATTGGTGAGGTTGGATGCGCTAATTGGCGCATTTTACTAAGGTTTACCCGCGTGCTCCTCCTGTGATAGACACGACCCACCAACACGACAACAACTCAAGGTCACACGACTTGCAGCAGTGACTTGAACGAGACCTTGGCGGAGGTCCTTTGATATACTACTCTCGGAGCCCGGCCATGGGCCAGGCTCGTCTGGTGCTTGCCCGGTCAACCAGGCTGTTGCTGCTGGTGGCCCGCTGCCCCACATATCCATCACAACCTGGTTGATCTGCCACCTGGTGAAGATACGTGTCCAGTTTTCTGCTGAAGACTTCCACACTTGTTCCAGCAGTGTTTCTGATAAAGCACCTACACAGAGCAAAACGTTGTCTGACTAAAGCTCTACAGAGAGATAAACGTTGTCCCAATAAAGCTCTACAAAGAACGAAACGTTGTCGTCCTAAATAAAGCTCTACAAGGAGCGAAACGTTATCCCAAATAAAGCTCTACAAAGGGCGAAACGTAGCCACGAAGATAAGCTTGTTCTTCCCTTCAGAAGGTAAAGGGGAAAGAATCAACAAGAGAGAGACGATGGCAGACCCAACGAGGCTCCTCGTCAAAGTGTGCAGCCTCGGCCATTAATCTTACCTTACTGCATTACCCCCAATAAATATGATAAATGGTCTTCCGTAATGGCCCTGGAAACATCATCGTGGATATAGGTCAAAAAACAAATTAGATTTCGGTTTTTGGCCCGGGTGGGGGAGGGGAGCCTGTGACCTCTCGTCGAAATCTCAATTGACTCGCCAGTCGCAAGCTAAGAATTTTTTTTCTATATTTTTTTTACACAGTTCAGTTTTAACGGGCTAATGTGTGCTGGTATTCTACCTCAGCTCATCTCAAAGCCTCCAGGACTATCTGAGTTCTGGGAGAGTGCAGGATGGTTGTTGGAGTGCTCTAGAGAGTGCAGGATGGTTGTTGGAGTGCTCTAGAGAGTGCAGGATGGTTGTTGGAGTGCTCTAGAGAGTGCAGGATGGTTGTTGGAGTGCTCTAGAGAGTGCAGGATGGTTGTTGGAGTGCTCTAGAGAGTGCAGGATGGTTGTTGGAGTGCTCTAGAGAGTGCAGGATGGTTGTTGGAGTGCTCCAGAGAGTGCAGGATGGTTGTTGGAACGCTCTAGAGAGTGCAGGATGGTTGTTGGACTGCTCTAGAGAGTGCAGGATGGTTGTTGGAGTGCTCTAGAGAGTGCAGGATGGTTGTTGGAGTGCTCTAGAGAGTGCAGGATGGTTGTTGGACTGCTCTAGAGAGTGCAGGATGGTTGTTGGACTGCTCTAGAGAGTGCAGGATGGTTGTTGGAGTGCTCTAGAGAGTGCAGGATGGTTGTTGGACTGCTCTAGAGAGTGCAGGATGGTTGTTGGACTGCTCTAGGGAGTGCAGGATGGTTGTTGGAGTGCTCTAGAGAGTGCAGGATGGTTGTTGGACTGCTCTAGAGAGTGCAGGATGGTTGTTGGAGTGCTCTAGAGAGTGCAGGATGGTTGTTGGAGTGCTCTAGAGAGTGCAGGATGGTTGTTGGACTGCTCTAGAGAGTGCAGGATGGTTGTTGGAGTGCTCTAGAGAGTGCAGGATGGTTGTTGGACTGCTCTAGAGAGTGCAGGAATGCTGTTGGAGCGCTCTAGAGAGTGCAGGATGGGAATGCTAGTGCTCCGGTAGAGTAAGTATAGTGACTTCCCCAGGATGCAACCCACACCAGTCCGCTAACACCTTCCTGCTAGATGAACAGGAACAGCAGGTGTCTTAGGGAAACACGCCCCAATGTCTCCACCAGTACCGGGGATCGAATCACGGACACTCAGTGTGTGAGCTGAGTGCGCTACCAACCGAGGCACGGGATACCTTAAACTGTTAGGTGCTCAGTCACTTCGTAAGAAAGCTTTTCCGAACATTAAAAATAGAGCTGAAGAAGGTTGGAAGAGGTTGCAAGAAGGGTTAATGAGCCTTTAAGAAGGGTTAAAAGCTTTTAAGAAGGGTTAAAAGCTTTTAAAAAGGGTTAAATAGCCTTTATGAAGGGTAGCATATTGTAAGAAGGGTAAGAAGCTCTAAGAAGTGGTATATAAGTTTTAAAAAGGATTAAAAAGCCTTTAAGCAGAGTAAGAGGTTGTAAGAAGGTATTTAAGAGTGTAAAATAACATCAAGGGACAATGCTTATAATTCTATTAGCGTCGTTAAGTCAGATAATAATATCACTAATTAAACCCTTTAATTATGATTTATATAACTAGATGTTACTGCAGATCGCGACTCTTGATAAAACTCCGAAGGATAATCACCCCCGCGGCGCGATCTGAAGCTAGGCCTAATACTGGGGGAAGGAGGGAGGGGTAGGCAGGGATGGAGGGGAAGGTGGGAAGTATATGTCGCAACCCAATAATAGACGGCTGAAAGTGTTCTATAAAGGGGATACCTCACGGCTTTACTCCCCGCTAGCAAGACCCCTCCCCCTTCCCTACCGTTCCCCCTTAAAGCCTCCCCCCTCACCCACATCAAGCCTCCCCTCACCCCCATGATGACACAAGCGACCCAAGTCGATGCAACCACAAGCCTTAATCCCACTCCCCTCTTCCTCCCTTTCGCTCCCCTAGCCTCCCTACACAACCTCCACTCCTACCTCCCTACACATCCTCCACTCCTACCTCCCTACACATCCTCCACTCCCACCTCCCTACACAACCTCCACTCCCACCTCCCTACACAACCTCCACTCCTACCTCCCTACACATCCTCCACTCCTACCTCCCTACACAACCTCCACTCCCACCTCCCTATACAACCTCCATTCCCACCTCCCTACACATCCTCCACTCCCACCACCCTACACAACCTCCCCTCCTACCTCTCTACACAACCTCCACTCCCACCTCCCTACACAACCTCCACTCCCACCTCCCTACACAACCTCCACTCCCACCTCCCTACACAACCTCCACTCCCACCTCCCTACACAACCTCCCCTCCTACCTCCCTACACAACCTCCACTCCCACCTCCCTACACATCCTCCACTCCCTCCTCCCTACACATCCTCCACTCCCTCCTCCCTACACATCCTCCACTCCCACCTCCCCACACAACCTCCACTCCCTCCCTCCCTACACAACCTCCACTCTCTACCCTACACAACCTCCACTCCCACCTCCCTACACAACCTCCACCCCCACCTCCCTACACAACCTCCACTCCTACCTCCCTACACAACCTCCACTCCTACCTCCCTACACAAGCTCCACTCCCACCTCCCTACACAACCTCCACTCCCACCTCCCTATACAACCTCCACTCCTACCTCCCTACACAACCTCCACTCCCACCTCCCTACACAACCTCCACTCTCACCTCCCTACACAACCTCCCCTCCTACCTCCCTACACAACCTCCACTCCCACCTCCCTACACAACCTCCACTCCCACCTCCCTACACAACCTCCACTCCCACCTCCCTACACATCCTCCACTCCCTCCTCCCTACACATCCTCCACCCCCTCCTCCCTACACATCCTCCACTCCCTCCTCCCTACACATCCTCCACTCCCACCTCCCCACACAACCTCCACTCCCTCCCTCCCTACACAACCTCCACTCCCTCCCCTACACAACCTCCACTCCCACCTCCCTACACAACCTCCACCCCCACCTCCCTACACAACCTCCACTCCTACCTCCCTACACAACCTCCACTCCTGCCTCCCTACACAAGCTCCACTCCCACCTCCCTACACAACCTCCACTCCCACCTCCCTACACAACCTCCACTCCCACCTCCCTACACAACCTCCCCTCCTACCTCCCTACACAACCTCCACTCCCACCTCCCTACGCAACCTCCACTCCCACCTCCCTACACAACCTCCACTCCCACCTCCCTACACATCCTCCACTCCCACCTCCCTACACAACCTCCACTCCCACCTCCCTACGTTTGGAGTCAGCTAGTTGTCGCTAATGCTGCGGCTCTCACATAAACAGTAACTTATAATGGAGTGGCGGTAAAGCGTGCTGGGAATATAAATCTGTGGTGGTGGGCCAGCACAGCTAAGGCACTGAAACGGTAGGCAGGCCGGGACAGGCAGTGAGGAGAAACGGTAGGCAGGCCGGGATAGGCAGCGAGGAGAAACGGTAGGCAGGCCGGGACAGGCAGCAAGGAGAAACGGTAGGCAGGGCGGGACAGGCAGCAAGGAGAAACGGTAGGCAGGCCGGGACAGGCAGCGAGGAGAAACGGTAGGCAGGCCGGGATAGGCAGCGAGGAGAAACGGTAGGCAGGCCGGGATAGGCAGCGAGGAGAAACGGTAGGCAGGCCGGGATAGGCAGCGAGGAGAAACGGTAGGCAGGCCGGGATAGGCAGCGAGGAGAAACGGTAGGCAGGCCGGGACAGGCAGCAAGGAGAAACGGTAGGCAGGCCGGGACAGGCAGCAAGGAGAAACGGTAGGCGGGCCGGGATAGGCAGCGAGGAGAAACGGTAGGCAGCGATGAAGAAGCCACGATACAGAGGAAGGAAGGGAAAATAATAGGGTGAAAGCACACAAGATAGGAAGGAAAAACCATGAGGAGAATGGAGAGACAACAGGATGGGAAAATAAGAAGAAAAACTAAGGAGATGGTGGACAAAGAAATGACAGAAAGGGAGAGAGGGAGGAAGTAAGGATGGTTAAACAATGGAGAAGGAAGAGGGAAGGAAAGATGGTAGAGAGGACCACGAGACATGAGGAAAAGGAAAGGGTCACGAACAAGTGAAAATATTCGACCCGTGAAGAAAATGAGACAAGAGGAAAAACACAACTTGGAAAACCTTGAGAGATACTCACAAGTTCACACCAGCAACACACAAGTCCACACTTGCAACACTTCACACCAGCAACACACAAGTCCACACTTGCAACATTTCACACCAGCAACACATAAGTCCACAGTTGCAACACTTCACACCAGCAACACACAAGTCCACACTTTCAACATTTCACACCAGCAACACATAAGTCCACAGTTGCAACACTTCACACCAGCAACACACAAGTCCACACTTGCAACATTTCACACCAGCAACACACAAGTCCACAGTTGCAACACTTCACCAGCAACACACAAGTCCACACTTGCAACACTTCACACCAGCAACACAAGTATTAAACGAGAACAGTCCTCAAAGGTTAACGCATCTGACGTGTGTAAGTGAACGTTGTGCAGCTTAACTAATATCGGGGGTTTCCAACAGGCTGCCAGAGTACCAGAAAACGAGTAATAAATGGCTAATAACACAGCAAGCCTTTCTTTAGTCGACTTTTTTTACGTGACAAAACATGGAGGTGCTCAGTAATCATGCCAATGTGCGTGACCTTGTAAGTGCTACAAGCACCTTTGTATTACTGTACTTGTTGTCATTTTGCCTTGTAAACAACGACAGTTGGTCGTGGGATCCTACAGGGCGATACTCTATCCGCAAATATGCGACAAATAAGCTAACAGAAGTCTCCTAGAGGGCACGTAAATCTGCGCTAAGACCAGAACGTAAACCTGCACTAAGATTACTAAGTTCGACTGGTAATCCAGCAGTGGGTTCTTCCATAGCTTTCCCCAGGTCAAGGATCAACACCTAAATTGCCGGCATCCCTGCCAGCGTTTTAGGTGGCAATGCATGCCAGTAGTTGCGTCTAACAGCCCCGCAGTGTCAATGGTCATCACCAGGCCCATGTAAAGTGGCTTAGCTTGGCAGATGCAGTAACAACAGCAGTATAAACACGGAGACAGTCAGCAGCACCAGCAGAAGCGGTCGAGTGAGAATCCACAGCTGGAAACAAAATCCTGACGGCACCGGTTTCCCAACCACAATAATGGTAACCTTGAAGATATGTTATAATCTTAACTCATAACATCAGCAACACCTCTAAACTGAACTCCCAACGCCAGTAACACTTCCAAATTAAACTTAAAACACCAGCAACGCTCCGAACTGAACTCAAAACACCAGCAACACTTCCAAACTGAACTCACAACACCAGCAACACTTCCAAACTGAACTCACAACGCCAGCAAAACTTCCAAACTGAACTCACAACACCAGCAGCACTTCCAAACTGAACTCACAACACCAGCAACACTTCCAAACTGAACTCACAACACCAACAACACTTCCAAATTCAACTTGAAACACCAGCAACGCTCCGAACTGAACTCAGAACACCAGCAACACTTCCAAACTGAACTCACAACACCAGCAACACTTCCAAACTAAACTCACAACACCAGCAACACTTCCAAACTAAACTCACAACACCAGCAACACTTCCAAACTAAACTCACAACACCAGCAACACTTCCAAACTAAACTCACAACACCAGCAACACTTCCAAACTAAACTCACAACACCAGCAACACTTCCAAACTAAACTCACAACACCAGCAACACTTCCAAACTAAACTCACAACACCAGCAACACTTCCAAACTAAACTCACAACACCAGCAACACTTCCAAACTAAACTCACAACACCAGCAACACCTCTAAACTGAACTGTCAACACCTAGCCAGCAGCAGTATTACCACACCAGTCCACTGACTACGTTCTTCCCTTCTTCATACTGATTAAAAATCTCATTAACATTTTCGTGCTCATACATTCACTAATGACAAGAACTTAATGAGAAAACTTGTCAAAGTTGTGTAAATATTTCGTTATCTTCAGACCCGTCACGCTGACGGTAACTTAAGAATGTGGGGAACAGAGTGGCGCAGAGAAACTAAATATGTAGGCACATTAGATAGATACATACATACATACTTAGCCAGACAGATAGAAATACAGACAGGCAGAGAGAGAGAGAGAGAGAGAGAGAGAGAGAGAGAGAGAGAGAGAGAGAGAGAGAGAGAGAGAGAGAGAGAGAGAGAGAGAGAAAGAGAGAGAGAGAGAGAGACGTCTCATCTCTCGCCTGGACACATCCTGGATAGATCTGTCATTTCAGCAGAGCCTTCAACATAGGAGGGATGTGGGTGGCCTTACTGTTATGTACAAGGCCAATATTGTCAAAAGTACCACACTTGGATCCACTTCGAGGACAGCGTGAAACAAGCTTTTATGCCACAAGACGGGCAGAAAGCAGCAACTTCACTCTGGTTGTACCCTTCTCCAGAACATCACTCCATCTGAGATCATATATACCCAGGATGACTCGAGTATGGAACACATTCGTACAGCATAATGATGTCAACGAGATAAAGTCAGCTGATCAAATGAAAATTCTGGCCCACAGATAGCTCCAATTTCATCCTGTTTCCTACTTGTATGTCTCATAAAAATAAAAATGCTTTCAAATGAGCTGATGTAGGTAACAGCTCTTAGTTTGCCAATAAAGTTAGGAATCCTTAACCTGTAAATAGATTGTCAATAAAGCTAGGGATCCTTAACCTTGTCAAACCCTGTGTAAAAAGAGAGAAAGAGAGAGAGAGAGAGAGAGAGAGAGAGAGAGAGAGAGAGAGAGAGAGAGAGAGAGAGAGAGAGAGAGAGAGAGCGAGATGCAGAGCTGATGTAGGCAACAGCTCTTAGCTTGTCAATAAAGCTAGGGATCCTTAACCTTATCAAACCCTGTGTAAGAGAGAGAGAGAGAGAGAGAGAGAGAGAGAGAGAGAATGTCCAATTCAACAGGAAAAAGAAACAGAAATAGGGAGTGTTGCAGTGCCATGCTTCAGGTGTACCCAGAATGCCCTATGCAGATGACTGCACTTTCAACATTTACTTACGCAAGACAGATTCTCACTGCCCTCAGGCACATCAATCACAAACTTGTAGGTACATCGACCCAGCCATGGCAGGTTACCTGAAGGATGCTCCCGGGAAAAAGGGATCATTCGTTTAGAAAGACACATAAGCAAACACTGGAACATACTAGAAAACGTTTCGGTCCTGGGACCCTGATCACCTCTGATCAAGTGATCAAGATCCCAGGACCGAAACGTTTCCTGATTTGCTCTAGTGTTTCTTTACGTGTCTTGCTATACCAATTTGTCGGTATATATTACCAAGGTTTATACCAAGGGGGATCACTACCTCCGTCGATTCCTGGTCCCTGGTGAATCAAGGTCTGATCAATCAGGCTGTTGCTGCTGGTCTCAAGCAGTCCAACGTGCGAACCACAGCCCAACTGGTCAGGAACTGATTCGAGAAACTTGTCCAGTTCACTCTTGATGATGATGATGGCCTCTAGATGATGTTACTACTGAAGATGTGTTAAGAACGAATGTAGCAGCCTCAGTCCCAGGCCATGAAGTTGATATCACGGCGGTGAAATATGACTGCAATAAACACGAAGAATTATGTGATAAATCTTGCAAGTACAGCAACCGAGAAGATTACCGCTTTAAGGCCATCTGGTGCTTACTCGGCAGAAGAGACTGCAAAACTGTACGTGAGGTATAAGTTCGTTTCGCCTCGAGTATGCACCATCTTCCTGGACTGCATGTGCCCTGTATAATCAGCGATATGTGGATAATGAAGAAAATCATGCCAGGCAACTCGACTCTCGCTCCCGACCCAGCCTAGCCGAACAATTTAAATATGTAACCCACTAACAACGCCTTAAGGTATATGTTGATAAATGGTATTTTAAAATATCGACAAGTTGATGGTTAAGACACATGTGCAACAGTTGGGTATCTTTATTGATGAAACGTTTCGCCTACACAGTAGGCTTCTTCAGTCAAATACAGAGGCAGTAGCTGTAGTAGTCAAATGCAGATGTAATCAGTCCATCAATGTTGGAGAAGTGTTAAGTTCCTTGGAGCTGAACATTTCACCAGGCTGAGGGACTGACCACCTTAAATACTATTTTTCCAAGGTTGATGGACTGATTACATCATCTACATTTCACTACTACACCTGCTGCTTTTGTATTTGACTGAAGAAGCCTACTGTGCAGGCGAAACGTTTCAACAATAAAGATACCCAACTGCTGCACATGTGTCTGAATCATTAACACCTCGACGAATTTGGCATGTACTCTCGGGAGAGAAGAGATAGAGATACCTAAACACATATATAAGGTGGTGGTGGCGGTGTTTATTCATCAGGAAACAACACAGAGTTTTCCGACACGGGTCTTAATTAGATGATTATTAATCATAGGTCAAGCATCCGTTAGTTACCGGAGTTATGGTTTACACCCCATTTAACAAAGGATCCTTACATAACAGTGTATCTCCTAAGATAGGATGACACTGAGGATAACTTGAAGGCCTGATCCACAACCTAAATACTGTCATAACAACTTACTGAAGTGAGAGGATGTATAAAATCAACCCAGTAAAAAGCAGGAACGCCACAGAGACAATAAACTAAGAAAAATACACACATAAAAAAAACAGTTTAGTATATTCATTACCGAAACCGTCGTATATATATCCTACTTATCTACTTGCCACTACTGCATGCCATTTTTACACGGATACAATCAAATAACACTGTGTCAGTGTTGGTAAAGCACTGCGTACCTTGTTCCAAGGTTCGTAGGTTCGAGTCTCCTTCAGCCAGAGATCAGTGTTTGTGTATATTTCACCTGCTCTTGCGAATTCTTTGTATATATATATATATATATATATATATATATATATATATATATATATATATATATATATATATATATATATATATGAAACGAAGCTTTCAAGAGAAAACTCCATCACTACCTTTGCTAGATCAACCAAGCTGTGGTGGCTACGGGGGCTAGCAAGCCGCTAGCAACAACAAACCGGTTTCCCAAGCAGCCCTCAGGATAGAAGCCTCGACATCCATCACAGATACATCACGGTCACAGATATCTGTCATTTCTGCAGACTATAACACTGATCAGCGTCGGTGACCTTACTGTTATATGCAAATTATGCTTCATTACCTTGATTTTATGTATAAAATAAGATACATTTTCACTCACCAGGAACTTTATGAATAAAAACATAAGAAGGAACACTGCAGCAGGCCTACTGGCCCATGCGAGGCAGGTCCAATTCTCCTATCCGATGTTTCGCTCACCAGGAGTCTTATCAGTCCAGCGATCCATCTCACTTTTATTATTATTCCTGCAAAATGCCTCCCTCGCACTTAGCAAAGGAGAATATTTTGGTCACAAGAATATCAATGTGTTACAAATGGGCAAAGTATCCAGGGTGTTGGTAATAATGGTGGCAACGCTGGTCGCAGTTTCTGCCTCGGCTGCTGTGAAACAGGAATAGGAGAGGGAGAAGTAGGAGGAGGAGGAGGAGTAGGAGCGGGAGCAGGAGAAGGAGTAGCACTAAATCTTCTTTCTTAATATATGTTCGTGCAGATTTGGCAATATACAATCACGGCAGAGTCTGATTTTTACCTTAGGCGGCAGTTGAGCTGAAAGAGATGGACGAGCTGGAAGAGAGTGCTGGAAGAGCTGGGAGAGAGTCTCTTCTGGTCAGCCCTGCTCTGTTTTCCAGAGAGCATCGTTCACGCTGTTAGTGAGCTCTTTAAGTCATGAAACAGTGATACTGATTTACATTCAATAACCAAAGAATGCTTCGTCTTATCGGTTTCTAAAATCCAGGCAAAGTTTTCTTTGAGTGAAACACATCAGCACTAGGAATCTCAGGCTGACGCCAAGAAATGGTCCACCTATTTCGCAAGATAAATCAGCCATTCAAGACTGATGTAAGCCACTGGAAGGCCTCGGTCAGATTACCAAAAGCTCCGGAAATATTTGTCCTGTTTCCTGATAAATTTTACCTAACCTAATTTAGGACCGATGCCCTTCACGACTGTTTAATTTGACTCAGGGGGAAGTGCTCAACCGTACTGGTTATATCTCATACACCGAGACAGTAAGTTTACCTGGAGTAGCTTGCAGGGGGGTCACCGCAACCGCGGCCCGGTCCCAGACCAGGTTTCCTGCTTGCTGGCCTGATCGATTAAGCTGTCAGTGCCCGCCAGCCCACGTGAGCAACGCACAACATTACAACTCGGCTGATCAGGAACTGTACCGGTGGAACTAGTGTCGATGGTAGATAACACCAGTGACCACCATTGCGTCAAACGTTATCTGTTTTAACAGAGTCCAGCCTCCCCGAGGCACCAAGACATTATTAACACGGCAATAGAAGGGAAAACCAATACCAACATCACCACCCGCGGCACTCACCGCCGTGTTAGCATGGTAATGACCTCTGGCTCATGGGGGAAACACCGCATTTTGAGCAGCGGGGACGACCAGGGAAGGGGTAGGAGGAAGAGGGTCGTGTACACGGAGGTAAAAACAAGCGGACAACGCTATTATTACTGGACTGTTATGTGAAATTGGAACGTAGAATGGAGCAGGAGATGAGAGAAAGGTTTGTACTAGCGTAGCTGTGTTCCCAGGGGAGGGAGGGAGGAAAAGAGAGAGAGAGAGAGAGAGAGAGAGAGAGAGAGAGAGCAGTAGCAGCAGCATCAGAGGGTAGCAGAGTGCTAGAGCCACAACCACACACATGGAGTCTTATTTACTCAGCAGATATTACCTGGTCAGTGGAAGATTTTTGTGAAGCGCGTGTTTGCACTCTTATCCTCTCTCTCTCTTTCTCTCTTCCTCTACCTCTGCACGAGACTTCTATTACTTTATTATTAATTTCACTCACAACATCTGTCCTCCGGGATCATCGCCCCGGAGGCCAGAGTCCCATAATCTGTTCTAAGAATATGTAAACGAATAATAACCTTAATGACTCCAGCGAGTCATGATTGTATCAGGGTTCCTTCCAGCGAGTTGTTTTTTTCAACAAATCGGCCGTTTCCCACCGAGGCAGGGTGGCCCAAAAAGAAAAATGAAAGTTTCTCTTTTTAAATTTAGTAATTTATACAGGAGAAGGGGTTACTAGCCCCTTGCGAGTTATCATGGTTATATTAACGTTCCTTCCAGCGAGTTATCATGGTTATATTAACGTTCCTTCCAGCGAGTTATCAAGCTTCCTTCCAGTGAGTTATCAAGGTTCCTTCCAGTGAGTTATCATGGTTATATTAACGTTCCTTCCAGCGAGTTATCAAGGTTCCTTCCAGTGAGTCAAGGTTCCTTCCAGTGAGTCATCAAGGTACCTTCCAGAGAGTTATCAGGGTTCCTTCCAGCGAGTCATCAAGATACCTTCCAGCGAGTCATCAAGGTACCTTCCAGCCAGTCATCAAGGTTATATTAACGTTCCTTCAGCGAGTTATCAAGGTTCCTTCCAGTGAGTCATCAAGGTTCCTTCCAGTGAGTCATCAAGGTACCTTCCAGAGAGTTATCAGGGTTCCTTCCAGCGAGTCATCAAGATACCTTCCAGCGAGTCATCAAGGTACCTTCCAGCCAGTCATCAAGGTTATATTAACGTTCCTTCAGCGAGTCATCAAGGTACCTTCCAGCAAGTCATCAAGGTACCTTCCAGCGAGTAATCAAGGTGCCTTCCAGCGAGTAATCAAGGTACCTTCCAGCAAGTCATTAAGGTACCTTCCAGCAAGTCATCAAGGTACCTTCCAGCAAGTCATCAAGGTACCTTCCAGCGAGTAATCAAGATACCTTCCAGCAAGTCATCAAGGTACCTTCCAGCGAGTAATCAAGATACCTTCCAGCGAGTAATCAAGGTACCTTCCAGCAAGTCATTAAGGTACCTTCCAGCAAGTCATCAAGGTACCTTCCAGCGAGTAATCAAGGTACCTTCCAGCAAGTCATCAAGGTACCTTCCAGCAAGTCATCAAGGTACCTTCCAGCGAGTAATCAAGGTACCTTCCAGCAAGTCATCAAGGTACCTTCCAGCAAGTCATCAAGGTACCTTCCAGCAAGTCATCAAGGTACCTTCCAGCAAGTCATCAAGGTACCTTCCAGCAAGTCATCAAGGTACCTTCCAGCAAGTCATCAAGGTACAACTCTGAGTCTTCAACAAAATCATCACAATCCTCCGTTAATGCTAATAGAATTTCTGTCTTATCTTGCGTCTAAAACAACTAATGAAATCTTCTTACCAAGGCAAAACATTTACTTTTTACGATTTTTTTTCCTGGTACGAAATTTATGAAGCAAGCTTCCGGAATTCCATTAATATAAACTGAAATCTAAATTAAGAATTAAATTACAAATTTTATAGCCATTAGCAGCAGTGTTACCAATACACTCCAGCGATCAAACGCAACAACTCAACCATAAATGTAGGCAGGAGAGCTATGATCACGACATACAAGATACACAGATGTTAATACCACACAGGCAGAATATTTGAAGGGCGTGGACAGGGGATCACATATCAGTGGCCAGTTTTGAGTTTTGTAGCCTCATAGCTAGTCCCTACAAACAGCCTGATCATCCACACTTTTGGTGACCGCGAACTGCAGGCCCAAGACCTAACCTCAGATCTGGCACGCGTTCCCCATCATTCACTATCTGATCGCTAATCATCATCAGCCTTTGTCCCCAATCTGCTCCATCCAAATCTTCCATATGTAATCAAAAGCCAGCTTCGATTACCAATTTATCCGACAAATGCACTTTTCATTACCTATAAACCAAGTCTTTGAGTCCCCATGCATTCAACGTATGCATTACTCAACAACAACAAAAAACAGGCATTCATGGTTCAGTTAGTCGTATATATTTTTTTCCGGGCAATGTTGAAACACTGATTGCTTCTCCGTCCCGATTTTGAGCACCAACAATAAAATAATCCGTGTTTTTCTGCCGTGTAATCCCGAGTTTACGAAGCGACTTACTGCAACACATCCCAGACGTGTTTTCATGTTCCTGCCTCTGATCTCGCCAGTTTTATTCTGTATCACGCTTTTATAAAAGTAATTCGGGAGATGTAATGATAAATTATTTGTGTTTTGAATTTACGTAATTGTCAGAGAAAGTGAAGATGTGTTTAATGGAATTGGTTACTTCTAGCTGCAGCCACCACCAGTGTGACATGTCACCAGTGTGACATGTCACCAGTATGACATGTCCACCAGTGTGACATGTCACCAGTGTGACATGTCCACCAGTGTAACATGTCCACCAGTGAAAAATGGTATAGTGACACCGACAAGATGTTGTAATATGATGTTGACATGTCCTTCCCAAACCCAACCTATCTCACCGCAGATGTTAGTACTGCTATTACTACTGTTATTAGTACGATTACTACTACTACCATTACTACTATTACTACTACTACTATTATTACTATTACCACTACTATTACTACTACTACTATTACTATTATTATTACTACTACTTTTACCACTATTACTATTATTACTATTACTACTATTATTACTACTACTACTACTACTACTATTACTACTACTACTACTACTACTACTGCTGCTGCTACAACCCTCTCGTGGCTTTCCACCTGACTCCTCCCACTACATATACTCGTATCTTAGTTATGACTGAAGAAGTCACTCGGGGCGAAACGCTTCCTCTCATAAATATCCTGAACTGTACATAAATGCCTTTCTCTATATCCACTAGCTACCTGTGCTTTGCTAGTAACAGGTTGTCAAGAATACCACGAGGGATACCGCCTTGCGATGGATACCCGTGAAGGATATAGGATGTGAGGCGTACCTCCAGGAATACTGCTTTGTGATGGCTACCGATGAGGGTTACTGGATGTGAGGAATACCTAGAGGGATACCTGTGAGGAGTATCACGAGTAATACTTCACCCCCCCCATAACTGTTTAACAACTGCTACATGTTTAACAATCTGTCAAAACTAGATACCCGTTGGATTATAACCTGCAGGTGCCTTCGTTTGTCCTGGGTCCTCCAGCTCTCTGCAGGAGGGAACTGGACAGGTTCCTGCAGTCCTCGGCATCTTGCCTCGTTCTCCCCCGTACGAACATTAATAAAACAAGATCCGTTCCAAACGCACTTGAGGGCTGAAGAGTGTTCTCTCACACAGTGATATTTGCATTCATGCTAAATTGGTGCCTTTGTCTATATCCTACTTCGATAAATCTTACTCTCTCTCTCTCTCTCTCTCTCTCTCTCATCTCTCTCTCTCATCTCTCTCTCATATATATATATATATATATATATATATATATATATATATATATATATATATATATATATATATATATATATAAAACTAAAATGTAATGAACACTTGTCAGTGCTCAGTAATAACCCACACGCAGACAGAGACTCGGGAGATTAATTGATCTGTATATTTCAACCCTCTTCTGAAGAGGATCCCAGAAGGGGGTCGAAATAGACAGCTTACTTAATTTCCTGAGCTTCTGTCTCCATGTGGGTTATTATTGAGCATATATATATATATATATATATATATATATATATATATATATATATATATATATATATATATATATATATATATATATATATATATATATATATATTCACACACACACACACACACACGTTGGGAGGGTTCGTGGAGATGTGATGGATGTAGTTAAACACACTTGTTGGATGGTAACAATTATATTAGCAAAGTGTGAGGAGGGGAGCCCAGCCTTGCCGTAGACCTAAGGGTTGAGTGAGGAGGAGACCGGGAGAGCAGCGCTCACATGCGGCATCACGTGATGTAACACATGCTAGTCACTGAGCCTAGCAAGGGGTCAACTATGTAAAACATATGGATGGTACTATGATACTCAGATAACATATACATATACAGGGGATCAGCAACTATGCTGACAGCTCGGTCATGTTACATATGTCGTCTCGATATACAATATTATGCTATAGGCTGAACAGGCAGGTGGCTCTGGGCTGATTCTATACAACAGCAAAGACATATAACTTAGAACTAATGGATGGGATCGTAATGGGAGGCATCATAATACATTACGAATTATAAGAACATATCATTGTATAATAAAGGATGGAATTGATCGATCGATCTGTATTCATGCACTCTACGGATTCTGAGGAAGAATATATATTTACAAAGGTGAAAGTAATTAACAGCAAAGACAGATCTGGCGCGCACAGATCATTACTGCTAAATTCTCAGAATTCGGAAGGTACGTGAACACAAAATTTTTGTTTTTGAAAACTGATCAGCTAATAACAAAACACAGTTGCCAACTTCATTCATCTTGAACATCTAATTATACAGGCTACGTACATTTAAACCCAAGTCTGCGAGGGTAAGATTTACATATATAGAATGGTTATCGTCTTTGGGAGGATCGAATTCTTTTGCAATGGCTAACACATGCCTTGCACACACACACACACACACACAGTGGAAGCAGGTTAAGAGCCTTACAGCTTAGAAATTTACATTTTAATCGTGGTGACATCAGTTCTTCTGTTGAGGAGATTTCTGGTGCGTCTTCTATGTTATCTGTGTCTCCAGGAAGTCGTTACTTGTGTATGCAGATTAGAAACTGCACCATCAAATATATTTCATGAGTGTGTGGACGGTGTGAAGAGCCCGGTGTTCTTGCTTCTTTCTCAGAGAGAGAGAGAGAGAGAGAGAGAGAGAGAGAGAGAGAGAGAGAGAGAGAGAGAGAGAGAGAGAGAGAGAGAGAGAGAGAGAGAGAGAGAGAGTTGATTACGAACGAGAGAGTAAAGTGTAAAAGAAATTCGAGTACAAACAAAAAAAGTTAAACGAAGAGTTGAGAACGAACGAACGAAAGTTCAAAACGAGGAAGAACGAACGAGAGAGTTCAAAAGGGAGGAGGGAGAAAGAAGGAAGTAAGAAGAAGGAAAGAAAAGAAGGAAGGAGAGGAAGAAAGAAAGGAAAGATAAGAAGAAAGGGTGTAAAGGAGCATCACTGATGGTCGGGTTCACTGACTCTTACCTTCAACACAGCTGTAAGAACCTTTTTGTCGGATCATCGCGTTAGGCGTTCAGTGATTTTTTTTATGAGCGCCCAACACAAGTTCTCTCATGTTTTGTAGCAGATTCCGTTACGATTTCTCGATTTTGTTTTTTGCTGTATCACTTACGGATTCCCAGATTTTTGTAGCCGATACAGTTTTTTATTTTTTTTACAAGTATTCATTACAATATTCTCCGATTTTTGCTGTGTGGGTTAGAAATCCCCCGAATTTTTACTGTGTAGGTTACAAATCTGCCGATTTTTGCTGTGGGTTACAACTCCCCCCGATCTTTTCTGATTGGATTACAGATCCCCGATTTTTGTTGTGTGGGTTACAGATTCCCCAATTTTTGCCGCTCTTTACAAGATTTCTGTTTTCACTCATGACCGATTTTAATTTTCCCGCTCTTTTTAACTGTTGCCCGTTACTTCTACCTTTTTTAAGCATTGCCTGTTTTAAGTATATACTTATATGGCAGTTATATGGCATATGGTATATACTTATATATGGTATACTTATATATGGTATATACTTATATGGCAGTTTTACTACGACAAAACTTCAGCATCATTGTAAAACAATGCAGGTGATCCGTTACACAAATTTTACAAAAGTACTTTGACAAATGTGACTGTCTAACTGTAGTATACCCGTTGTGTACCTGTAGTCTAACTGTAGTATACCCGTTGTGTACCTGTAGTCTAACTGTAGTATACCCGTTGTGTACCTGTAGTCTAACTGTAGTATACCCGTTGTGTACCTGTAGTCTAACTGTAGTATACCCGTTGTGTACCTGTAGTCTAACTGTAGTATACCCGTTGTGTACCTGTAGTCTAACTGTAGTATACCCGTTGTGTACCTGTAGTCTAACTGTAGTATACCCGTTGTGTACCTGTAGTCTAACTGTAGTATACCCGTTGTGTACCTGTAGTCTAACTGTAGTATACCCGTTGTGTACCTGTAGTCTAACTGTAGTATACCCGTTGTGTACCTGTAGTCTAACTGTAGCATACCCGTTGTGTACCTGTAGTCTAACTGTAGTATACCCGTTGTGTACCTGTAGTCTAACTGTAGTATACCCGTTGTGTACCTGTAGTCTAACTGTAGTATACCCGTTGTGTACCTGTAGTCTAACTGTAGTATACCCGTTGTGTACCTGTAGTCTAACTGTAGCATACCCGTTGTGTACCTGTAGTCTAACTGTAGTATACCCGTTGTGTACCTGTAGTCTAACTGTAGCATACCCGTTGTGTACCTGTAGTCTAACTGTAGTATACCCGTTGTGTACCTGTAGTCTAACTATAGTATACCCGTTGTGTACCTGTAGTCTAACTGTAGTATACCCGTTGTGTACCTGTAGTCTAACTGTAGTATACCCGTTGTGTACCTGTAGTCTAACTGTAGTATACCCGTTGTGTACCTGTAGTCTAACTGTAGTATACCCGTTGTGTACCTGTAGTCTAACTGTAGTATACCCGTTGTGTACCTGTAGTCTAACTGTAGTATACCCGTTGTGTACCTGTAGTCTAACTGCAGTATACCCGTTGTGTACCTGTAGTCTAACTGTAGTATACCCGTTGTGTACCTGTAGTCTAACTGTAGTATACCCGTTGTGTACCTGTAGTCTAACTGTAGTATACCCTTTGTGTACCTGTAGTCTAACTGTAGTATACCCGTTGTGTACCTGTAGTCTAACTGTAGTATACCCGTTGTGTACCTGTAGTCTAACTGTAGTATACCCGTTGTGTACCTGTAGTCTAACTGTAGTATACCCGTTGTGTACCTGTAGTCTAACTGTAGTATACCCGTTGTGTACCTGTAGTCTAACTGTAGTATACCCGTTGTGTACCTGTAGTCTAACTGTAGTATACCCGTTGTGTACCTGTAGTCTAACTGTAGTATACCCGTTGTGTACCTGTAGTCTAACTGTAGTATACCCGTTGTGTACCTGTAGTCTAACTGTAGTATACCCGTTGTGTACCTGTAGTCTAACTGTAGTATACCCGTTGTGTACCTGTAGTCTAACTGTAGTATACCCGTTGTGTACCTGTAGTCTAACTGTAGTATACCCGTTGTGTACCTGTAGTCTAACTGTAGTATACCCGTTGTGTACCTGTAGTCTAACTGTAGTATACCCGTTGTGTACCTGTAGTCTAACTGTAGTATACCCGTTGTGTACCTGTAGTCTAACTGTAGTATACCCGTTGTGTACCTGTAGTCTAACTGTAGTATACCCGTTGTGTACCTGTAGTCTAACTGTAGTATACCCGTTGTGTACCTGTAGTCTAACTGTAGTATACCCGTTGTGTACCTGTAGTCTAACTGTAGTATACCCGTTGTGTACCTGTAGTCTAACTGTAGTATACCCGTTGTGTACCTGTAGTCTAACTGTAGTATACCCGTTGTGTACCTGTAGTCTAACTGTAGTATACCCGTTGTGTACCTGTAGTCTAACTGTAGTATACCCGTTGTGTACCTGTAGTCTAACTGTAGTATACCCGTTGTGTACCTGTAGTCTAACTGTAGTATACCCGTTGTGTACCTGTAGTCTAACTGTAGTATACCCGTTGTGTACCTGTAATCTAACTGTAATATACCTGTTGCGTACCTGTAGTCTAACTGTAGTATAGCCGTTGTGTACCTGTAGTCTAACTGTAATATACCTGTTTTGTACCTGTAATCTAACTGCAATATATATATCCCGTTGTGTATCTGTAGTCTAACTGTAATATACCCATTTTGTACCTGTAATCTAATTGCAATATACCCGTTGTGTACCTGTAATCTAACTGTAATATACCCGTTGTGTACCTGTAGTCTAACTCCAATATACCCGTTGTGTACCTGTATTCGATACCGTTAGGGAGAGGGGGTCACCGCCCCCGCGTCATGCTCCCAGACCAAGCCTCCTCCAAGTCGACAGCCTGGAGGCACCACAGCCAGGCTGATTAGGAACTGACATGAGGAACTTATAAAGTTCCCTACGGTTCCAGAGATCGAAAAAAAACAAGGTGTCTGAAAGTAATAATCATAAACGCCTGTCTCTGTGAACGTGGGAAAACCAACGTACGTAACCAATACGTTAGTTTACTGACCTTGCAGCTTCTCTGTTTACTAGACTCATTTGAAAACGTTTTCTCTTTATTACTCATGTGAAAACGTTTTCTCTATTAGATTCAAGCGAAAACGTTTTATCTTTATTAGACTCATGTGAAAACGTTTTATTTCTTATTAGATTCATGCGAAAACGTTTTCTCTTTATTACTCATGTGAAAACGTTTTCTCTTTATTAGACTCATGTGAAAACGTTTTCTCTTTATTAGACTCATGGGAAAACGTTTTCTATTTATTGGGCTTCTGTGACAACGTTCCCTATTTACCAGACCACTGTTAAAACGTTCTCTATTCATAAGACTGCTATTAAAACGTTCTTTATTTACCAGACTGCTGTTAAAACGTTCTTCATTTACCAGACTTCTGTTAAAACGTTCTTCATTCACCAGGCTGCTGTTAAAACGTTCTTCATTCACCAGACTGCTGTTAAAACGCTCTTCATTCACCAGACTGCTGTTAAAACGCTCTTCATTCACCAGACTGCTATTAAAACGCTCTTCATTCACCAGACTGCTGTTAAAACAGAGTAAGATTCGCCCTCCTTACATACTGTTAAACTGTTGCATTAATTTAGCACATATTTTAACCTACAATAACAAAATAAAATGCAATCTAACCAACGAATTTTCTATTTATAACGAATTTATTTTTTATATACAAATAACGAGTTATGAAGACCGGGTAAAAAAAAAAATCCAATATGGGAAATCGTTGAGAAAAAAAGCGTAGAGAATGAGGAAGAACTGAAGGGCGCAACAAAATTGGAACAGAATGAAATATAGACGGAAATAAACATTGACATGAAACAAATACGCCTTTTTTTAAGAGGTGGTGTAACAGTTAAGGGAAGAAGGGGTAAAAATGCAGGAGAGAGAGAGAGAGAGAGAGAGAGAGAGAGATCACAAGTATAACACTGCTCTAAACATTACACACACGCAACAACAACAACAAACGGTATCCCACACAAATCAACAGAGTGGACATCGGACAAAACTCATTATTAAACTCTGGTCAAATAAGACTAAATGCAATTTAAATCCGGCAGCCTAGCAGTACGGAAACATCCACAACCATGTCACATTAAAGTCACTGTCCAGGCCACTGTCCAGGCCAGTCACTGTCCAGGCTACCAATCACTGTCCAGACCAGTCACTGTCTGGGTCAATCACACACACACACACACACACACACATATAAATATATATAAACAGAAGAATGGACAAGGACTCGAACCGTGGTCCTGGCAGGTAAGTACCTACTCTGCCTTCCTTCTTCCTACATCTGCTGTTCTTTTTATTTCTCCCTTTCTTCTACGTCCCTCTCCTGCTCCTTAACTCCTCCTTCCTCTTTTCTACACCTCTCTCTGCTTCCTGTTGTTTACCTCCTTATATTTCTTTCCCGTCCTCCCTTCACGTTTCTTTCCATTCCTCCTTCCTTTCTTTCTTCTCTTATTTCTCCCTTCCTCCTTTGCCTCCCTTCCTTTTCTGTTCTATCTCTCCCTTTATTTCCTCTCCCTCTTCTTCCCTCTCAGACCCATTTTGACTTCCTCCTTCCTACCTCTCCTTTCCTTCTCCTTCCTTTCCTTCCTTCTTTCTCCCATTTTCTCACTTCCTTTACCCTTCCTCCCTCCCCCTCCTTCGCCTTGACTGCCTTCATTACCGTAGTCATAATAGGTAAGTGTAGTGGATGTTTCAAACAGCAAACATTTGCATCTATCCGCTTCAAGTTCCACCTGGCATTTACCTGACAGTCGGTTTCACTAGCTGCCTCCTGCCTCACACTCCACGCTGGTTAGTGGTGTCTCCTGTTTACTGTGCATCCCATACTGGAAGCAGTAGCGTAATATACAATGGGATTACAGAGGTTACAGTAGCTTTTTATTAGAGCTCACTGGATACAGTTATATTACAATTATTTCACGTATTTAACATATACAGTATTGAAGATGTAATCTCATAAAACCTCAGTGCACTCAAACGTCCGCGATATACATACCTGTACCTTACATGAGAATGATTTAGTGAGTTCTCACAAGCTCGGCCTGGCATTACCTTACATGAGAATGAGTTAGTGAGTTCTCACAAGCTCGGCCTGGCATTACCTTACATGAGAATGATTTAGTGAGTTCTCACAAGCTCGGCCTGGCATTACCTTACATGAGAATGATTTAGTGAGTTCTCACAAGCTTGGCCTGTCATTACCTTACATGAGAATGATTTAGTGAGTTCTCACAAGCTTGGCCTGTCATTACCTTACATGAGAATGATTTAGTGAGTTCTCACAAGCTTGGCCTGTCATTACCTTACATGAGAATGATTTAGTGAGTTCTCACAAGCTTGGCCTGTCATTACCTTACATGAGAATGATTTAGTGAGTTCTCACAAGCTTGGCCTGTCATTACCTTACATGAGAATGATTTAGTGAGTTCTCACAAGCTTGGCCTGTCATTACCTTACATGAGAATGATTTAGTGAGTTCTCACAAGCTCGGCCTGTCATTACCTTACATGAGAATGATTTAGTGAGTTCTCACAAGCTCGGCCTGTCATTACCTTACATGAGAATGATTTAGTGAGTTCTCACAAGCTCGGCCTGGCATTAGGCTTCTCTGTTGCCATGTTTCTCTCTCTCTCTCTTCCCGAAAATAGTTATAATCATAATCATAATTTTTAAAGGGGTGAACTGGTAAGCCAGCGGAAGGCCTCGGCCAGATGACCAAAGGCTCCAGTGACGGGTCATCATATGACTAAGACCCGCGTCAGGAAACACGTGTCCGTTTCCTGACAAATCTTACCTAACCTAACCTCTCTCCAGAGTTGGTCCTACAGTTTGACATTGTACTGCGTATGGTTAGTACAAACAGCTTGGTTAATCAGGCCATTTACCTGGAGGCCTGGTCTAGATCAGGCTAGTCGAATATAACACTGAAGACAGTAGAAGTTTAGAGGTGATTAGTCCCTCAGGCTTAGTAAAAGTGATGATTCTTACCCTTGCAGCCCGACCTAAAGCAATACTTGTATGTTGGCTGACTGGTCAACCAGACTGTTGATGCTACCAAACCACACAGGGGTATCATGATCCCCTGCCCAAGGCTCGTTTCCAGATTAGGACTTCTGAGGGCCTGGCCAATTAGGCTATTGTCACACGTAAATTATCTTACCAAAACTTAAACAAAATACAATTTGAAAAAAAGTAAAAAAAAAAAAAAAGCTTCAAAACTGACTCTCAGCAAAACATCAAAAACTGGCAGTTTTAAAGTAAGAATTTATTGTAGAATGACTTCCATGGGTCCTCCCCCGTACCCTGGTCTTCACTCTTGGATACCTCTCTCTCTCTCTCTCTCACTCACATCACCAAAACCCCTGACGGCCATCCTGACAGTTGATAATTCGCATATAGTAACTATTATTATTATTATTATTATTATTATTATTATTAGTAGTAGTAGTAGTAGTAGTAGTGGTGGTAGTAGTAGTAGTAGTAGTAGTAGTAGTAGTAGTAGTAGTAGTAGTAGTAGTGGTAGTAGTAGTAGTAGTACTATTATTATTATTATTACTATTACTACTACTACTACTGCTGCTGTTATTATTACGTATTATTATTATTATTAGTAGTAGTAGTAGTAGTACAATAGTAGTAGTAGTATAGTAGTAGTAGTAGTAGTACTATTATTATTATTACTATTATTACTACTACTACTACTGCTGCTGTTATTATTACGTATTATTATTATTATTATTATTATTATTATTAGTAGTAGTAGTAGTAGTATAGTAGTAGTAGTAGTAGTACTATTATTATTATTACTATTATTACTACTACTACTACTGCTGCTGTTATTATTACGTATTATTATTATTAGTAGTAGTAGTATATTCATGAGGTACGTCGATCCATAGGGGATAACGGGAGGCAATCAAATTCTATCCCCACATAGTAACTAGAGCTGAGGTACAATGAAGCCTCTTAAGCCGCTGTACCGAGAGCAAAGCTCGACTGTATTCCTGAGCTTTCTAATGAGGTCTCCCAGCCCAGGCTGACACATTTCATTACCTATGTTTGTACCCGCCTAGTTGCGCTGCCAGGGCTCTCCAAGGTTTCGCACCCCAGCTTCTTAATTCTTGTGCAACCTCCTCGTGTGTGATGGAATTTGTAGTTCCCGTTGTAACTGTAATCGAATGCTGATAACCATCTTATTACGTGTACCCAATTTTGATACATAACGAGGAAATTTATGACACAGTCTGGCCTTTTCCGTCAGCTGCAGCCCCAGCACTCGCTGATCTCTACTTGTTGATTTGTGTTGGCGGGGTGAACTCAGCTCCTGGTCCCATCTCCTAGACCATTTTTAAAGGCATCACTGTTTTCTGGCATCTTAGGCCTTTGTGACATTTTCTGCTGGCAACGTTTCGCTCTCCAGGACAAAGCTCCTGATAAATTAGACACATGTGCAACTCTTGGGTATCTTTATTGAGGAAACGTTTCGCCACACAGTGGCTTCATCAGTCCATACGAAGGAGAAACTTGATGAACAGGAGGAGAATGAGGTAATCAGTCCCTCAACCTTGAGTCGATGTGTTCAGTCCATCAATCTTGAATAGAATACGGCATATCAGCGGAGAAGCAGCTTATAAACCGTATGGCAGGAGAGGTGCAGCAGTCATAGGTCGTGTCACATTTGTTCAATGTGGAAGTAGGTCGTGCCCAAGAATTAGGCAAGCGAAGAATTCCTAAGTATTAAGATCCCAAGAAGTTGCAGTGTCTGACAGATTTGTAGATGAATGGTTCAGAGAACCGACATGTTGATAAATTAGACACATGTGCAACTCTTGGGTATCTTTATTGAGGAAACGTTTCGCCACACAGTGGCTTCATCAGTCCGTATGGACCTCTCCTGCCATACGGTTTATAAGCTGCTTCTCCGCTGATATGCCGTATTCTATTCAAGATTGATGGACTGAACACATCGACTCAAGGTTGAGGGACTGATTACCTCATTCTCCTCCTGTTCATCAAATTTCTCCTTCGTATGGACTGATGAAGCCACTGTGTGGCGAAACGTTTCCTCAATAAAGATACCCAAGAGTTGCACATGTGTCTAATTTATCAACATGTCGGTTCTCTGAACCAGTCATCTACAAAGCTCCTGGAGAGCAAAACGTTGTCACATTATGACTAATTCCAGCGTCAAGAAACACTGTAATGTAACAAGGTGTAGAGATGGTCAGATACAAGGAGCAGTACAGAGGGTGGTGATTGATCACCAACTGCAGTGTGCGCATCTATAGTGTGTGTGTGTGTGTGTGTGTGTCACTTGAATGAGCACTGGGGTCAGCATCTGGTCCCATGTGCGTGTAGAATCTCGGGACCTGATGCTGACCCCACTGCTTATTCAAGTGAGACACACACACACACACACACACACACACACACACACACACACACACACACACCACTACTCACATACACACGCATCATGTGTGATGGAAAATGACACTGAGACATAGCTTCTACTCCCACTGTGTAACTATCACACAGAATACGCTGAAAACAGCGTATTCCATAATAGTCACAATTCTCTTCAATTAAGAAAGACAAAAACCTACACTTACACTGTAGTTAAATTTATACGCAACCAAAATAACACTCGCAGGGGCGCACATCTTTATACTCAAACATTGTTAATTATCATGAATGCAAGGAAAAAAATATTTTTTTAATAATCCTCGAATGATAAAATAATAGTTGGAGTATAATTATCACAGTGACAAGGCGCCACCTAGAGAAGTGGTGGTGTAGTGGGAGTCAGTGTGTCTGGTGGCCACCACAACACTCCTCACACTCCCTCCACACTCAAATTAATTCCTTTTAAGATCTTCCTTTTTTTGCATATGTTTAATTATATTAATTCTTAATTACTGTCCCTTGGAGTGAGGTGGAGTTATAGGATACCCAGGACTGATCCTCTTGCCTAAGGCAAGAGGATCTTGTCCAAGGCTTGATCCTCTTGCCCTAGCCTTGATCCTCTTGTCCCAGGCTTCATCCTCTTGCCCTAACCTTGATCCTCTTGCCCCAGGCTTCATCCTCTTGCCCTAACCTTGATCCTCTTGTCCCAGGCTTCATCCTCTTGCCCTAGCCTTGATCCTCTTGCTCCAGGCTTCATCCTCTTGCCCTAGCCTTGATCCTCTTGCCCCAGGCTTCATCCTCTTGCTCCAGGCTTCATCCTCTTGCTCCAGGCTTCATCCTCTTGCTCCAGGCTTCATCCTCTTGCTCCAGGCTTCATCCTCTTGCCCTAGCCTTGATCATCTTGTCCCAGGCTTCATCCTCTTGCCCTAGCCTTGATACTCTTGCCCCAGGCTTCATCCTCTTGTCCTAGCCTTGATCCTCTTGCCCCAGGCTTCATCCTCTTGGTCCAGGCTTCATCCTCTTGCCCTAGCCTTGATACTCTTGCCCCAGGCTTCATCCTCTTGCCCTAGCCTTGATCCTCTTGCCCTAGCCTTGATCCTCTTGCCCTAGCCTTGATCCTCTTGCCCTAGCCTTGATCCTCTTGCCCTAGCCTTGATACTCTTGTCCCAGGCTTCATCCTCTTGCCCTAGCCTTGATACTCTTGCCCCAGGCTTCATCCTCTTGCCCTAGCCTTGATCCTCTTGCCCTAGCCTTGATCCTCTTGCCCCAGGCTTCATCCTCTTGCTCCAGGCTTCATCCTCTTGCCCTAGCCTTGATACTCTTGCCCCAGGCTTCATCCTCTTGCTCCAGGCTTCATCCTCTTGCTCCAGGCTTCATCCTCTTGCTCCAGGCTTCATCCTCTTGCTCCAGGCTTCATCCTCTTGCCCTAGCCTTGATCCTCTTGCTCCAGGCTTCATCCTCTTGCTCCAGGCTTCATCCTCTTGCTCCAGGCTTCATCCTCTTGCCCTAGCCTTGATCCTCTTGCCCCAGGCTTCATCCTCTTGCCCTAGCCTTGATCCTCTTGCCCCAGGCTTCATCCTCTTGCCCTAGCCTTGATCCTCTTGCCCCAGGCTTCATCCTCTTGCCCTAGCCTTGATCCTCTTGCCCCAGGCTTCATCCTCTTGCCCTAGCCTTGATCCTCTTGCCCCAGGCTTCATCCTCTTGCCCTAGCCTTGATCCTCTTGCCCCAGGCTTCATCCTCTTGTCCCAGGCTTCATCCTCTTGCCCTAGCCTTGATCCTCTTGCCCCAGGCTTCATCCTCTTGCCCTAGCCTTGATCCTCTTGCCCCAGGCTTCATCCTCTTGCCCTAGCCTTGATCCTCTTGCCCCAGGCTTCATCCTCTTGCCCTAGCCTTGATCCTCTTGCCCCAGGCTTCATCCTCTTGCCCTAGCCTTGATCCTCTTGCCCCAGGCTTCATCCTCTTGTCCCAGGCTTCATCCTCTTGCCCTAGCCTTGATCCTCTTGCCCCAGGCTTCATCCTCTTGCCCTAGCCTTGATCCTCTTGCCCCAGGCTTCATCCTCTTGTCCCAGGCTTCATCCTCTTGCCCCAGGCTTCATCCTTTTGCCCCAGGCTTCATCCTCTTGCCCTAGTCTTGATCCTCTTGCTCCAGGCTTCATCCTCTTGCTCCAGGCTTCATCCTCTTGCCCTAGCCTTGATCCTCTTGCCCCAGGCTTCATCCTTTTGCCCCAGGCTTCATCCTCTTGCCCTAGTCTTGATCCTCTTGCTCCAGGCTTCATCCTCTTGCTCCAGGCTTCATCCTCTTGCCCTAGTCTTGATCCTCTTGCCCCAGGCTTCATCCTCTTGCCCTAGTCTTGATCCTCTTGTCCCAGGCTTCATCCTCTTGCTCCAGGCTTCATCCTCTTGCCCTAGCCTTGATCCTCTTGCCCCAGGCTTCATCCTCTTGCTCCAGGCTTCATCCTCTTGCCCTAGTCTTGATCCTCTTGTCCCAGGCTTCATCCTCTTGCTCCAGGCTTCATCCTCTTGCTCCAGGCTTCATCCTCTTGCTCCAGGCTTCATCCTCTTGCCCTAGTCTTGATCCTCTTGTCCCAGGCTTCATCCTCTTGCTCCAGGCTTCATCCTCTTGCCCTAGTCTTGATCCTCTTGTCCCAGGCTTCATCCTCTTGCTCCAGGCTTCATCCTCTTGCTCCAGGCTTCATCCTCTTGCTCCAGGCTTCATCCTCTTGCCCTAGTCTTGATCCTCTTGTCCCAGGCTTCATCCTCTTGCTCCAGGCTTCATCCTCTTGCTCCAGGCTTCCTCCTCTTGCCCTAGCCTTGATACTCTTGCCCCAGGCTTCATCCTCTTGCCCTAGTCTTGATCCTCTTGTCCCAGGCTTCATCCTCTTGCTCCAGGCTTCATCCTCTTGCTCCAGGCTTCATCCTCTTGCCCTAGCCTTGATACTCTTGCCCCAGGCTTCATCCTCTTGCCCTAGTCTTGATCCTCTTGTCCCAGGCTTCATCCTCTTGCTCCAGGCTTCATCCTCTTGCTCCAGACTTCATCTTCTTGCCCTAGCCTTGATACTCTTGCCCCAGGCTTCATCCTCTTGCCCTAGTCTTGATCATCTTGTCCCAGGCTTCATCCTCTTGCTCCAGGCTTCATCCTCTTGCTCCAGACTTCATCTTCTTGCCCTAGCCTTGATACTCTTGCCCCAGGCTTCATCCTCTTGCTCCAGGCTTCATCCTCTTGCTCCAGGCTTCATCCTCTTGCCCTAGTCTTGATCCTCTTGTCCCAGGCTTCATCCTCTTGCCCTAGCCTTGATCCTCTTGCCCCAGGCTTCATCCTCTTGCTCCAGGCTTCATCCTCTTGCCCTAGTCTTGATCCTCTTGTCCCAGGCTTCATCCTCTTGCCCTAGCCTTGATCCTCTTGCCCCAGGCTTCATCCTCTTGTCCCAGGCTTCATCCTCTTGCCCTAGCCTTGATCCTCTTGCCCCAGGCTTCATCCTCTTGCTCCAGGCTTCATCCTCTTGCCCTAGTCTTGATCCTCTTGTCCCAGGCTTCATCCTCTTGCCCTAGCCTTGATACTCTTGCTCCAGGCTTCATCCTCTTGCTCCAGGCTTCATCCTCTTGCTCCAGGCTTCATCCTCTTGCCCTAGTCTTGATCCTATTGTCCCAGGCTTCATCCTCTTGCCCTAGCCTTGATCCTCTTGCCCCAGGCTTCATCCTCTTGCTCCAGGCTTCATCCTCTTGCCCTAGTCTTGATCCTCTTGTCCCAGGCTTCATCCTCTTGCCCTAGCCTTGATCCTCTTGCCCCAGGCTTCATCCTCTTGTCCCAGGCTTCATCCTCTTGCCCTAGCCTTGATCCTCTTGCCCCAGGCTTCATCCTCTTGCTCCAGGCTTCATCCTCTTGCCCTAGTCTTGATCCTCTTGTCCCAGGCTTCATCCTCTTGCCCTAGCCTTGATACTCTTGCCCCAGGCTTCATCCTCTTGCTCCAGGCTTCATCCTCTTGCTCCAGGCTTCATCCTCTTGCCCTAGTCTTGATCCTCTTGTCCCAGGCTTCATCCTCTTGCCCTAGCCTTGATACTCTTGCTCCAGGCTTCATCCTCTTGCTCCAGGCTTCATCCTCTTGCCCTAGCCTTGATCCTCTTGCCCCAGGCTTCATCCTCTTGCCCTAGCCTTGATCCTCTTGCTCCAGGCTTCATCCTCTTGCTCCAGGCTTCATCCTCTTGCCCTAGTCTTGATCCTCTTGTCCCAGGCTTCATCCTCTTGCCCTAGCCTTGATACTCTTGCTCCAGGCTTCATCCTCTTGCTCCAGGCTTCATCCTCTTGCTCCAGGCTTCATCCTCTTGCTCCAGGCTTCATCCTCTTGCCCTAGCCTTGATCCTCTTACCCCAGGCTCGATCCTCTTGCCCCCAGATTCGATCCTCTTACCCCAGGCATGATCTTCAAAAGTTAAGACCTGATATGGAAATACAGACACACGTACACTGTTGTCATATTTTATCATGGTAACGTTTCGCCATGAATGGCGGAAAAATCTGTTAGTGGCGAAACGTTTATTCAATGTAATATCCCAACAGTACTTCAGCGTCTTATTCCAGGATCTTGGCAGCACAGTGAAGTCTTTCTCAAGACTTTTCACGTTACGTAATATAATGTTACGTTACGTAACATTATGCAACATAATGCACATGTTACGTAATATACCTCATACGGAGGTAAACATGTGTGGGTCCTACAGAGCAAGAAGTCGTCTAGGCTTCCCTCCCATACGTTAGGTTAGGCTGTAAAATCCCACTACCCAATAACAAGTAAGACTATCAAATAATAATAATAATAATAATAATAATAATAATAATTAATAATAATAATAATAATAATAGTAATAATCATAATAATAAATAATAATAATAATAATAATTAATAGTAATAATTATAATAATAAATAATAATAATTATAACAAATAATAGTAATAATAATAATATAATAATAATAATAATAATATACTTTGTAGTTCTCATATATGGTATCGAGAGGCAGTAGCCATCAGCATCACTCTCAACTTTGACCATTTTAACGGAAAACGTTAAAAAATTCGGACAATTTATTCCCTTTTACACACACACACCCCTCAAGGAAGGTTCCTTGATGTTGGTGAGGGGCTCTTGATCTAGGGAATTGGATCTGTGCTCCAGTTCCCTGAATTAAGCCTGAATGCCTTCCACATCCCCCCCCCCAGGCGCTGTATAATCCTCTGGGTTTAGCGCTTTCCTCTTGATTATAATAATAATTTACACACACACACACACACACACACACACACACACACACACACACACACACACACACACACACACACACACACACACACACACATATATATATATATATATATATATATATATATATATATATATATATATATATATGCAAAACAACCACTCTGAAAGAATAGAGAAATTCCAAGCGCTTTCGTGACTACTCACATTATCAAGGAACTATGAAAGTAAAGCATCCAAGGAAGCTATATAAGGGGTCTGGCCAGCACCTCACTATCAGATCCCACAACGGTTAAACACCTGACGCGCGCCGACCCAACTGGACAGGTCCTTTGCACAACTCACCCAAACTATTCTACCCAAGAAAATTTAAAAATTATTATTTGTCCAGTGTATTATTAAATTCTTCCCAAATTCTATTAATTATAAATGGATCTAATTTATATAAACCAAAGGAAATATTCATATTATTGTCAAAACTGCTTTTTATGAAACAAGATTCAATTATATTCCTGTCGACCATGGACTTGCTTGATACTACTTTCTCAACTTTTTGAAAATCAATTGGATGGTTAAAATCTCTTACATGAATAAATAGAGCATTGGAATCTTGTCCAGTTCTAATGCTATATTTATGTTGTTTTAATCTTAGTTCGAGATTTTTACCAGTTTGACCGTAATAAACTTTATCGCAAATTTTACAAGGAATCTTATAGACACATCCATCAGCATTTTGGGGGAATTCTTTATCAAAAGTTTTTTTACTGTATCAAGATTTTTGAATACAACTTTAATATTAAAAGTCTTAAGAAGAGAAGGCATATCAACCAAGTTTTCATGGTAAGGGAGAACCAACATATTTTTAGTTGAATAAGGCTGGTTGTCCCTTTTTGGATTGTAAAAAGTATTTCTAGCAACTTTAAAAGATTTATTAATTACATTTCTTGGGTATTTTAAATCATTACCTATTTCATAAATTTTGGATATTTCCTCATCTATGAACTCAGGACTACAAATTCGTAAAGCTCTCAAAAATATTGATGAGAAAACAGACAGTTTGACTCTATCTTGATGCGAGGAATAATAGTGGACATAGGAACAGTTATTTGTAGGTTTTCTGTAAATTTTTAATTTGAATTCATTATTACCCTTAATAATTAAAACATCTAGAAAAGGCAATGAGTTATTTTCTTCAAACTCAACAGGATGTGTCTATAAGATTCCTTGTAAAATTTGCGATAAAGTTTATTACGGTCAAACTGGTAAAAATCTCGAACTAAGATTAAAACAACATAAATATAGCATTAGAACTGGACAAGATTCCAATGCTCTATTTATTCATGTAAGAGATTTTAACCATCCAATTGATTTTCAAAAAGTTGAGAAAGTAGTATCAAGCAAGTCCATGGTCGACAGGAATATAATTGAATCTTGTTTCATAAAAAGCAGTTTTGACAATAATATGAATATTTCCTTTGGTTTATATAAATTAGATCCATTTATAATTAATAGAATTTGGGAAGAATTTAATAATACACTGGACAAATAATAATTTTTAAATTTTCTTGGGTAGAATAGTTTGGGTGAGTTGTGCAAAGGACCTGTCAAGTTGGGTCGGCGCGCGTCAGGTGTTTAACCGTTGTGGGATCTGATAGTGAGGTGCTGGCCAGACCCCTTATATAGCTTCCTTGGATGCTTTACTTTCATAGTTCCTTGATAATGTGAGTAGTCACGAAAGCGCTTGGAATTTCTCTATTCTTTCAGAGTGGTTGTTTTGCATATTCTGAAATCACCTCTTTACTGTGATCTTATTGCATATATATATATATATATATATATATATATATATATATATATATATATATATATATATATATATATATATATACTATTACAGTCAACTAAGAATAACTTGCTGCTAGGTGAACAGGGACAGCAGGTGTCTTAAGGAAACACGCCCCCAATGTTTTCACCCGCACCGTGAATCGAACCATGGACATCAGTGTGTGTTTCGCCGGGTCACCATCTGGAGAAGACCCGGGCCGGAAGTACCGGCAAATCTCTAATGAATGAATGAATCAGTGTGTGAGCTGAGTGCGCTACCAACCGAGCTACAAGAGGCGGCAGCAAAAATTGTAGACAGATACAGCTGACGATCACCAACCTCCGCCAAATGGCAGATCAACCAGGCTGTGATGGATGTGAGCCATCTAGTAGCCAAGAGCGGGAGGAGTAGACGCTGGGGAAACATAAGAACATAAGAAAGGAGGAGCACTGCAGCAGGCCTACTGGCCCATACTTGACAGGTCCTTGTCGAAATAAGTCTAAGTTATTGCCTGAGAATTACGTGCATATTTCTCATAAAAAGATGCTGGCACGTGAGAAAGATGAGGATCAAACACCAGCTGATGTTTTTACCAGGAGTAAATATTGCTGAGAAAGCTTAAATGACGGTGAGTCAGCGAATTAAGCCACGGTGTTAAGATTATGTTATTTATAAAATTACTGTGTCAGGGTGACCCTTGAGTGTCAGGATAAACCCTTCAATGTCAGGGTGACCCTTAAGTGCCATGGCGAGCCCTTCAATGTCAGGGTGACCCTTAAGTGCCATGGCGAGCCCTTCAATGTCAGGATTGTAGATGAATGGTTCAGAGAACCGACACGTTGATAAATTAGACACATGTGCAACTCTTGGGTATCTTTATTGAGGAAACGTTTCGCCACACAGTGGCTTCATCAGTCCATACAAAGGAGAATCTTGAAGAACAGGAGGCGAATGAGGTAATCAGTCCCTCAACCTTGAGTCGATGTGGTCAGTCCATCAATCTTGAATAGAATACGGCATAAGTGCCGTATTCTATTCTATTCTATTATGCCGTATTCTATTCAAGATTGATAAATTAGACACATGTGCAACTCTTGGGTATCTTTATTGAGGAAACGTTTCGCCACACAGTGGCTTCATCAGTCCATACGTAGGAGAAACTTGAAGAACAGGAGGAGAATGAGGTAATCAGTCCCTCAACCTTGAGTCGATGTGTTCAGTCCATCAATCTTGAATAGATGGACTGAACACATCGACTCAAGGTTGAAGGACTGATTACCTCATTCTCTCCTGTTCAAGTTTCTCCTACGTATGGACTGATGAAGCCACTGTGTGGCGAAACGTTTCCTCAATAAAGATACCCAAGAGTTGCACATGTGTCTAATTTATCAACATGTCGGTTCTCTGAACCATTCATCTATTCAAGATTGATGGACTGACCACATCGACTCAAGGTTGAGGGACTGATTACCTCATCCTCCCCCTGTTCTTCAAGATTCTTCTTTGTATGGACTGATGAAGCCACTGTGTGGCGAAACGTTTCCTCAATAAAGATACCCAAGAGTTGCACATGTGTCTAATTTATCACCTTCAATGTCAGAGTGACCCTTGGGTGCCAGGGTGAACTCTTCAATATCAGGGTGACCCTTAAGTGCCATGGCGAGCCCTTCAATGTCAGGGTGACCTTTAAGTGCCATGGCGAGCCCTTCAATGTCAGGGTGACCCTTGGGTACCAGGGGTAACCCCTATGCCAGAGTGACGTGGTAAGAGGTGCTGCGTGTCAACAGCTTTCCTTGTTGCTAACAGTCTGCTTGACCAGACGGTACAGGAGCCCTTAAAACCAATCACAGATAAAAGCCCTACACTCACTCTATATTTGCGGTGGAGAGAAGGGGTCGAGATAGAGCTCTTGACCTCGCCTCGCCTCTCGTGCCCTATCTGCTGTGTCCTACCTATTGTGTCCTGCTTCATATACCCTACCTGCTGTATCCTGTCTTAATTTCATCATGTATCCTGCCTCATACACCCTATTTGTTGTGCCCTGCCTCATATACTCTACCTCCTGTATCCTGGGTCATATACCTTACCTGTTGTATCCTGCCTCATATACCCTACCTGCTGTATCCTGCTTCATATACCCTATCTGCTGTGCCCTGGTTCATATACCCTATCTGCTGTGCCCTAGTTCATATACCCTACCTGCTGTGTCCTACCTCATGTACGCTACATTCAGTGCCCTGCCTTATATACCCAAGCTTCAGTGCCCTGCCTCGTGTGCCCTACCTTCAGTGCCCTGCCTCGTGTGCTCTACCTTCAGTGCCCTGCCTTATATACCCAAGCTTCAGTACCCTGCCTCGTGTGCCCTACCTTCAGTGCCCTGCCTAGTGTGCCCTACCTTCAGTACCCTGCCTAGTGTGCCCTACCTCCCACCCATCACCGTGGCACCCACAACAACACTGGGTCTCTGTCTCTTGATATCTTAATGCTGTTATCCTCCCCTAACAAGGTGTGTCCAATATGCTAGTCTTCTCCCCGCCTCCCACCAGCCATGTCCTTAGTGCTTAATTAAGCACCAGCCAAGTCCTCAGCGCTTAATTAAGCACTCGAATGGAAATTAGTTACAATGACTTGTTTCTGCATTACCCTACGTTAAATCCACATAATTTACCTGAGTGTATGTCTATATAACTGTTAATGCAAAGTGAACGGTTGGAAAAAAAAAAGCGTGAATTGGCACAAGATTTCAGTCTGTGTTTATCCAAGTCATGACCTGATAAAGCTCAACACAGAGCGAAACGTTGTACCAAGAGAGGCTTCTTCTGACACTGTTTTGTCTTCATGTTTATCGGGAATGCGCCATTCATCCATATCTAAAAAAAATCTCACTCACTCTCCATGGGTTCTAACCCCACCCGTTCCGTGGATTGTTGTTGCTATTTCGTGAGTCATGAGGAGACTTGAGCTAGAGTTCACCACAGCCACGCTGGTGGGAGATTCGTCTGTAAAAACTTGCATTTGTGGTTACAGTGGTGACCCATGCTAACCTCCCTGTGATGTGTAGAGATATACCTAGTTAGATGAATCTTATTAGAGCCAGCTGGCCCAGTGGTTAACGCACTGGCCTGTGAGCTGGCCCAGTGGTTAATGCACTGGCCTGTGAGCTGGCCCAGTGGTTAATGCACTGGCCTGTGAGCTGGCCCAGTGGTTAGCGCACTGGCCTGTGAGCTGGCCCAGTGGTTAACGCACTGGCCTGTGAGCTGGCCCAGTGGTTAATGCACTGGCCTGTGAGCTGGCCCAGTGGTTAACGCACTGGCCTGTGAGCTGACCCAGTGGTTAACGCACTGGCCTGTGAGCTGGCCCAGTGGTTAACGCACTGGCCTGTGAGCTGGCCAGGTGGTTAACGCAATTGCCTGTGAATTTTAGGACTCGCCATGGGTTCAAACCCCACATGTACCGTAGCTTGTCTGCAATCATGTTATCACGATTTCGTGAGTCATCCAAACATATATGTGCGTCTATCACAACCAATGAATACAAGTGTATATACAACCCACATGTCCAGGACCCAAATGAAGCTTGTGGGGCCTTATCATCAGCGGATACTACAAGCCAGCACCACCAACAGCCTGACTGAGTAGACCGTCAATCGTAAAGGCCTGTACACAAATAACCAACTTAGTCCAAGTCGGTTTGTAGATGAATGGTAGACAATACCGACAATATAAAAAAATCAGACACATGTGCAACATCTGGGTATCTTTATTGTAGACGTTTCGCCCTCCAGTGGCTTTATCAATACAAATTTTGCTTTGATAAAGCCACTTAATGCCGAAACATCTACAATGGTCCAAGTCGGACCGAAACATCGTCGTCTGCTCTGTCCTACGTGCAGGTTATTTGTGTATTGTTCCAGTCACGGTATTGTGTCTTATTCTTCTTTAAAAAGGTCTGGTCTGGAGCTCAGGTAAAAAGGTCTGGTCTGGAGCTCAGGTAAAAAGGTCTGGTCTGGAGCTCAGGTAAAAAGGTCTGGTCTGGAGCTCAGGTAAAAAGGTCTGGTCTGGAGCTCAGGTAAAAAGGTCTGGTCTGGAGCTCAGGTAAAAAGGTCTGGTCTGGAGCTCAGGTAAAAAGGTCTGGTCTGGAGCTCAGGTAAAAAGGTCTGGTCTGGAGCTCAGGTAAAAAGGTCTGGTCTGGAGCTCAGGTAAAAAGGTCTGGTCTGGAGCTCAGGTAAAAAGAAAATAATAGGAAACAGTGCGACTAGGAATTTTTTTTTCACTTCCTGAACCATGAACAAGATCAGAGGTTATGCATTATACACTTCTAACATGCATTATACACTTCTAACATGTATTATACACTTCTAACATGCATTATACACTTCTAACATGCATTATACACTTCTAACATGCATTATACACTTCTAACATTCATTATACACTTCTAACATGCATTATACACTTCTAACATGCATTATACACTTCTAACATGCATTATACACTTCTAACATGCATTATACACTTCTAACATGCATTATACACTTCTAACATTCACTATACACTTCTAACATGCATTATACACTTCTAACATGCATTATACACTTCTAACATGCATTATACACTTCTAACATGTATTATACACTTCTAACATGCATTATACACTTCTAACATGCATTATACACTTCTAACATGCATTATACACTTCTAACATTCATTATACACTTCTAACATTCATTATACACTTCTAACATTCATTATACAATTTTAACATTCATTATACACTTCTAACATGCATTATACACTTCGAACATTCATTATACACTTCTAACATGCATTATACACTTCGAACATTCATTATACACTTCTAACATTCATTATACACTTCTAACATTCATTATACACTTCTAACATTCATTATACACTTCTAACATTCATTATACACTTCTAACATTCATTATACACTTCTAGCAGTCATTATACACTTCTAACATTCATTATACACTTCTAGCAGTCATTATACACTTCTAACATTCATTATACACTTCTAACATTCATTATACACTTCTAGCAGTCATTATACACTTCTAACATTCATTATACACTTCTAACATTCATTATACACTTCTAACATTCATTATACACTTCTAACATTCATTATACACTTCTAACATTCATTATACACTTCTAGCAGTCATTATACACTTCTAACATTCATTATACACTTCTAACATTCATTATACACTTCTAGCAGTCATTATACACTTCTAACATTCATTATACACTTCTAACATTCATTATACACTTCTAGCAGTCATTATACACTTCTAACATTCATTATACACTTCTAACATTCATTATACACTTCTAGCAGTCATTATACACTTCTAACATTCATTATACACTTCTAACATTCATTATACACTTCTAGCAGTCATTATACACTTCTAACATTCATTATACACTTCTAACATTCATTATACACTTCTAACATTCATTATACACTTCTAACATTCATTATACACTTCTAACATTCATTATACACTTCTAGCAGTCATTATACACTTCTAACATTCATTATACACTTCTAACATTCATTATACACTTCTAGCAGTCATTATACACTTCTAACATTCATTATACACTTCTAACATTCATTATACACTTCTAGCAGTCATTATACACTTCTAACATTCATTATACACTTCTAACATTCATTATACACTTCTAGCAGTCATTATACACTTCTAACATTCATTATACACTTCTAACATTCATTATACACTTCTAACATTCATTATACACTTCTAACATGCATTATACACTTCTAACATTCATTATACACTTCTAACATTCATTATACACTTCTAACATTCATTATACACTTCTAACATTCATTATACACTTCTAACATTCACTATACACTTCTAACATTCATTATACACTTCTAACATTCATTATACACTTCTAACATTCATTATACACTTCTAACATTCATTATACACTTCTAACATTCATTATACACTTCTAACATTCATTCATTATACACTTCTAACATTCATTATACACTTCTAACATTCATTATACACTTCTAACATTCATTATACACTTCTAACATTCATAACACTATACACTTCTAACATTCATTATACACTTCTAACATTCATTATACACTTCTAACATTCATTATACACTTCTAACATTCATTATACACTTCTAACATTCATTATACACTTCTAACATTCATTATACACTTCTAACATTCATTATACACTTCTAACATTCATTATACACTTCTAACATTCACTATACACTTCTAACATTCATTATACACTTCTAACATTCATTATACACTTCTAACATTCATTATACACTTCTAACATTCATTATACACTTCTAACATTCATTATACACTTCTAACATTCATTATACACTTCTAACATTCATTATACACTTCTAACATTCATTATACACTTCTAACATTCATTATACACTTCTAACATTCATTATACACTTCTAACATTCATTATACACTTCTAACATTCACTATACACTTCTAACATTCATTATACACTTCTAACATGCATTATACACTTCTAACATTCATTATACACTTCTAACATTCATTATACACTTCTAACATTCATTATACACTTCTAACATTCATTATACACTTCTAACATTCACTATACACTTCTAACATTCATTATACACTTCTAACATTCATTATACACTTCTAACATTCATTATACACTTCTAACATTCACTATACACTTCTAACATTCATTATACACTTCTAACATTCATTATACACTTCTAACATTCATTATACACTTCTAACATTCATTATACACTTCTAACATTCATTATACACTTCTAACATTCATTATACACTTCTAACATTCATTATACACTTCTAACATTCATTATACACTTCTAACATTCATTATACACTTCTAACATTCATTATACACTTCTAACATTCATTATACACTTCTAACATTCATTATACACTTCTAACATTCATTATACACTTCTAACATTCATTATACACTTCTAACATTCATTATACACTTCTAACATTCACTTCTTATACACTTCTAACATTCATTATACACTTCTAACATTCATTATACACTTCTAACATTCATTATACACTTCTAACATTCATTATACACTTCTAACATTCATTATACACTTCTAACATTCATTATACACTTCTAACATTCATTATACACTTCTAACATTCTAACACTTTAACATTATACACTTCTAACATTCATTATACACTTCTAACATTCATTATACACTTCTAACATTCATTATACACTTCTAACATTCATTATACACTTCTAACATTCATTATACACTTCTAACATTCATTATACACTTCTAACATTCATTATACACTTCTAACATTCATTATACACTTCTAACATTCATTATACACTTCTAACATTCATTATACACTTCTAACATTCATTATACACTTCTAACATTCATTATACACTTCTAACATTCATTATACACTTCTAACATTCATTATACACTTCTAACATTCATTATACACTTCTAACATTCACTATACACTTCTAACATTCATTATACACTTCTAACATTCATTATACACTTCTAACATTCATTATACACTTCTAACATTCATTATACACTTCTAACATTCATTATACACTTCTAACATTCACTATACACTTCTAACATTCATTATACACTTCTAACTTTCACTATACACTTCTAACATTCATTATACACTTCTAACATTCATTATACACTTCTAACATTCATTATACACTTCTAACATTCATTATACACTTCTAACATTCATTATACACTTCTAACATTCACTATACACTTCTAACATTCATTATACACTTCTAACATTCATTATACACTTCTAACATTCATTATACACTTCTAACATTCATTATACACTTCTAACATTCATTATACACTTCTAACATTCACTATACACTTCTAACATTCATTATACACTTCTAACATTCATTATACACTTCTAACATTCATTATACACTTCTAACATTCATTATACACTTCTAACATTCATTATACACTTCTAACATTCATTATACACTTCTAACATTCATTATACACTTCTAAAATTCATTATACACTTCTAACATTCGTTATACACTTCTAACATTCATTATACACAACCCTTGACTTTTCTATACACTTCTATATTATTTCCTACCCAGGCAGGTAGGTACCCAACCTAGTAGGTAATTAAGACACACATGCAACAGTTAGGTATCTTCATTCCGAAACGTTTCGCCCACACAGTAGACTTCTTCAGTCGAATACAGAGGCAAGAGGAACAGTAGAACTGTAAGGACCGTCACCTAGCAGGTCCAGGGGAAGATAATCCCCAGAGGTACAAAGAAATAACAACATTCCCCCGTCCTCACAATAACACAAATGATAACCAACATAATGGAAAACGATTCTTATATTTTGTTACCTTCGTGGCAATGCAGAACAGTACGACATGAAAATTGATGATTAATAGCGAGTAAGTCTCAGTATTGATAAGACACAGGTGCAGATGTAAAGATGACGTAATCACTCCATCCCTTTTGAAGACGTATTACTCAGTATTGCTCAGTATTATTCAGTATTGCTCATTATTGTTCAGTATTACTCATTATTGCTCAGTATTACTCAGTATTGCTCAGTATTGCTCAGTATTACTCAGTATTACTCAGTGTTGTTCAGTATTACTCAGTATTGTTCAGTATTACTCAGTATTGCTCAGTATTGCTCAGTATTCCTCAGTATTACTCAGTATTGCTCAGTATTGCTCAGTATTGTTCAGTATTACTCAGTATTGCTCAGTATTGCTCAGTATTGCTCAGTATTGCTGAGTATTACTCAGTATTGCTTAGTATTGCTCAGTATTACTCAGTATTGCTCAGTATTGCTGAGTATTACTCAGCATCGCTCAGTATTACTCAGTATTGCTCAGTATTACTCAGTATTGCTCAGTATTACTCAGTATTGCTCAGTATTGCTCAGTATTACTCAGTATTGTTCAGTATTACTCAGTATTGCTCAGTATTCCTCAGTATTGCTCAGTATTGTTCAGTATTACTCAGTATTGTTCATTACTCAGTATTACTCAGTATTCCTCAGTATTACTCAGTATTGTTCAGTATTTCTCAGTATTACTCAGTATTGTTCAGTATTACTCAGTATTGCTCAGTATTACTGAGTATTGTTCAGTATTACTCAGTACTGCTCAGAATTACTCAGTATTGTTCAGTATTACTCAGTATTACTCAGTATTTCTCAGTATTGTTCAGTATTACTCAGTATTGCTCAGTATTGTTCAGTATTACTCAGTATTGCTCAGTATTGCTCAGTGTTACTCAGTATTGCTCAGTATTGTTCAGTATTGCTCAGTATTACTCAGTATTGCTCAGTATTACTCAGTATTGCTCAGTATTACTCAGTATTGCTCAGTATTGCTCAGTATTGCTAAGTATTACTCAGTATTGCTCAGTATTACTCAGTATTGCTCAGTATTACTCAGTATTACTCAGTATTGCTCAGTATTGCTCAGTATTGTTCAGTATTACTCAGTATTGCTCAGTATTACTCAGTATTGCTCAGTATTGCTCAGTATTACTCAGTATTGTTCAGTATTACTCAGTATTGCTCAGTATTACTCAGTATTACTCAGTATTGTTCAGTATTACTCAGTATTGCTCAGTATTACTCAGTATTGTTCAGTAATACTCAGTATTGCTCAGTATTACTCAGTATTGCTCAGTATTGCTCAGTATTACTCAGTATTGTTCAGTATTACTCAGTATTACTCAGTATTGCTCAGTACTACTCAGTATTGCTCAGTATTACTCAGTATTACTCAGTATTGTTCAGTATTACTCAGTATTGCTCAGTACTACTCAGCATTGCTCAGTATTACTCAGTATTACTCAATATTGCTCAGTATTACTCAGTATTGTTCAGTATTACTCAGTATTGCTCAGTACTACTCAGTATTACTCAGCATTGCTCAATACTACTCAGTATTACTCAGTATTGCTCAGTATTGTTCAGTATTACTCAGTATTGCTCAGTACTACTCAGTATTGCTCAGTATTACTCAGTATTGCTCAGTACTACTCAGTATTGCTCAGTACTGCTCAGTATTGCTCAGTACTACTCAGTATTACTCAGTATTGCTCAGTACTACTCAGTATTGCTCAGTACTACTCAGTATTACTCAGTATTGTTCAGTACTACTCAGTATTGCTCAGTACTGCTCAGTACTACTCAGTATTGCTCAGTATTGCTCAGTATTGCTCAGTATTGCTCAGTATTACTCAGTATTACTCAGTATTACTCAGTATTGCTCAGTACTACTCAGTATTGCTCAGTACTACTCAGTATTACTCAGTATTGCTCAGTACTACTCAGTATTGCTCAGTATTACTCAGTATTGTTCAGTATTACTCAGTATTGCTCAGTATTACTCAGTATTACTCAGTATTGCTCAGTACTACTCAGTATTGCTCAGTATTGCTCAGTATTGCTCAGTATTGCTCAGTATTACTCAGTATTGTTCAGTATTACTCAGTATTGCTCAGTATTACTCAGTATTACTCAGTATTGCTCAGTATTACTCAGTATTACTCAGTATTGCTCAATACTACTCAGTATTACTCAGTATTGCTCAGTATTGCTCAGTATTACTCAGTATTGTTCAGTATTACTCAGTATTGCTCAGTATTACTCAGTATTGCTCAGTATTGCTCAGTATTACTCAGTATTGTTCAGTATTACTCAGTATTGCTCAGTATTGCTCAGTATTGCTCAGTATTGCTCAGTATTACTCAGTATTGTTCAGTATTACTCAGTACTACTCAGTATTGCTCAGTATTACTCAGTATTGTTCAGTATTACTCAGTATTGCTCAGTATTACTCAGTATTACTCAGTATTGCTCAGTACTACTCAGTATTGCTCAGTATTGCTCAGTATTGCTCAGTATTGCTCAGTACTACTCAGTATTGCTCAGTATTACTCAGTATTGCTCAGTATTACTCAGTATTGTTCAGTATTACTCAGTATTGCTCAGTATTACTCAGTATTACTCAGTATTGCTCAGTACTACTCAGTATTGCTCAGTATTGCTCAGTATTGCTCAGTATTGCTCAGTATTGCTCAGTATTGCTCAGTACTACTCAGTATTGCTCAGTATTACTCAGTATTGCTCAGTATTACTCAGTATTGTTCAGTATTACTCAGTATTGCTCAGTATTACTCAGTATTGCTCAGTACTACTCAGTACTACTCAGTATTGCTCAGTATTGCTCAGTATTGCTCAGTATTGCTCAGTACTACTCAGTATTGCTCAGTATTACTCAGTATTGCTCAGTATTACTCAGTATTGTTCAGTATTACTCAGTATTGCTCAGTATTACTCAGTATTGCTCAGTACTACTCAGTACTACTCAGTATTGCTCAGTATTGCTCAGTATTACTCAGTATTGCTCAGTATTACTCAGTATTGTTCAGTATTACTCAGTATTGCTCAGTATTACTCAGTATTGCTCAGTACTACTCAGTACTGCTCAGTATTACTCAGTATTGCTCAGTATTACTCAGTATTGCTCAGTATTACTCAGTATTGCTCAGTATTACTCAGTATTGCTCAGTATTACTCAGTATTGCTCAGTATTACTCAGTATTGCTCAGTATTACTCAGTATTGCTCAGTATTACTCAGTATTGCTCAGTATTACTCAGTATTGCTCAGTATTACTCAGTATTGCTCAGTATTACTCAGTATTGCTCAGTATTACTCAGTATTGTTCAGTATTACTCAGTATTGCTCAGTATTACTCAGTATTGCTCAGTACTGCTCAGTATTGCTCAGTATTACTCAGTATTGCTCAGTATTACTCAGTATTGTTCAGTATTACTCAGTATTGCTCAGTATTGTTCAATATTACTCAGTATTCCTCAGTATTACTCAGTATTGTTCAGTATTTCTCAGTATTGCTCAGTATTACTCAGTATTGTTCAGTATTACTCAGTATTGCTCAGTATTACTCAGTATTGTTCAGTATTACTCAGTATTGCTCAGTATTACTCAGTATTGCTCAGTATTACTCAGTATTGCTCAGTATTACTCAGTATTACTCAGTATTACTCAGTATTACTCAGTATTGCTCAGTATTGCTCAGTATTGCTCAGTATTGCTCAGTATTGCTCAGTATTACTCAGTATTACTCAGTATTGCTCAGTATTACTCAGTATTGCTCAGTACTACTCAGTATTGCTCAGTATTGCTCAGTATTGCTCAGTATTACTCAGTATTGCTCAGTATTGCTCAGTATTACTCAGTATTGCTCAGTATTGCTCAGTATTGCTCAGTATTACTCAGTATTGCTCAGTATTACTCAGTATTGCTCAGTATTGCTCAGTATTACTCAGTATTACTCAGTATTGCTCAGTATTGCTCAGTATTGCTCAGTATTGCTCAGTATTGCTCGGCTCTCAGCAATAACGATGTTCCACACTGAGAAATGGTTCTATATTTCCATTGTTTTTTTCTCCTGTCGTACACTTTGTGACGGGGAACTTAAACCAAGAAATTGGAGCTACTGTCCCCTGCCTTGGATCACACCTGATTATCTTCCATTCCCCAGGCGCTGAATAACGCCTGAGGGTTTAGCTCTTCACAATAATAATAATAACAATAATTTCAATCCAGGTCCTCCTACAAACCATCTACGTCATTACCACTATTGTCCACAACCCCTTACCACTTCCCTTTGACATCATCCAACCCCCCTTTCCTTAGCTATCCCCCACTCACTACCCCTTTGTCATTCCAAACTCCCTCCCCTAGTCATCCTCCCCTGTCACCTCTTCTAGCTCTCGAAATTTGTGTCCCCTGAACCTCAACAAATCTGCTCCTACGCCTACTATCTCCTCTGCCTCCAACAACAGTATCCCCCCTAAGCCCTCCTCCACCTCCATTAACAGCATCCCGTTTCACCCTCCTCCAACAAAAACATCCCCTACACCCTCCTCCACCACCAGCAACATCCCCCTCTACACCCTCCTCCACTACCAACACCCCCCATACACCCTCCACCACCAACATCCCCCTACACCGTCCTCTACCTCCAACAACAACCCCACTACACCCTCCTCCACCTCCAACAACAACCACACTACACCCTCCTCCACCTCCAACAACACCCTCCCCTCCTCCCCTTTAAAATACACAAACATCTCATTCTCTGTCTCCCTCATCTTCCCGGAGTGACACTCTTTCTCGTATTTTCTCTCTCTTTTTCCCTCTTGTTACTCAGACATGCACTCAATTGGCCGTGTTCACATACCCTGAGTTCCAACAAACTCATCTCTGTCTACCTTATATCCACTCCAACCCTTGACACAATTTTTCTTAAGCCTGGAAATGCAAAAAAAAATGTGGAGAAAGGAAGATAGAGAAAGGGAGGGAGAAGGAGAGGGGAGAGAGAGAGAAAGAGAGAGAGAGAGAGAGAGAGAGAGAGAGAGAGAGAGAGAGAGAGAGAGAGAGAGAGAGAGAGAGAGAGAGAGAGAGAGAGAGAGAGAGAGAGAGAGACTGCTTGACAGAGTAGAGAACAGAGCAAGACGTCTCATCTCTCGCCTGGACCAATCCTGGATAGATCTGTAATTTCAGCAGGGCCTTCACAGGAGAGATGTGGCCTTATGTACAAAGCCAATATTGTCAAAGTACCACACTTGGCTCCACTTCGAGAACAGCGTGAGGCAAGTATCTATACCACAAGACGGGCAGAAAGCAGCAACTTCACTCCGGCTGTACCCTTCTCCAGAGCATCACTTCATTTACAGCCTCGTTACTAAATTACCTGTCATTTACAGCCTCGTTACTAAATTACCCGTCATTTACAGCCTCGTTACTAAATTAACTGTCATTTATAGCCTCGTTACTAAATTACCTGTCATTTACAGCCTCGTTACTAAATTACCTGTCATTTACAGCCTCGTTACTAAATTACCTGTCATTTACAGCCTCATTACTAATTTACCTGTCATTTACAGCCTCGTTACTAAATTACCTGTCATTTACAGCCTCATTACTAAATTACCTGTCATTTACAGCCTCGTTACTAAATTACCCGTCATTTACAGCCTCGTTACTAAATTACCTGTCATTTACAGCCTCGTTACTAAATTACCTGTCATATACAGCCTCGTTACTAAATTACATGTCATTTACAGCCTCGTTACTAAATTACCTGTCATTTACAGCCTCATTACTAAATTACCTGTCATTTACAGCCTCGTTACTAAATTACCTGTCATTTACAGCCTCGTTACTAAATTACATGTCATTTACAGCCTCGTTATTAAATTACCTGTCATTTACAAAATCAATGTTCTTTTTTTGTATTCCTCCCATGTTTATATTAGATGTTTCGCATCAGATGTTTGGTATCAGATGTTTCGCATCAGATGTCTGGTATCAGATGTTTCGCATCAGATGTTTGGTATCAGATGTTTCACATCAGATGTTTGGTATCAGATGTTTCGCATCAGATGTTTCGTATCAGATGTTTCATATCAGATGCTTCGCATCAGATGTTTCGCATCAGATGTTTCGCATCAGATGTTTCGTATCAGATGTTTCGCATCAGATGCTTACATATTCGTAAGTTTCCTTCCTGGTGGATCATTATAGTATTCATTTGCAAGCGCTACACCCGTAAGGGTCATACAGCGCCTGGGGTAGTGGGAGGTAATCAGATTCGATCCGAGGAAGGGGAAGGCTAAGCTCCAATTCCTTGGATCAAGAGCCTTTCGCCAGCATCAAAGCATTCCTTTCATGAAGGGTAATTATATATATGTCGTGCCGAATAAGTAAAACTTGCGATTTTGGCTTAAATAGCAACGCACTTCTTGCCGAATAAGGCAAGCGAAAGTTTGTGTATGCAAC
>NC_091347.1:24810907-24998407 GCF_038502225.1 Cherax quadricarinatus | reverse complement strand
GTGGATCAGGGCCTGATCAACGAGGTTGTTACTGCTGGCCACACGTAGTCCAATGTACGAACCACAGCCCGGATGATCCGGCACTGACTTTAGGTATCTTACTGAAGTCTCCAAGCTCAGACTGACACATTTCATCCCTTGATTCAAGAAACATCCTATATCACAGGGAAACATAACTTTCTGCTCCCAATACGTAACTATTATACATCTTTTTTATGAGAAACGATAAACCCGTGTGGGCCATAAAAGATGTGGAGGCTCGATCCTCCGACTATTAACCACGAGATACACACACGACCTAACCGTACATACATAGATGTTCAAACTGTACAGAGTAAAGAATAAAAGGCACAATATCGTGACTGGAACAATACACAAATAACCCTCACATAGGAGAATGAAACTTATGGCGACGTTTCGGTCCGACTTGGACTATTAACTAATCACACGTGTCACTCGTTAAGGGTCCAGGTCGGACCGAAACGTCGTCACACAATACATTCTCCTGCGCGTGGGGTATTTGTGTATACAGAGCAGGGAAGCAGCACACAGCTGGTATACCCAGCAGTGTTTAAAAATTAATAATAATAGTAATAATAATAATTCAAGTGATCTTGCGGCGCGCCCACCACAGTGGCGGTCATCTTACAAGAGACCCACGTCAAGTGACTTTTCCCTGATGGATAACTCAGCAACATGTCATCACTGAGCGAGAGAGTATGACATAAACATGGAGATTAGGTAAGGTTACCCAGGATCAACACTCACTTGAGATGTTACTTACAGTCTACCAGGTAACGTGATACTCACGCTTGACGGTTCACCTCATACTCGCCTGAGAGTTCACTTTATACACTTGCAAATTCGCCTAACACAACTGAAAATTTGCCAAATATACTAGCCACTACCATCCACAAGATGGATGAAGGGTGCACAGTAAACTAGTCACTACCGTCCACAAGATGGATGAAGGGTGCACAGTAAACTAGTCACTACCGTCCACAAGATGGATGAAGGGTGCACAGTAAACTAGTCACTACCGTCTACAAGATGGATGAAGGGTGCACAGTAAACTAGTCACTACCGTCCACAAGATGGATGAAGGGTGCACAGTAAACTAGCCACTACCGTCCACAAGATGGATGAAGGGTGCACAGTAAACTAGTCACTACCGTCCACAAGATGGATGAAGGGTGCACAGTAAACTAGCCACTACCGTCCACAAGATGGATGAAGGGTGCACAATATACTAGCCACTACCGTCTACAAGATGGATGAAGGGTGCACAGTAAACTAGCCACTACTATCTACAAGACAGATAGATATGGGGCACACAAACCGCCTCAACAGTACAATTAAATCCTTCCTTTATCCCTTTATTTTCCTCCCTTCTTCCATCCCATCTTCCTCCTCTCCTTTCCCACTCCCTCTCCTCCTCCCGTTCTCCAGAGCAAACTATAATTAAAACCACAGAGCCAAAGAGCCAGAGAGACAGTGGCCCTCAGGCTTCTCTGGTGATGGTCTTCCTGGTTTGAAACCGGGTCGAGGGGGGCGAAGATCCCCCTCAAATACTCCTCTTGAGCCTTGCCCCACCTGGTGCTTCCCACACACGTTTTAAAGAGCGGGGGGAGCACGCACATTAACCATAAACACCCAATTAGAGTATAATTTACGATTATCTAAAAATAGGCGGGTCTGACCATGGCATAATTTGCTACCATGCGAAGATGGGCCCGCCTGGTTATTACATAATTTATTATTATTGAAAAAGTTACATGTGTTGTATTATTATTATTGTTTAAGGTCGAATTATTAATAATATACGAGTATCGACAGAAGAAAGTCAACAAACAGGAAATGTTGCCTTTGGGTCACATAGGACGAGATCTATTACTAAATAACTGAGTCCATCATGCTCTTATTTTTTTTATGAAATTTAGACAAGATATAGCTAAACGTTGGCTTGGTAATAGAGTTGTAAATTAGTGGAACAAGCTGCCAGGTAGGCCAGGCAAATATGTGAGTGAGAAACGACGGGGCATGAGAAACAGGGTCAGATTAAAATATTTGCATCAGATGGGCACCCAAAACTATAAGCCCCCAAGACTGACTCTGTAAGCCCCCCAAGACTGACCCTGTGAGCCCCCAAGCCTGACCCTGTAAGCCCCCCAAGACTGACCCTATAAGCCACCCAAGACTGACCCTGTAAGCCCCCCAAGACTGACCCTGTAAGCCCCCAAGACTGACCCTGTAAGCCCCCCAAAACTGACCCTGTAAGCCCCCCAAGACTGACCCTGTAAGCCCCCCAAGACTGACCCTGTAAGCCCCCCAAGACTGACCCTGTAAGCCCCCCAACACTGACCCTGTAAGCCCCCCAAGACTGACCCTGTAAGCCTCCCCAAGACTGACCCTGTAAGCCCTCCAAGACCGACCCTGTAAGCCCTCCAAGACTGACCCTGTAAGCCCCCCCAAGACTGACCCTGTAAGCCCCCAAGACTGACCCTGTAAGCCCTCCAAGACTGACCCTGTAAGCCCTCCAAGACTGACCCTGTAAGCCCCCAAGACTGACCCTGTAAGCCCTCCAAGACTGACCCTGTAAGCCTCCAAGACTGACCCTGTAAGCCCCCAAGACTGACCCTGTAAGCCCTCCAAGACCGACCCTGTAAGCCCTCCAAGACTGACCCTGTAAGCCCCCCCAAGACTGACCCTGTAAGCCCCCAAGACTGACCCTGTAAGCCCCCAAGACTGACCCTGTAAGCCCCCCAAGACTGACCCTGTAAGCCCCCCCAAGATTGACCCTGTAAGCCCCCATGACTGACCCTGTAAGCCCCCAAGACTGACCCTGTAAGCCCCCAAGACTGACCCTGTAAGCCCCCCAAGACGGACCCTGTAAGCCCCCCAAGACTGACCCTGTAAGCCCCCCAAAACTGACCCTGTAAGCCCCCAAGACTGACCCCGAGCTAAATATTTTCACTGTACACAATCAGCTGGCTTATAAAGCTCCTCTACAGAGTGGATTTTTTTGTAAATGCAGCTGAAAAAAAAGGCTATTCAATTTTGTCTGAACTTTTCCAACCTAGCAGCAGCCTTTTATTTTTTTAGGGAAAGACACAGGTGACCTTTACGTTTCGCCAGTAAAAACATCGATTTGTTGCAGACATGTCTTATCCATCTTATACAGGAACTCAAGAAGGCGTGTTGACAGCAAAAGCTACAAAAAGAAATTCAGAACAAGCTTTAATTAAGACAGCGTTTCGCCCTGTGTACATCTTTATAAAGTCATGCCTTGATAAACCTCTACACACATCTAAAAGTCGCCCCAGTGAAACATCCTTCGGCAGTTTCTGTTCCCGTCTTCCGTCGCATGGTCGTCGGAAAACGCTAATGGCAAAATAACCAAAAAAAGTATAAGATTAAATGACGAGTGTGGCAGAGAAACGCAATTTCTGGCAAACTCCAGAGGCATAATTTTATTTTTCAAAATTCTATTCTGCGTTGAGCCACAATAAAGCCACTCGACAGCCTCTCTCTCTCTCGCTCCAAATTTGCCCTTTTTGTCTCTCCTTTCCCCGGTCGGAGCCACTTAGCTTCCTCCTCCACGTGTCGGAGCGACGACTTGCGTGAGGGTCGTGGGAAGGTCGTGTGTAGGTCATAATGAAACTTTTATCTGCTGCTGATCGGGAGTCGTAGGAAGAGCGTATGAAAGGTCGTAGGAAGTGTTAAGAGTATCATAAGATGGTAGCTACCATGATGGTAGTAGCTGTGATGAATGGTTTGAAAAACCGACAAGTTGAAGATTGAGACACTTATGCAGCATATGGGAATCTTTATTCACGAAACGTTTCGCCACACAGTGGCTTCATCAGTCCAATACAAAGAGGAAGGCGTGGAGGAGTATGAGGGACTGATTACCTCATACTCCTCCACGCCTTCCTCTTTGTATTGGACTGATGAAGCCACTGTGTGGCGAAACGTTTCCTGAATAAAGATTCCCATATGCTGCATAAGTGTCTCAATCTTCATCATGGTAGTAGCTACAACAATAGTAGTGGCTACCATGATGGTAGCAGCTACGATAGTAATGGCTACCATGATGGTAGCTGCCATTATGGTAGTAGCTACAACGATAGTAATGGCTACCATGATGGTAGCAGCTACAACGATAGTAGTGGCTACCATGATGGTGGTAGCTGTTACCATGATGGTAGCGGGAAGGATGGTGTGTATGGCAGCGTCTGCGGGTGAGTCAAGGGAGAGAGATGGAGTCAAGACGCATCTTTAGTCTGGGTTTAGTAATTAATCAAGAGGAAGGTAATTAAGGTTGGGTCTGGGATGCTGCAGGTTATGATTACTAGCGAAGGAGATGCATGCTTTGACACTCTTCCTCTTCTCCTTCTTCTTCTTCTTATTATTCGACTTCTTCTTGCTCTTCTCTCTTCTTTCATTTCTTAGTCTTATTCTGTGGTTTTCCTCTCCTGTTCTTCTTTTCTTTCTGTCTTCTCCCAGTCTCCTCTTTTCTCTTGTGCTCTCTGTTGTTGTTCTCTTCTCGTCCTCTCTTCTCTCCTCTTGTTTATTTTCTTAACTGTTTTCCTCATCTCTTCTCCGCTTTTATTTCAATGTCCCTCTTCTGTTACTCTTTCCACACAACGACGCTCTGCATTCTTGACCTGAAGCCTCTTCCCTCTTGCCTAATATAAGCAGACCTCTTTATAAGTGAGTTATCTTAAAACACACACCAGCGAAGAGGCGGGGCCAGGAGCTGCGACTAGACTCATGCAACCACGGGATGATGTGCATCACATGGGTGTCTTTATTAGGAGACGTTTCGCCCACACAACAGGCTTATCATCCGATACAGAGGCATGAGGCTGGAGAATTTTTATATTAGAGCTAGTCCAAGAAGTGGGTAGGTGCAGCAGGTGAAGGCATTCCCACATGTGAGTGGGGCCCACTGGTGGCACATCAAGCCCATTAGGTGGGACACACATTACATAAGAACATAAGGAGGAACACTGCAGCAGGCCTAATGGCCCATACTAAGCAGGTCCTTCTCAAACCCAAACTCACTTATCAAACACACTTGCCCAACCCACTTTCAATGCTACCCAAGGAGCAGGTTTTGACAACCCTACCAACTCTTGTGCAAGTCCCACTCTACTGTGTAATTTCTGGAACACATTGCAACATCATGGAAGTCTTCAACACTTGTCTAACAGATGAAGAAGACCTTCTTATTCTAGTGGATGGTTCCACTGTGACTCCGCCTCCTGCTTCGACTCACCTGACTACAGTATACAAGCCACTTCTCCAAGCATATGCTGTAATTTCTTCAAGACTGAAGGACTGAGCACATCAATTCCAGGCTGAGGGACTGATTACCTCAAACTCCCCTTTTTCCACAGTTCTTTGTATATGACTGATGAAGCCACTGCGTGGCGAAACGTTCCCTCAATAAAGATTCCCAAATATTGCACAAGTGTCTCATTCTTCACCACCTGGAGGGTTTGACATACTTCCACTAGTGGACCCCGCCCACATGTGGAGTGATACCCAGCTGTTGCACCTCTCCACTTCTTCGCTGGCTCCAGCATAAAAGTCTTTGTCTTTGTGTTAGATATAGGCTGGTGCACGGGCGAAACGTCTCTCAGTAAAGAAACCCAGGTATTGCACATGTATCTTATTTATCAAATTTCTAGCATATTTTCTCGCCAGCATCCTGCCAGAATCCCATTACCATCCTTCCATCTTGTTAACATCCCGCAAGTATCCTGCCAATATAGCTTCAGTATTATGCCATCCCTCCATCACCTCACCACCATCCCTCCATCACCTCGCCACCATCCCTCCATCACCTCACCACCATCCCTCCATCACCTCACTACCCTCCCTCCATCACCTCACCACCATCCCTCCATCACCTCACTAACACCCCTCCATCACCTCACTACCATCCCTCATTCACCTCATTACCATCCCTCCATCACCTCACCACCATCCCTCTATCACCTCACTACCATCCCTCCATCATCTCACCACCACTCCTCCATCACCTCACCAACACAGCATCATCACATTATACCACCAGAATCCCTCCATCACCCCACAAACACAGCATCATCACATTATACCGCCAGAATCCCTCCATCACCCCACAAACACAGCATCATCACATTATACCGCCAGAATCCCTCCATCACCTCACCAACACAGCATCATCACATTACACCACCAGAATCCCTCCATCACCTCACCAACACACCATCATCACATTGTACCACCAGAATCCCTCCATCACCTCACCAACACAGCATCATCACATTACACCACCAGAATCCCTCCATCACCTCACCAACACACCATCATCACATTGTACCACCAGAATCCCTCCATCACCTCACCAACACACCATCATCACATTACACCACAAGCATCTCTGCATTACCTCACCAACACACCATCATCACATTACACCACCAGCATCTCTGCATCACCTCACCAACACACCATCATCACATTACACCACCAGCATCTCTGCATCACCTCACCAACACACCATCATCACATTACACCACCAGCATCTCTGCATCACCTCACCAACACACCATCATCACATCCTAAGCCTAAAAACAGACTCGCCGTCCCCGAACTTTGTATTCACGAGAGTCTAACCAGGTCCACGAACTTTCAGAGCCCCTGAGAAAGTTAAAATGACTTTTTCTGAACCTGAAGTTGAAAATAAGTCTTCCAGCAGCGGTAGACGATGAAGGTATGACTGAAACTTCAACAATCTGCTACTTAATTATATATATATATATATATATATATATATATATATATATATATATATATATATATATATATATATATATATATATATATATATATATATATATATATATATGTCGTGCCGAATATTTAAAACTGGTCAATTAGAAAGAACTCATTTAAAATTAAGTCCTTTCTAAAATTTTCTTTCATACATTTAAAGATAGATTTTTTTCATTAATGTTGATGTAAAAATTTATAATTTTGCACCAAAAGGAACTTAGAAAACTTACCTAACCTTATTGTAACAAGCGCAATTTATTTTAGCCTAACCCAACTAAATATATTTTAGATTTGTTTACAATAATTTAATACTGAACAAACACAGTGAAATATATTTTTTTCGTTACGTTCAGAATGATTTTGGCGAAATTATTGCATACACAGGTTTTCACTTGTCCTATATGGCAAGATGAGCGTTGCTATTTAAGCCAAGATCGCAAGTTCTGCCTATTCGGCACGACATATATATATATATATATATATATATATATATATATATATATATATATATATATATATGTGTGTGTGTGTGTGTGTGTGTGTGTGTGTGTGTGTGTGTGTGTGTGTGTGTGTTTGTGTGGTGCTGAATAGGTAAATTTGGTCAATTAGGAAGAACTCATTTAAAATTAAGTCCTTTCTAATATTTTTTCTTATATGTTTAAAGATATATTTTTTCATTTATGTTAATATAAAAACAAATAATTTTGTACCAAAAGAACCTTAGAAAACTTACTTAACCTTAACATAATAAAAACAATTTAATTTAGCCTAAAGCAACTAAATATATTTTAGATAAATTTACAATAATTTAATAATAAACAAACACAATAAAATATATGGTTTCGTTAGGTTCAGAATGATTTTCGCGAAATTATTGCATACATAAATTTTCGCTTGCCTTATTCGTCAAGAAGAGCGTTGCAATTTTTACTCATTCGGCACGACACACACACACACACACACGCACACACACACGCACACACACACACGCACACACACACACAGGAGCTAGGACTCGACCCTGTGGTGAGTACACATACATACATATATACATACATATATATATATATATATATATATATATATATATATATATATATATATATATATATATATATATATATATATATATATATATCATCAGGAGCTGCAAGCTCCTGATGATGTGTTGATTGCAACACGAAAGGCCTAGACCGATCATTCTATTCCCCCGTGGTTGTTTAGCATCCTGTATCTATTTATATAGATAGATAGATAAATAAATATAGATAGATATACACACAATAATTTAGCTATGATAATAAACACCAAATCGGGAGATCAAAAAATTTTCGGCCAAATAATAAAGTTATTTTTGTAACTTTTTTTTCCTAGCGAAGCCGCCAGCATCAAATTCCCCGAAGGATTACATTATAATTGAAACCAAAGTAATGTGTTACCTTTTTTATTTTTTACTTCCCGAGTTGTGTATAAAATGTTACCGGATATTGTTGGGTTACGTTGTAGGGGAGACGAGGCTTTTGTTCCGTGTTTATGATTACTACTACTACTACTACTACTACTACTGCTACTGCTGCTGCTGCTGCTATTGCTACTATTACTACTGTTATTACTACTACTGCTGCTACTACTATTACCACTACTACTACTATTACTACTACTGCTACTACTACTACTACTGCTGCTATTACTACTACTACTACTACTGCTATTACTACTACTACTACTGCTGCTATTACTACTACTACTACTGCTGCTATTACTACTACTACTGCTGCTATTACTACTACTACTGCTACTGGTGCTATTACTACTACTACTACTCCTTCCCCTCCTGTTATTACTACTACTGCTGCTACTACTATTACCACTACTACTACTGCTATTACTAATACTGCTACTACTACTACTACTACTGCTGCTGCTACTACTACTACTACTACTCCTGTTATTACTACTACTGCTGCTATTACTATTACCACTACTACTACTGCTATTACTACTACTGCTGCTACTACTACTACTACTGCTGCTGCTATTACTACTAGTTGGTTTAGAAAAACACGTAAGCAAACACTATGACATATTTATTAGAAAACGTTTCGGTCCTGGGACCTTGATCACTTCTAACATGTTAGAAGTGATCAAGGCCCCAGGACCGAAACGTTTTCTAATAGTCATAGTGTTTGCTTATGTGCTTTTCTAAACCAACTTGTCGGTATTTATTACCAAGGTTTATACCATTACTACTAGTGGCCACCAGGGTTCGTAGTGACCACCAGGGGTCGAAGTGACCACCAGGGGTCGTAGTGATTACCAGGGGTCGTAATGATCACCAGGGGTCGTAATGATCACCAGGGGTCGTAGTGACCACCAGGGGTCGTAGTGACCACCAGGGGTCGTAGTAACCACCAGGGGTCGTATTGATCACCAGGTGTCGTAGTGTCCATCAGTGGTTGTAGTGACCACTAGGGGTCGTAGAGACCACCAGGGGTCGTAGTGACCATCAGGGGTCGCTGTGACCACCAGAGAGCAGCATGCAGGGGTCGCTGTGACCACCAGAGAGCAGCATGCAGGGGTCGCTGTGACCAGAGAGCAGCATGCAGGGGTCGCTGTGACCACCAGAGAGCAGCATGCAGGGGTCGCTGTGACCACCAGAGACCAGCATGCAGGGGTCGCTGTGACCACCAGAGACCAGCATGCAGGGGTCGCTGTGACCACCAGAGAGCAGCATGCAGGGGTCGCTGTGACCACCAGAGACCAGCATGCAGGGGTCGCTGTGACCACCAGAGAGCAGCATGCAGGGGTCGCTGTGACCACCAGAGAGCAGCATGCAGGGGTCGCTGTGACCACCAGAGATCAGCATGCAGGGTTCGCTGTGACCACCAGAGACCAGCATGAAGGGTTCGCTGTGACCACCAGAGAGCAGCATGCAGGGGTCGCTGTGACCACCAGAGAGCAGCATGCAGGGGTCGCTGTGACCACCAGAGAGCAGCATGCAGGGGTCGCTGTGACCACCAGAGAGCAGCATGCAGGGGTCGCTGTGACCACCAGAGACCAGCATGCAGGGGTCGCTGTGACCACCAGAGACCAGCATGCAGGGGTCGCTGTGACCACCAGAGAGCAGCATGCAGGGGTCGCTGTGATCACCAGAGACCAGCATGCAGGGGTCGCTGTGACCACAAGAGACCAGCATGCAGGGGTCGCTGTGACCATCAGAGACCAGCATGCAGGGTTCGCTGTGACCACCAGAGAGCAGCATGCAGGGTTCGCTGTGACCACCAGAGACCAGCATGCAGGGGTCGCTGTGACCACCAGAGACCAGCATGCAGGGTTCGCTGTGACCACCAGAGGACTCACGTATCAATGTGGTTGAGCTAGTCTGGCAGAACGTGAAAATCAATTATCACATATCACGAAAGAATAAGTAAGCACATCTTGGCTCTTCCAATTGTACGAGAGGATACACTATCATTATTATTATTATTATTATTATTATTATTATTATTATTATTAGTATTAGTAGTAGTAGTAGTAGTAGTAGAAATAGTAGTAGTAGTAGTAGTAGTAGAAGTAGTAGTAGTAGTAGTAGTAGTAGTAGTAGTAGTAGTAGTAGTAGTAGTAGTAGTAGTAGTAGTAGTAGTAGTAGTAGTAGTAGTAGTAGTAGTTGTAGTAGAAATAGTAGTAGTAGTAGTAGTAGTAGAAGTAGTAGTAGTAGTAGTAGTAGTAGTAGTAGTAGTAGTAGTAGTAGTAGTAGTAGTAGTAGTAGTAGTAGTAGTAGTAGTAGTAGTAGTAGTAGTAGTAGTAGTAGTTGTAGTAGAAATAGTAGTAGTAGTAGTAGTAGTAGAAGTAGTAGTAGTAGTAGTAGTAGTAGTAGTAGTAGTAGTAGTAGTAGAAGTAGTAGTAGTAGTAGTAGTAGTAGTAGTAGTAGTAGTAGAAGTAGTAGTAGTAGTAGTAGTAGTAGTAGTAGTAGTAGTAGTAGAAATAGTAGTAGTAGTAGTAGTAGTAGAAGTAGTAGTAGTAGTAGTAGTAGTAGTAGTAGTAGTAGAAGTAGTAGTAGTAGTAGTAGTAGTAGTAGTAGTAGTAGTAGAAGTAGTAGTAGTAGAAGTAGTAGTAGTAGTAGTAGTAGTAGAAGTAGTAGTAGTAGTAGTAGTAGTAGTAGTAGTAGTAGTAGTAGTAGTAGTAGTAGTAGTAGTAGTAGTAGTAGTAGTAGTAGTAGTAAAAGCAGTAAATAATTATTAGTGTTATTACTATTACCTTATTATTATTATTATTATCATTATATTGAGTAGGGAATGGTACAATCTCAAGAAGAGGTTTTGGTCGTGAGGTTGACTGGGGATTCTCAGTCGACAATTTGCATTCCATTTGCATATGAGGAAGTAACATTCACGGGGAGGTGCTAAGCCCGTATGGTAAACATCTAGCGTCTGGGGAACGCGAGGTAATCAGGTATGACTCAAAGAAGGGTATGACAGCACCATTTCCTTGACTGCAAAGCCCCTTCACAAGCGCTAAGCTCCTTCCGGATGAAGGGAACTTCGCCTCGAGGTAACTATGGGAAAACACCCTTAAGCATTATCTAATGGTTATAAACATAACCATAATTTTTAAAGGGGTGGACCGGTAAGCCAGCTGAAAGTCTCGGTCAGACGGCCAATAGCTCCAGTGGCGGGTCATCTTATGACTAAGACCCAAGTCAGGAAACACGCATCCTGCTTCCCGACGAATCTTACCTAACCTAACCTAACACCCTTACCTGTGTTGTATACATGTGACCAGTTTCGAGAGTTTTCCTGCCAGGACAAACCTGGCTTATTCCTGGAGTAAATTTGGACCACAATCAAATCTAATTCCAGACCAAAACAGTTCTACACAAGTGATAGTGAAAAAGTTCTTAAGAAATCTGAATTTTTATCAATAAACATACTAAGTGGAACAAATCACTGATTACCTTAAGGAAATGATCACACAAAGAGATTACTCATTAAATGTAGGGGAGTCGGAATGTCCATGGGAAACCCTCTCAGTATATATACATTGAGAATTACACTTTCCTTTACATACCTTGAGAGATACTGCTACTATTATTATTACTGCTCCTGCTGCTATTATTATTACTACTATTACTACTACTACTACTACTACTATTACCACTACCACCACTACTACTATTACTACTACCGATGCTGATACTGCTGCTACTACTGCTACTACTATTCTTACTACCTTGAGATACTTTTTCACCGTATTTATCGTAAAATATACCTCTAAATGTATATATCCTGTGAGATACCCTTCAATGTATATACCCCTGAGAGAAACCTCTCAGTGCATACACCATGAGAGATATCTGTGAGTACATACTCTCAGCCAGTGTACGAGTACAATCGTATACGTGAGGAGAGTATGACTCCCATGGTCTCCACACTAACCATTGGACCACTGCATAATCCCCGAGGTATCCACCCTAACTACTGAACCATTTTCAGACCCCCGTGGTCTCCACCCTGACTACTGAACCATTTTTAGACCCCCGTGGTCTCTACCCTGACTACTGAACCATTTTCAGACCCCCGCGGTCTCCACCCTGACTAGCGAACCATTTTCAGACCCCCGCGGTCTCCACCCTGACTAGCGAACCATTTTCAGAACCCCGTGGTCTCCACCCTGACCACTGGACTATTGCATTGCTCCCGTGGGCTTCACCCTGACCACTGGACCATGTACATACCCAGTGGTCCCTGACCAATGGACCATTCACTGCCTCTGACAATTCTGTCACTTACAAGCCAGCATTTTTCCATCCACCTCTGACTGCCACTGACAGCTTCCTCGACCAATCTTTTCGAATCCTTCAATTTTACTCAGTATCTTTCATCAAAATATATATTATGAGCTACATTCTAATATTTTTTTGAGAGTATCTTAAAGAATATTTGATTATTCAATAATTTTTGTTCGTATAGGAATATATGACCCTCGTGTAGTCGATAGGTTTGAGACTCAATACACCAAGACAGACACAGGACACAACACCCGGGTAGCTTTACTTGAAGACGTTTCGCCAACCAATGGCTTTATCGCTTCAGTACGGAGATGATACACGTAGATGATGAGGCTGTGTGTGTATAGCTCTGCAAAGTTGAGGGATTGATTATACTGTACCTCGTTATGCAAAGCCGAGGGATTGATTATACTGTACCTCGTTCTGCAAGGTTGAGGGACTGATTATACTGTACCTCGTTATGCAAAGCCGAGGGATTGATTATACTGTACCTCGTTCTGCAAGGTTGAGGGACTGATTATACTGCTCGTTATGCCGAGGGATTGATTATACTGTACCTCGTTCTGCAAGGTTGAGGGACTGATTATACTGTACCTCGTTATGCAAAGCCGAGGGATTGATTATACTGTACCTCGTTCTGCAAGGTTGAGGGACTGAGTATACTGTACCTCATTCTGCAAGGCTTAGGGACTGATCATACTGTACCTCGTTCTGCAAGGTTGAGGGACTAATTATGCTGTACCTCGTTCTGCAAAGCTGAGTGACTGATTATACTGTACCTCGTTATACAAAGCCGAGGGACTGAGTATACTGTACCTCGTTCTGCAAGGCTGAGGGACTGATCATACTGTACCTCGTTCTGCAAGGTTGAGGGACTAATTATGCTGTACCTCGTTCTGCAAAGCTGAGTGACTGATTATACTGTACCTCGTTATGCAAAGCCGAGGGACTGAGTATACTGTACCTCGTTCTGCAAGGCTGAGGGACTGATCATACTGTACCTCGTTCTGCAAGGTTGAGGGACTGATTATACTGTATCTCGTTATGCAAAGCCGAGGGACTGAGTATACTGTACCTCGTTCTGCAAGGTTGAGGGACTGATTACACTGTACCTCGTTCTGCAAGGTTGAGGAACTGATTATACTGTACCTCGTCATGCAAAGCTGAGGGATTGATTATACTGTACCTCGTTCTGCAAGGCTTGGTGATAATTAAGATCAAAACACACAAAGTACAAGGTCACTGATTACAGTACAAGGTCACTGATAAGGAACAAGGTCACCTCTCCAAGACATCTACTACCTCCTATCCATTACTAAGATAAAAATAAATCAAGATAATTAAAAGCTAGAATTACAATCTAAATTAACGTCAAGGTGTAACACAAACTTGCATACACTGTTCTGGAAGCATAATTTACATGTCCACGAGACTCCAGAGTCCAACCAGAGTCAACTTCTCGGAAAGACGACTCTGAGAATTAATAGGTAAAATGGATCAACAAATATCGAGTAATTGATCCAAAGTTCTGGTGAAGGGGCTTTTGATCCAAGGGATTTTAGAGCTGCCTCCCATTCCTTGGATCACTCCTGATTACCTCCCATTCCCTAGCCTCCTGATATTTCTGTACGAAAGGAGTCTACATTTACTTGTATGGGTAGAATGGACTCCCAAGTAGCGTCATTAAAATAAGAACTTTGAATAGCCGGATCAACCAGGCTGTGACGGATATGTGAGGCAGAGGGCCTCCAGTAGCAGCAGCCTGGTTGACCAGGCAAGCACCCAAAGAGCCTGATCCATAGCCGGGCTCCGAGAGTAAAGAGACTCTCGAAACTCAGCAAATGTATATCAAAGGTAGCTTTAAAAATAGGCTGGGCAGGTACACGAGTAGCTGTGAGCTGGACCTGCCTAGCATGGGCCAGCAGTAGGAAAGAAATGACATAAAATACCAACACGATGGCAACAGAGGCATGAAAAGATACGTGGGCGAAATGTTGTCGGTAAAGGGTCGAATTATACTGCATTAAGGAAAAGATGATATATTAGTAGGCAAGATATGATACATGGCATAACTGCAGCAATATAAGATACAAAGATTGATGGGTAGACTTCTGGATGTGCCTGTATTCAGACAACAAAAGTGTCTGCATGGGCCAGTAGGCCTGATGCTGATCTCCTCCATTCTTATTTTCATATCTGAAAAATTCCTTCGCTTGTCGTCTTCTGGACCACAAAGGTAAAGTAATATCAGTTGTTACTCCGAGATTCTTGGTCTCAAAGGAAGAGAGATTTCCATCTTATATCAAATGTGAAGACTCGGAAATTTCTCTTATTTCTCCTGAGAAGATAATCTTGGTATGTGGTATATATGTATCACATATATACCACATGCATCCCAAAGTGTATATATATATATATATATATATATATATATATATATATATATATATATATGTGTGTGTGTGTGTGTGTGTATATATATGTGTGTATATATATATGTGTATATGTGTGTGTGTGTGTGTGTGTGTGTGTGTGTGTGTGTGTACATACATCACACACACATTTAACAACTTATGTACATTACACACTGTGTGCTGTTAGCACCAGCAGCTGAGACCTGGCTGCGGGTGCTATGATCCCTAGAAACTACTGCAAGAGAAGGCAAAGATGCTTAGCTATGCTTCAAACCCGAAAGGGTCATGGGAGGTATTGTAATCAGGTTTCCGACACGCTGGAGGGCAGGATAGCACCTTGGATCAAACTCAACTGGACTTACCTAGTGGTCTACCAGTAGGATTCCCAGGAATTTCCTACAACCTCCAGCGGTGCAGTGGTCCGGGACCAATCCAGCATGACCACTACAAGTTCTTCAGCCCTCCGTCTGCACTCTCTCTCTCTGTCTCTCACTCTCCGATAATGCTTCTTCCACTTGCTGGAAACACATCTACAACTCACAAGTTTGAAATGAAAAACTGAATGACGTTCCTGTCCACTCTGGAACAATAACCACTGTCCACATTTGCCCTGCACGGATCCAAACATCAAGGAGTTTCTCATTTCCAGTTCTTGGGTTAGTTATGAATGGTTCCAGCCACGGTAACTGACCTTCTTTCTTCATCTGTGGCACATCTAAGCCAAGATTTTAGCATCAAGATTTCTGACAACGTTTCGCCATGCTCTGGGCCTTTCGTGTTGCAATCAACGCATCATCAGGAGCGTGCAATGTTGTTGAAATAAATAAGAGGTCCCAGTAAATTCGCTCAGAGGAACGTTCTTGTTAAGAATGAGGTAGGGAGGCAGATGTAATTCATGATCAGATTTGCAGAGAGGAACATAAAGGAAAGGCACAGTGCCACCGCCGACCTCCTCTTTAAATGTAAACTGGACACGGGGTTCGACTTGGTTGAGCTTATGTTGGAGTGCAAGGGACGTCGAATGGACTGGGCGTTATGATGAGCATGTCGTCAATATAACGAAGGCAGGTGAGTGAGGAGAAAATAATACCAGAAAAGGAAAACGTTTCGCCACGAGTGACTTCATCAGTCCTAATTGGAGTGATGAAACCACTTGTGTCTTTTTCCCCAGTTTGTCGGTATCACCATACCATTTATAACCAATAGAGGAAAACCTCTTGACTTCGAGATGCTCCATATATAAGTTCGCCAGAACAACACTTGATGATGAACCCATAGGCAGACCGAAAGACTGCTAAAAGAAAGTATTTGCAAAAGAGAAACAGTTATAAACTAACAAACAGTTCAATGACATCTATAAAGTCCCTGGCTGAAGCTGGGAGATAGAGGGTGCCATCAATTTTCCGTTGCAGGAGATGGATGGCTTGTGTTGTTGGTACTTTAGTAAATAACGATGTCATGTCTAAGCTGGAGACCTTGTTTCTAATGTCAGTGGTTCGAGCGGTTGAAGAGATCGCCAGAATGTTTTAAATGCGCGTGACTGATGGTGACCAAAAGTTTTGCTAGGTGTTTGGCTAGAATCTCTGATAGTTTGTGAGGGGCGTTGCCTATTCCATATGAGATGGGTGTCAGTGGCATTCCTGGTTTGTGTGTCCTCGGCAGGCCATACATTCTGGCGGGTCTTGGGTTGCTGGAAATGGTGTGCAGAAGTTTTTTCTCGTTCCGAGCCGTTTAGAATGTGGCGATTTTGGCGCAGGAAAGTTTTGGCTAAAGTGTCCATTTGGTTGGTTGTGAGAGGCTCGCAGGTGTCCAGGTCACTGAGCAGATTAAGCTGATGAATTAGAAACGTGTGTAACATCTAGGTGTCTTTACTTGTAGACGTTTCGCCATCAAGTGGCTTTACCAATACAAAGACATAATATGAAGCCTAGAAATATATGCAGCAGACAGTGGAAGACGATTAAGTCGATTAAGCATCTTGGATCTGTAGTTGTTGGTATTTCAGAAAGTAGACACCACTTCCTTTGTCGACAGTGATGCCTCTAATATTGGTGTCTTCTGCTAGAGTTTTGAGGGCAGTGACGTATCGACGAGGTAGGTAGCTATGAGTGACAGAGTCCACCGTGTGGGCGAAACGTTGTCATTGAAGGATCGCAATATACTGCGTTTATATTTTTATTCATCGTGTCGGTATTTTACATCCTTTCTCTCCACCAAGATTTCTGCACGTATGACAATAATAATTTGAACAGATTTACACTGAACACTCGACTGGATTTCTCACTCAGATTGAGAGCCCGATCTTTAAAATATTTATCGTGCTACCGATGTCTCCATTCGTGGAAATATATCGCTACGGCTTTAAGGGGATCCCAAGAGTGACTCCCACGATGCTTGACTCGGAGAAAGCAATCTGGCAGCTATGAGACGTACCCAACACTGATTCGTGTGATGCTTGAGTCAAATAAGCGATTTGGCAGCTTCAAGACGCTCCCAGTAGTGACTCATCTGACGCCTGAGTCAGAGCCAAGAGTCTGACAGCTTTAAAACGTTCCCAACACAGAAATCAACGTTTAAATCAGTGAGAGTTTCTTCGTCTCGCACGTCTCCAGAGAGCCGTATACAACCAACTTCAAAAAATCACAGAATCCACCTTGCCAATTAACCTTTACTAAATTCACTTTATTGTATACTCCATGAACGACAGATCATTTGTCATTATTGTTATTCCTAAATCATTCATCTATATCTGTTTTATTCTACAAAACAGTTTGTGTTCGGTTTGAGTTCTTTCATAACAGTTGCCACTCATCACGTTTCAACTGATAATTTAGTTGGTGTCCCGGAATATGCTCTTCTATGACTTTTTACTGAGGCATAAATCGTGATTATTTTAGTATGGTCCTCGATAGACAAATTTAAATAAAAGATTTGGTTCTACTTTGCTTTTGTCTACTTTTTTTTTTTTTGAAAGTTTCTTTCTTTCTCTCTCCTTATGTTCGTATATTTATTTTTAGCCTCCTTGACTCTTTGATAAGGTTCTTGACTGAATATGAAGCTGTGATTGGTATTTCCGTTTACGTCACTATGAGAATGAGAAACAGTAAAGACGCCAGGAGTGTGCCTTGTGGTACTGACTGTAAATGAGAAACAATAAAGACGCCAGGAGTGTGCCTTGCGGTACTGACTGTAAATGAGAAACAATAAAGACGCCAGGAGTGTGCCTTGCGGTACTGACTGAAAATGAGAAACAATAAAGACGCCAGGAGTGTGCCTTGCGGTACTGACTGAAAATGAGAAACAATAAAGACGCCAGGAATGTGCCTTGCGGTACTGACTGAAAATGAGAAACAGTTCCTTGCGATATTGACTGCGAGGATGAGGAAACCGTGAAGGTGTCACGACTGTATCTTAAGGTTAGGTAAAGACGATTTTTTTTGGTCACCACCCCCGCGGCCCGGTCCCAGATCAGGCTTCTCGATTTATGACCTGATCAACATGCTTTTTGGTGCTACCTGATCAGGACAATGACTTAAGGGAGTTATCCAGTGTCTGTTGGTAATTCCTCAATGTTTGAAGAGAGGGTATTGAAGAGTCTTGGTCCCTTTACGCTCCTTATCCCTTAGTATATTCATAGGGCCTTTGCTTTTCATTTGGGGTAAATTGCACTCACTGGCGATTTTCAGCCTTTCATGGGGAGTGATTTCCGTGTGCAGATTTACCTGGAGAGTTTCGGGGGGTCAACGCCCCCGTGGCCCGGTCTGTGACCAGGCCTCATGGTTTGCAATCAATCCCTCTAAAATTTTCTAAGTACAAATTATAATGCCTTTTTTTAACCCATATTCCAAGGAGTACAGTTCAAGGGACTTCAAAGGTTCCCAATAATTAAGGTGCTTTACTGAATTTATACAAGCAGTAAAGTTTCTCTGTACATTCTTCAGATCTGCAATTTCGCTTGCCTTGCAGTATTGGATATTATAACGAGAAACAGTAAAGGTGGTATAACATTTTACTTAGTTCAAACGGATGTTTTTTTTATTCCTGCTACCTACGATCTGTTAGAAGACTTTTAATATCCATCTCCTTATTTTGCCTGTTGTGTCACGTGACCTCGGTGGTGCTGGTGTTGACTTCGTCAGCGAACACGTCTCCTGACGCGGGTGTTAGTCATGTGATGACGCGGGTGTTGGTCGTGTGATGACGTACCCATGCTGGGTATCCACCTGAGGCGGGTCTTGGTCATATGCTGACCCACTGAGTGGGTAAACCTATCTTGCTTGCCGACAAGACCCATTTCACTCTCACAAGACCCTGCAGGTGTCTGAAAGGCTTCGAGTTGAAAGTGTGAGTATTATGTTACGTAAACACCCTCTGCTTACTGCAGCCAATTAACACTTGAGTAAGACTCTCTCCTTCTCTCCTTTCATGAACTTCTCACCACTCATGAGCTCACTCAGCCTGAGTACCTCATTCCTCACATTCTACCCACTCCCACACACACACACACTCCCGACATTCTGGCTACTCCCACACACCCCACTTGCCCTCCACTCCCACACATCCCACCTGCCCTCCACTCCCACACACTCCACCTGCCCTCCACTCCCACACACCCCACCTGCCCTCCACTCCCACACACCCCACCTTCCCAAACACACCTCCCTCACTATCACACTTTCCCTCAACACTACACACAAGACTTCACACATTTAACCCCTTAAAAATTTACAGCGATATAATTCTTTCGCTCTATTTTCACTCCATCTTCCCACTGGTCTCAAAAAAAAAAAAAAGAAACACGAGGGGGGGGGGAGAACGCAGTCCCCAACCAGGTTTGGTCACAGACCAGACCGCGGGGGCGTTGACCCCCTGGGACACTTTCCAGGTAGGAAGACTCCCCTGAGCTATTGTATAGTGCTTCAACCTATTGTATTGTGTTCCAGCCTATTGTATTGTGTTCCAGCCTATTGTATTGTGTTCCAACCTACTGTACTGTGTTCCAACCTACTGAATTGTGATCCAACTTATTGTGTTATGTTCCATCCTATTATATTGTGTTCCGGCCTACAGTACTTTGTTTCAACCTATTATATTGCGTTCCAACCATTGTACTGTGCCCCAGCCTACTTTCATTTTAATAAGTTGATTTTCTTATACGACTCTGAACGTCAGTTTGTGAACGTCCCTTGCGGCAGGAGACCAAGGCCACGGCAGCAAGTCTGCCATCACGCAAGAGAGATCTCAAGGGCAGGAGCCAATGCCACTGCCACAAGTCTGCCAGATTCCACTTTTAAAAGGTCCACACAAGAGACTCTAATGGAAATAAGTCATAAGAACATAAAGGAATAACACTGCTGCAGGCCTATTGACCCATACTAGGCAGGTCACATTATCATATTTTTGATGGACCAAAATACCGACAGGCTGATGAAAAAAGACCTCATTTCTACGCTGCGTAAAAGGTGTGGCCGCATGCCTATCCTCTAGGCTCGAGGGACTGACCACTAACACGGGACGGACTGGTGGCGTCAAAATTACTACTACTGTCTCGGGTATTCTCCTGTGTGCTACTGAAGAAGCCCGTTACGCAGGCGAAACGTTTCGTCAATAAAGAGACCCGGGTACTGCGCATATGTCTTATTCATCAATCATAAGTCACAGTGATGGACTCTATTTTAAAGTTATTCTAAGTTATATCTACGTAACTTACTTCTTTCTCTGGCTATAATAACATTTGTGTGCCCTTAAGATTACTGTAAAAGAACTAAGTATTGAACGGAAACTAAAATGAAAAAAAATGTAAATAGGTAAACAGAAGAGTGAATAACTGTTTATTGCAACTTAATTCGAGTCCCAATATAAGTTTATTTAAGAACAGGCTCACATAAGTACAATCATCCTACGTAGTAACACAATAGTATGATAGTTAAGAGCCGAGGTCATGACTCGATCCCCAGAAAAACAAACAGGTAAACGCTGTCGAAGAAATATGAAATGTGACCTTGAGAATCTGTTGAGACATCCATCGGAAATGAAGAATTCCTGAAATACTAGGAGAGGGAGAGAGGGAAGGGGAAGTGTGGGAGGAGCAGGCGGAGATAGGGAGTGGCAGGAGAGAGAGAGAGAGAGAGAGAGAGAGAGAGAGAGAGAGAGAGAGAGAGAGAGAGAGAGAGAGAGAGAGAGAGAAAGTTTTAAAACACACACGCATATATATATATATATATATATATATATATATATATATATATATATATATATATATATATATATATATATATATATATATATATATACATAACACTAGAACCAAAATGGAGAAGTAGGGGGACAGAAGAACGTGGGACAGAAAGAAATGGAAAAGTAAGGAGGGGGAAAGGAACGAAGGAGGGAGTGAAAGGGGTAAAAGCAAAGGGAAGAGATAAAGAGGGAATGGGACACTGTCACTCTACGGATGCAAGAGGAACGAAGACTCGACCGGCAACCACAAACAGGTGATTACGATCATATAAACGTGCATATCTTTCTCTCACAGAGGGCCAGGAGCTGGGACTCGACCCCTGCAATTACATACAAGTTAGCACAGACATACACACACATGAACACACGCGCTGACGGCAGGTGTGTTTACCCTGGTGTGTACACAGAATACACAAACTCTAGCAAGTGGCTGGCATATACAAGTGATATAGGTCTCAGAACACAGCACAAGACCCGTCTTCTACCAAGACCTTCACTACCATTTCTTCAAGGATCTTTGCTTCAGGACTTGTATTATTATTATTATTATTAAAATTATTATTATTACTATTAATTTTATTAGTATCACTATTACTAAAATTATTCTTAAAATTATTATTGTTATTATATTTCTTCAAGGATCTTTGCTTCAGGACTTGTATTATTATTATTATTATTAAAATTATTACTGTTAGGTAAGACACATATGCAACAGTTAGACAACTTTATTACCTAACAACCTGTCGGTATTGTATACCATTTTGATGTTCAAAATTATTATTATTACTATTAATTTTATTAGTATCACTATTACTAAAATTATTCTTAAAATTATTTTTTTTTTTTTTTTTTTTTTTTTTATTATCACACCGGCCGATTCCCACCAAGGCAGGGTGGCCCGAAAAAGAAAAACTTTCACCATCATTCACTCCATCTTACTATTATTATTATTAAAATTATTATTACTATTAATTTTATTAGTATCACTATTATTACTAAAATTATTCTTATTAAAATTATTATTATTATTATTATTATTATATTACTATTAATATTATTATTGTTATTATTATATTATTACTATTATTATTATTATGAAAATTACTATTATTAATAAAAATATTAAATTATTAATGTTATTATGAATGTTTAATCCAAGAAAGTCGAAGGTAGGATCAATGGATTAAGAGCTCTTAGCTAGCACCAAGGCATTCCGGTTAGAGGGTCTTCCGTGTATAGAGCGCTAGTCGGTTAAATACCCGGCGGACGTGCGTGTGAGGCCAGCAACAACAGCCTCATATGTCAAGCTATCCAGCAGGAGACCTGGCATGGGAACACACAGGTCTTCAGGTCCGCCACTTGCAGCTTTTCCACTCCTTTAGCCAGGTCGATGAGGCCAGCAACCAGGAGGCGTGGTCTGAGACTGGGCCGCAAGGAGGAAGGGGGCGGTGGCTCCCGAAATCGACTCCTGATCGACCTCCAAGTAGACTCCAGGTCGACTCCCAAGTAGACTCCAGGTCGATTCCAGGTCGACCTCCAAGTAGACTCCAGGTCGACACCAGGTAGACTCCAGGTAGTCTCCCAAGTCGACTCCAGGTGAGAAATGGTATGTTGATACCGCCAACATGTAGACAGAGACACTCATGTACAGTTCAGGACATTTATTAATGGAAACGTTTCGCCACGAATGACATCTTCAGTCACTCGTGGCGAAACGCTTCCTATAACAAATGTCCTAAACTGTATATAAGTGTCTCTTTCCACAGACTCCAGGAAGACTTAAAGCCGCATTACATTAACAAAATGCTTCACGAAATAGTACAACCAACATTGAAAACAAATCAAAGTTTAGCCCGTTCTGTGATTTGGTTAGTAATGGTATATACAATACCGAGAACCTGATGAATAAGACACACCAGACTGAAGAACGTATGAATGGAGGAATTGTATTGTATACCGGTATTGTATATCGGTATTGTATACCATTTTGATGTTGTTAGGTAAAACATTAAAATGGTATAAAATACCGACAGGTTGTTAGGTAGTGTCTGACAGATTGAACATTAAAATGGTATAAAATACCGACAGGTATTTTATACCATTTTAATGTTCAATCTGTCAGACACTACCTAACAACCTGTCGGTATTTTATACCATTTTAATGTTCATTTTGATGTTCATGAATGGAGGAACACTGCAGCAGGCCTACTGGCCCATACAAGACAGGTCCTTCTCAAAAACAACCATTCCCACCCACATATTTCTCTAGCCTTTTCCCAAAGCTATTCAACAATTTGTTTCACTACCTCAGGTACTAATCAAACCCAGCCCTTTTCACTCATATATTTGTCCAATCTCTTTTCAAAGCCACCCAGGGTCTTAGCCTCTGTGTAAGCGAAACGTTCCCAGGAATAAAGGTACCAAAGCGTCGCACCTTTGTTCTTCTCATCAGACTTAAAGCCACCAATAAACAGACTTATTTACAGCAAATTGTCTGGTCCAGTCCAAGTTCCATTCTAACCAGCTTATCTTACACCAACAGACTCCCTCCCTCCGTCTCCAGCTCTCTCCACATTACATGTTATTACGAAGCGAAGGACGTGAGGAAGAGGAAGCACACATACTGGGGAGGGAAAGGATGGATGAGGGGACAGAAAAAGACGCAGGGAGTTTACAGGGCGCAGAGAGTTTACAGTTGGTGCAATAGAGCTGTTGGTTGCTGATTTACATTCAGAGTGTGTTTCAGTGGTAACTCAGGGAGGGCAGATGGGAAGGTCTGGGTGGGGAAGGGAGGAACTCCTGAATACTGGAATGGAGGAGGAGGAGGTGGAAGAGAAGATCGAGGAGGAGGAGGAGTAGGGTAGGATTTTAAATGGACCTACTAAGCATAGGCCAGTAGACTTCCTGCAGTGTTTCTGCATCATGATGATGGCGAGGAGTAAGAGGAGGAAGAAAAAGAGAAGGAAGGAGTGTCAGAGGACATGAGAGACAACATGTGTGGTGTGAGTGACAGTGCTTGCCAACACCTGCTCCCTACTCATCAACATGTTTCTCTCTCCCGCATTCTCACGTACACTTTATATTGACCACTAGTTTGTGCTCATTTTATTATTATTATTATTATTATTATTATTATTATTATTATTATTATTATTATTTTCACGGGGATGCGTTAAAACAGGTCTCCAGGTTGATGTCCTGATCGATCAGGCTGTTGTTGCTAGCCACATGCAGTCCAGCACTCGACTCTTAAAAGACATTTTTACGCTGGACAACACTGATAAACAGATGATTGTGAATGTCTTGGGAGCGGAAGTTTGAGACCGTCCTCGCAGCAGCTGGACAGTAAGCACCCCTCTCCCCTCCCCAAATCAACATCCTCCCTACCCACTCTCACCCTCTCGCCACCCCACCTGAAAGGTTCCATTTTCAACACCACAAAACACATCCCCACTCACCAGTAACAACCAGCTCCCCTCCCCACCCCCCCGCAACAACCAGCTCTCCTCCCCACCCACCAGTAACAACCAGCTCTCCTCCCCACCCACCAGCAACAACCAGCTCCCCTCCCCACCCACCAGCAACAACCAGCTCCCCTCCCCACCCACCAGCAACAACCAGCTCTCCTCCCCACCCACCAGCAACAACCAGCTCCCCTCCCCACCCACCAGCAACAACCAGCTCTACTCCCCACCCACCAGCAACAACCAGCTCACCACCCCACCCACCAGCAACAACCAGCTCCCCTCCCCACCCACCAGCAACAACCAGCTCCCCTCCCCACCCACCAGCAACAACCAGCTCCCCTCCCCACCCACCAGCAACAACCAGCTCCCCTCCCCACCCACCAGCAACAACCAGCTCCCCTCCCCACCCACCAGCAACAACCAGCTCTCCTCCCCACCCACCAGCAACAACCAGCTCTCCTCCCCACCCACCAGCAACAACCAGCTCCCCTCCCCACCCACCAGCAACAACCAGCTCCCCTCCCCACCCACCAGCAACAACCAGCTCCCATCCCCACCCACCAGCAACAACCAGCTCCCCTCCCCACCCACCAGCAACAACCAGCTCTCCTCCCCACCCACCAGCAACAACCAGCTCCCCTCCCCACCAACCAGCAACAACCAGCTCCCCTCCCCACCCACCAGCAACAACCAGCTCCCCTCCCCACCCACCAGCAACAACCAGCTCCCCTCCCCACCCACCAGCAACAACCAGCTCTCCTCCCCACCCACCAGCAACAACCAGCTCCCCTCCCCACCCACCAGCAACAACCAGCTCTCCTCCCCACCCACCAGCAACAACCAGCTCCCCTCCCCACCTACCAGCAACAACCAGCTCCCCTCCCCACCCACCAGCAACAACCAGCTCCCCTCCCCCCCCCCCCGCAACAACCAGCTCCCCTCCCCACCCACCAGCAACAACCAGCTCCCCTCCCCACCCACCAGCAACAACCAGCTCCCCTCCCCACCCACCAGCAACAACCAGCTCCCCTCCCCACCCACCAGCAACAACCAGCTCTCCTCCCCACCCACCAGCAACAACCAGCTCCCCTCCCCACCCACCAGCAACAACCAGCTCTCCTCCCCACCCACCAGCAACAACCAGCTCTCCTCCCCACCCACCAGCAACAACCCGCTCTCCTCCCCACCCACCAGCAACCACCAGCTCCCCTCCCCACCCACCAGCAACAACCAGCTCTCCTCCCCACCCACCAGCAACAACCAGCTCTCCTCCCCACCCACCAGCAACAACCAGCTCTCCTCCCCACCCACCAGCAACAACCAGCTCTCCTCCCCACCCACCAGCAACAACCAGCTCTCCTCCCCACCCACCAGCAACAACCAGCTCTCCTCCCCACCCACCAGTAACAACCAGCTCTCCTCCCCACCCACCAGTAACAACCAGCTCTCCTCCCCACCCACCAGCAACAACCAGCTCTCCTCCCCACCCACCAGTAACAACCAGCTCTCCTCCCCACCCACCAGTAACAACCAGCTCTCCTCCCCACCCACCAGCAACAACCAGCTCTCCTCCCCACCCACCAGAAACAACCAGCTCTCCTACCCACCCACCAGTAACAACCAGCTCTCCTCCCCACCCACCAGCAACAACCAGCTCTCCTCCCCACCCACCAGTAACAACCAGCTCTCCTCCCCACCCACCAGTAACAACCAGCTCTCCTCCCCACCCACCAGCAACAACCAGCTCTCCTCCCCACCCACCAGCAACAACCAGCTCTCCTCCCCACCCACCAGTAACAACCAGCTCTCCTCCCCACCCACCAGGAACAACCAGCTCTCCTCCCCACCCACCAGCAACAACCAGCTCTCCTCCCCACCCACCAGTAACAACCAGCTCTCCTCCCCACCCACCAGTAACAACCAGCTCTCCTCCCCACCCACCAGCCACAACTACGTCCTACAACCCACTGCCCTACCCAACTTTTTCTATTACAGCCCACAACCCCAGCAATCCATCTTCCGTCCTTCCCCCTCTCTCCCTTCCTCTCCCTTCTCTTCCCTCCATCTCCCTCCATCTTCCCAATGAGTTGTGTTGGAGAGTGACGCATTACCAGGACAACTTGTTCTTCCTGTTTTCCTTCATTTACCCCCTTCCCCACTTCCTCCCTCTTCACTCCCTCCCTCCGCACATCCTCCCTGCTTACTCCTTAACATTTAACTCTTCACCCCTCCCTCCTTACTTACTCCCTCATCCTTGCTCACCTCTCTCCACTCCTTCATTCCTTCCCTCTATTTCCTAACACACCAAAGCTGTCAACACAGAAAGAACCGAACTGCTGAGGCCACAGTAGACCCCAGCTACAATATGTTAGACCCCAGCTACAACATGTTAGACCCCAGCTACAATATGTTAGACCCCAGCTACAATATGTTAGACCCCAGCTACAATATGTTAGACCCCAGCTACAATATGTTAGACCCCAGCTACAATATGTTAGACCCCAGCTACAACATGTTAGACCCCAGCTACAACATGTTAGACCCCAGCTACAATATGTTAGACCCCAGCTACAATATGTTAGACCCCAGCTACAACATGCTAGACCCCAACTACAATACGTTAGACCCCAGCTACAACATGTTAGACCCCAGCTACAATATGTTAGACCCCAGCTACAACATGTTAGACCCAAGTATATCACACTCAAGAGAAAGCTAGATAGGTATCTTCAGTAGGTGCCAGATCAACCAGGCTGTAAAAGATATGTGGGGCGGCCGGGCCACCAGCAGTAACAGCCTGAATGACGAGGCTAGCACCAGACGAGCATGGCCCAATGGCCGGGCTCTGGGAGTAGAAAGACTCTCGAAACTCATCAAAGGTAAAGGTATATCAAGCTGGGTTGTTCGAGTATGTTAGATCTGAATTAACCAGACCTAATTAAAACTATATAAATTACAACTTTTGATGGAAACCTGGAAACGTTAAGAAACGTTAAGAAACGTTAAGAAACGACAATGAAGCAGAACGTCAAATAATAACGTAGTAAAATAAGAGTGTTGTTATATGAGGTACACAGACATGTAAGGGACGCTGGGACACCCTTGAAGGACACACACACACACACACACACACACACACGTGCCTACATACATACCTACGTAAACATTCGCACACACATACACAGTCTAGCATGAAGGACACACACACATGCTTACATACATGCCTACACACATATATATATATACACACACAGGGCTAAACCCGTAGGATTATACAGCGCATGTGGGGGGGATGGAAGGTATTCAAGCTCAATTCAGGGAACCGGAGCACAGATCCAATTCCCTAAATCAAGAGCCCCTCACCAGCTCAAAGAACCTCCCTTGAGGGGACACAATCTATTGACAAGTGCCTTTGTCAGATGATAACTACTACTACTATTACTACTACTACTATTACTACTACTACCATTACTACTACTACTATTACTACTACCACTACTACTACCACCACTACTACTACTACCACCACTACTACTACTACACACAAACATACACACAGAGGACTCTGAGACACTGGCAACATACCATTTGCAGTATCAATAAGGAAACCGCAATAACACGTACAGAAAAGGGTTGGGTTCCCTCACATTCGTATGATAAGGCAAGTGCTTGATGCTGCAGCCACCGCCTCGCTAACCCACCATCGTGGCTCTCTCTCTCCTGTGTCACTCTGTTTCCCTATGTGTTTATTATACGTGAGTGAGGCTGCAACACTGGATTCTGGGCCTGGGAAATGTTGGAGGGAGGGAAGTGTGTTGGAGGGAGGAAAGAGTATGATAGGGGAGAAGAGAGGGTGGGAAGTGTGATGGGAAGGGAGGGAAGTGAGATAGGGGTGAGAGGGAAGAGTATGATAGGGGAGAAAAGAGGGAGGGAAGTGATGGGAGGAGGGAAATATGATGGGGGTGGGAGGGAGGAAAGAGTATGATAGGGGAGAAGAGAGGGAGGGAAGTGTGATGGGGTAGGGAGGGAAGAATATGATAGGGGAGAAGAGAGGGAAGGAAGTGTGATGGGAAGGGAGGGAAGTGTGATGGGGAGAGAGGGAAGAGTATGATAGGGGAAAAGAGAGGGAGGGAAGTGTGATGGGAAGGGAGGGTAGTGTGATGGGGGGAGGGAAGGAAGAGTATGATATGGGAAGAGTGTGACAGGAAAGGGGGAGAGGAGGAGAGTGATGAAGTGGGGAAAGTTTGCGATGGAAAGAGAGAAGAGTGTGATGGAGGGGGTGAGGGAACAATATGATGGAAGGAGGGAGAGAAGGGCGGAATGGAGAGGTCAGCACCCACAGTAACCTGGCCTATCATATATACGTATATTTTTACCTCTTTTTAACCCCAACTGCTGTTTTTCCTGTAAGTTTTTTATGTAAAATTCTTTGTTCGGAGTTTTTTTTTTCCCTAGATTCAGAGTAAAGGTAACGTAGATAGAAACCAGAGTCTCGAAGACCTGAGTTCTGTGGCACTAGACTTATGATCCGAACACATATTATTAAGAAATAAGAAGAGAAGACGTAATTACTTGCGTGTGTGTGTGTGTGAGAGAGAGAGAGAGAGAGAGAGAGAGAGAGAGAGAGAGCAATAGCAATTAATGTAACTGGAAGAAACTCAAAATACATTTTCTTATATGCAAAATCGAGGGCAAAAAGCACATTGGACCCTTCCTTAAAGGAAATGAAATGCACACTGATGACAGCAAAGAAATAAGAGAAATACTTCAAGTACATACTAGGCAGTGTGTGCCAGTAGGCCTGTTGCAGTGTTCCTTATTCTTATATTCAATTAATCAGAATAAAGTTTGATAATTTAAATTATTTTTTTTATAAATGATTCAAAACTCTGCTGACATAATCCATATCAAGCCTGACTTCGAAGAAGCTACTGAGAATGCACTCTGCCCCCGGCCCCAGAATCATCAAACTCATAATCAATGGCAAAATACCATTATCATGTGCCTTAAATGTCCTCAGGAGATGAAATCTGGACAAAGAAGCCATCCCATAACTATTAAAAACTTGTGATAAAGTTCCACCTCCACATAAAAACACAGGTGTAGTATACACAGACTATGCAAAAGCCTTCAATAAATGTGCTCATGTTGTAACAGCGCAAAAAATGCATCGTGCAAAGCTAAAAAAAGAAAGAACAGTGGGCAGATGGATTTTTAATTTTCTAACAAATCGAACCCAAAAAGTAGCTATCATCAAAATAAAGTCAGAGGCTGCCATAGTGAAAACACACACACACACACATACACACACACACACACACACACACACACGCCAGAATAACATCACGAGCAGCAGCGGCAGCAGAAGAAGCAGTTGGCTTACTTTCACTGAGGTTGAGTCCCTTTCCGAGGATGCCACTCCTAACAGTCGGCTAACACCCAGGTACATACTGCTAGGTGAACGGGGGCAGGTGTAAGGAAACATGGTATAAACCTTTGTAACAGATACCGTAAACTGGTTTAGAAAGATACGTAAGCAAACCACTAGGGCGAAACATGTCTGATGTCTCAAACCGTCCTAGAACAGAACCTGAGTTTATCAGTTGTGATCCCCTAGGCACTACCACTAAGCCACAAGCCACCCAAAATATATATATACATCACCACTACAATATATTAGTTAAAAGGACACAAATGCAACTAATGTGATGATCAAATGGTATATACAATACCGACAGGTTGGTAGATAAGACATATAGGCAACTTTATTTCGAAACGCTTCGCCTACACAGTAGGCTTCTTCAGTCGAGTACAGAAATTAGGCAGGAGCAGTAGAGAGGTGAAGACGATGTAATCAGTCCATCACCCTTGAAGTCGTAGATTTGAGGTTGTCAGTCCCTCAGCCTGGAGAAGTTCTGTTCCAAAGTCTGGAACTAACTGAAGATCAAGCGACAGTGTAGAGACTTAAATACTGTCGGAAGGAGAGGTGCAGAGTATTAGTAGTGAGAATGTAACCACTGAGAGGTCACGTCCCTCTCAGATCAAACAGTTCTCACTTGAAAAAGTTGTCCAATGTGTTTTCTCTTCTGTACCAAGATGCCACTGTGTTGCAGTGTCTGACAGAGTGAATATCAAATGGTATACAATACCGACAGGTTGGTAGATGTGAAGACTGATTACATAGTCTTCACATCTCTACTGCTCCTGCCTAATTTCTGTACTCGACTGAAGAAGCCTACTGTGTAGGCGAAACGTTTCGAAATAAAGTTGCCTAAATGTTGCCTATGTGTCTTATCTACCAACTAATGTGATATCTTACTGTGGCAACGTTTCGGCTTGATAAAACAGTAACGGTTTGACAAAGCTCCTGGAGAGCGAAACGTTGCCACAATAAAATGTCACATTAGTTGCACTTGTGTCCTTTTATCTAACATACTGTCGGTAATTCTAGTAACTTTAACACATCACCACCACAAGCAACTCTTCCTCTCTCTCGGTTCTAGCTTCAAAACTTTCCAAATTAAGATCTAACCCCTCTAAACCCTTCGGCGTTAGCAGAAAGCCACGAAAAGTACTCAGGTTGGAATCCCCGTCCCCCACCGGCCAACCTGTGCAAGTTTGCTAGCGTCCTTAGCAACTTAAGCAGCGACTTGAGAGTTTTACCTAACGCTTGTGGCCAAACTTTCCTTGCCAGGAACTTTTGTCATGATCTAAAAGTTAATATTGTTGGATTCTCAGCCTTGTGCTGTGGCTACTGCTACTGCTGTTGCTATTTCTGTTGCTGATGGTGGTGCTGCTGCTTCTGCTACTGCTGCTGTTGCTGCTGCTACTGCTGATGGTGGTGGCCTGATGTCTTGCTTGACGGAAGGGAGTAACCTTTCAGCGGTGAATACCCTCCAGGTAGACCCCTGAAATATAGTCCCGATCTACCACCTACCAGTTTGCATCTATCAGTCTATGGCTGACTTTGTCTACCATCTAACATTATACATCTATCAGTCCACGTTTATCTATGCACGTGTAACATCTACTAGCTATTTTACAGTCTACATCTACCGCTCCACCTGTCAATGCCTAAAATCTACCAATTTACATCTACTTGGCATCGTAAGTTCTGAAAAACTGAAATAAAATTGAAGTTTAAATTAAGGGAAAGAGAGAGAGTGAAAGATAAGAGTGAGACGTGAGAGTGCAGGTGAGAGTGAGCGTGGAGGCATCAGTGAGATCGGCAGCGAGTGTGAGAGGGATATCAAAGATGAATCAGGGAGAGGGGTGGTGAGAGTGAGAGGTATGTTAAAGATGAATAAGAGAGAGAGAGAGAGAGAGAGAGAGAGAGAGAGAGAGAGAGAGAGAGAGAGAGAGAGAGAGAGAGAGAGGTGAGAGTAAGAGGGACATAAATGATGAATCAGATAGGGAAAGTGCCAAATATTGCAGTACAAGCTAACAATCTTACCTGAATAATACCAGAATATTACCACTGGGGACAGTAATATACTACTTTAGAAATATTACCACTGAGGACAGTAATATACTACTTTAGAAATATTACCACTGAGGACAGTAATACACTACTGTAGAAATATTACCACTGAGGACAGTAATATACTACTTTAGAAATATTACCACTGAGGACAGTAATACACTACTGTAGAAATATTACCACTGAGGACAGTAATACACTACTGTAGGAATATTACCACTGAGGACAGTAATATACTACTTTAGAAATATTACCACTGAGGACAGTAATACACTACTGTAGAAATATTACCACTGAGGACAGTAATATACTACTTTAGAAATATTACCACTGAGGACAGTAATACACTACTGTAGAAATATTACCAGTGAGGACAGTAATACACTACTGTAGGAATATTACCACTGAGGACAGTAATACACTACTGTAGAAATATTACCACTGAGGACAGTAATACACTACTGTAGAAATATTACCACTGAGGACAGTAATACACTACTGTAGGAATATTACCACTGAGGACAGTAATACACTACTGTAGAAATATTACCACTGAGGACAGTAATACACTACTGTAGAAATATTACCACTGAGGACAGTAATACACTACTGTAGAAATATTACCACTGAGGACAGTAATACACTACTGTAGAAATATTACCACTGAGGACAGTAATAAACTACTTTAGAAATATTACCACTGAGGACAGTAATACACTACTGTAGGAATATTACCACTGAGGACAGTAATACACTACTAAAGGAATATTAGCACTGAGGACAGTAATACACTACTGTAGGAATATTACCACTGAGGACAGTAATACACTACTGTAGGAATATTATCACTAAGGACAGTAATACACTACTTTAGAAATATTATCACTAAGGACAGTAATACACTACTGTAGAAATATTACCACTGAGGACAGTAATACACTACTGTAGAAATATTACCACTGAGGACAGTAATACACTACTGTAGAAATATTACCACTGAGGACAGTAATATACTACTTTAGAAATATTACCACTGAGGACAGTAATACACTACTGTAGAAATATTACCACTGAGGACAGTAATACACTACTGTAGAAATATTACCACTGAGGACAGTAATACACTACTGTAGAAATATTACCACTGAGGACAGTAATACACTACTGTAGAAATATTACCACTGAGGACAGTAATACACTACTGTAGAAATATTACCACTGAGGACAGTAATACACTACTGTAGAAATATTACCACTGAGGACAGTAATATACTACTTTAGAAATATTACCACTGAGGACAGTAATACACTACTGTAGAAATATTACCACTGAGGACAGTAATACACTACTGTAGGAATATTATCACTAAGGACAGTAATACACTACTGTAGGAATATTACCACTGAGGACAGTAATACACTACTGTAGAAATATTACCACTGAGGACAGTAATACACTACTGTAGAAATATTACCACTGATGACAGTAATACACTACTGTAGGAATATTACCACTGAGGACAGTAATACACTACTGTAGAAATATTACCACTGAGGACAGTAATACACTACTGTAGGAATATTACCACTGAGGACAGTAATACACTACTGTAGGAATATTACCACTGAGGACAGTAATACACTACTGTAGAAATATTACCACTGAGGACAGTAATACACTACTGTAGGAATATTACCACTGAGGACAGTAATACACTACTGTAGGAATATTACCACTGAGGACAGTAATACACTACTGTAGGAATATTACCACTGAGGACAGTAATACACTACTGTAGGAATATTACCACTGAGGACAGTAATACACTACTGTAGAAATATTATCACTAAGGACAGTAATACACTACTGTAGAAATATTACCACTGAGGACAGTAATACACTACTGTAGGAATATTACCACTGAGGACAGTAATACACTACTGTAGAAATATTATCACTAAGGACAGTAATATACTACTGTAGAAATATTACCACTGAGGACAGTAATACACTACTAAAGGAATATTACCACTGAGGACAGTAATACACTACTGTAGAAATATTATCACTAAGGACAGTAATACACTACTGTAGAAATATTACCACTGAGGACAGTAATACACTACTGTAGGAATATTATCACTAAGGACAGTAATACACTATTGTAGGAATATTATATTGATTTATTCCAGGAAACTGAGGGAGTATAACGATTTTGTTGTTGATTTTCTTCGTCCTCCTCTCTTTCCCCTCATCCCTGCCTCCTTTCTTCTTATCCTCCTCCTCCTCCTCTTCCTTCCCGCCTCTCATCCTTCTCCTCGTCACTGGAGGTACTAAACAGTGGACACTCACCACTTAACATCTGCGCCAAGTGTCAGTTCACTCAGTCAAGCCTCGACACCCTCCCTGTGGGTCGGCTGAAGGGCTTTTGATCCCAGGAATTTGAGACACCCTCCTCTTCGTCGGATCAAACCTCATTACCTCCCACTCCCAAGGCACCGTATGACCCCCTACCATTTTAACGCTTCCTTATGACCACAATAAACATGAATCTCTCTCTCTCTCTCTCTCTCTCTCTCTCTCTCTCTCTCTCTCTCTCTCTCTCTCTCTCTCTCTGTACACCCTTTTCATATAATATGAATTTATTCAAACAAGATGCGGCTTTGTAGCTGTTAAATTTGATAGAATGTTAGATTTGTTGTAATACTAGATTTGTCAGACTGTCAGATTTGACAGATTGTTAGAATAATAGATATGACAGACTGTTAGAATGTTAGATTTATTAGAATATTAGACAGATTTTTTTAGACTGTTAGAATGTTAAGATTTGTTGGAATGTTAGATTTGTTGGAATGTTAGATTTGTTGGAATGTTAGATTTGCTTTGCTTTTATAATTTCTTCACGAGACAGGAATAAAGAACTAGCAATCCTTCCAGAGTGCAAAACTTTTAACAGGCTTCCGTTTCACACTCATATGTCAGGATGGCTGGACCTCCCTGGTAAGGAAGCGACAGTGAGAAAAAAAAGAGAAAGAGGGAGTGAAAAAGAGAGGGAGACAGAAATTAAGAGTAAGAGGTGAGTGAGAGAGGGAGGAAGAGTGAGAGGGAGGAAGAGTGAGAGGGAGTAAGAAAGAATGAATGGGGAATAAGAAAGAGGGAGAGTGAGAAATGGAGGAAGATTGAGAGGGAGTAAAAGTGAGAGAGCAAGGGAGGAAGAGTGAGAATGAGTGAGAGAGAGAGAGAGAGAGAGAGAGAGAGAGAGAGAGAGAGAGAGAGAGAGAGAGAGAGAGAGAGAGAGAGAGAGAGAGAGAGAGAAAGTGAGAATGAGGAGAGAGGGGAAGTGAGAAAGTGAGGCAGGAGTGGGGAGGATCTGATCCCACGGTATCATCTCCCACTCAGTCACATAAACACATAAAAGTCTGACCGATATTCACCCTAACCTCTGTTATTCGATTGTTGGGGAGGAGCTGTGAGTGTTGGAGAGAGGCTGTGGGTATTGGGGACGAGCTGTGAGTGTTGGAGGAGAACTGAGTGTTGGGGAGGACTTGTGAGTGCTGGGGAAAAGCTGTGAGTGCTGGGGAGAGGCTATGAGTGCTGGAGAGAGGTTGACAGTTCTGGGGAGAGAAGCTGAGTGCTGGGGAGAGGTTGTGAGTGCTGGGGACAGGCTGTGAGTGCTGGGAGAGACGGTAAGTGCTAGAGAGATATTGTGAGTGCTGTGGAGAGGCTGAGTGCTGGGGAGGGGCTGAGTGCTGGGGAGACAGGCTGTGAGTGCTGGGGAGAGGATGTGAGTGCTGGGAGAGACGGTAAGTGCTAAGGAGAGATTGTGAGTGCTGGGAAGGAGCTGAGTGTTGGGGAAAGAGGCTGTGAGTACTAGTGAAGACTCGTCAGTGTTGGGGAGACTTTATATGAAATTCAGAGAGATACCTACTGACATTTCAAGAGTTATAACCCCGTCAGCAATAATAATAATAATAATAATAATGAGAAGAAGAAGAAGAAGAAGAAGAAGAAGAAGAAGAAGAAGAAGAAGAAGAAGAAGAAGAAGAAGAAGAAGAAGAAGAAGAAGAAGAAGAAGAAGAAGAAGACAAGAAGAAGAAGAAGACAGGGGAAAGAGGAAGAATCACCTTACCGTGTGACCTCTGGCGTCTCAAATTCCCCCTCCGTCACGTACCTGCCGGAGAAAGTTCAGATGAATGGACAACAGACTTATGTAGAGTAAAATAAGACAAAAAAATTAATCAAGAGAAAATAGGGCGTTGATCCCCGGAATAACCTCCAGGTAACCTCCAGGTAACCTCCAGGTGTTCACCGGACAGGGGCCCCCAAGGGAAATTTTGCAAGGCGGAATAATACTGATTTGGGGCCCCTCGGGCCAGGCCTGGGTCCTCAAGTCTAAGTGAATTTTACATAATTATTTTTTCCAATAAACGAAAAATAGTTGAAATTACATCCTCCCCCCCGGCCAAAAAAAATAAAAAAATAAAAATAAAACGTCTATGGTTATGGGGCCCCCTCGGAGATTCCCAGCCGGGCCCCGGACTAGTGTAGCAGCTGAACATAACCCCCCCCACCTCATATACCCTGCAACGGGGCCCTCGCACTGATGACTAGAGAGCCACAACGACCACTCACTGCTGTGCCACTGCTTGAGACACAGACAAACTGTGAAATACGATTCTTTTTACTGGGACAACGTTTCCATCTGTGTACAGCTTTGTGGAGGACTTGATAAAGCTCTACTTTGAGCGAAACGCTGTCTCGATAACAGCTTGCTCGACAGTGTTCACACTTGACGGAGGCGATTTCATTCAGCTGTCAAAAACTGACTGTCGATTTTCTGATCAGTCAAGAAAGACTAGCGGAACTCAACCTAGCAGTCCTAGAGAGGATAGTCAACCTAGCAGTCCTAGAGAGGATAGTCAACCTAGCAGTCCTAGAGAGGATAGTCAACCTAGCAGTCCTAGAGAGGATAGTCAACCTAGCAGTCCTAGAGAGGATAGTCAACCTAGCAGTCCTAGAGAGGATAGTCAACCTAGCAGTCCTAGAGAGGATAGTCAACCTAGCAGTCCTACGGAGGATAGTCAACCTAGCAGTCCTAGGGAGGATAGTCAGCCTAGCAGTCCTAGAGAGGATAGTCAGCCTAGCAGCCCTAGGGAGGATAGTCAGCCTAGCAGTCCTAGAGAGGATAGTCAGCCTAGCAGTCCTAGGGAGGATAGTCAGCCTAGCAGCCCTAGGGAGGATAGTCAGCCTAGCAGTCCTAGAGAGGATAGTCAGCCTAGCAGTCCTAGGGAGGATAGTCAGCCTAGCAGTCCTAGGGAGGATAGTCAACCTAGCAGTCCTAGGGAGGATAGTCAACCTAGCAGTCCTAGGGAGGATAGTCAGCCTAGCAGTCCTAGGGAGGATAGTCAGCCTAGCAGTCCTAAGGAGGATAGTCAGCCTAGCAGTCCTACCGAGGATAGTCAACCTAGCAGTCCTAGGGAGGATAGTTAACCTAGCAGTCCTAGGGAGGATAGTCAGCCTAGCAGTCCTAGGGAGGATAGTCAACCTAGCAGTCCTAGGGAGGATAGTCAGCCTAGCAGTCCTAGGGAGGATAGTCAGCCTAGCAGTCCTAGGGAGGATAGTCAGCCTAGCAGTCCTAGGGAGGATAGTCAGCCTAGCAGTCCTAGGGAGGATAGTCAGCCTAGCAGTCCTAGGGAGGATAGTCAGCCTAGCAGTCCTAGGGAGGATAGTCAGCCTAGCAGTCCTAGGGAGGATAGTCAGCCTAGCAGCCCTAGGGAGGATAGTCAGCCTAGCAGCCCTAGGGAGGATAGTCAACCAAGCAGTCCTAGAGAGGATAGTCAACCTAGCAGTCCTACAGAGGAGGGTCATCCTAGCATCCTAGAGAGGATAGTCAACCAAGCAGTCCTACAGAGGGTCATCCTAGCATCCTAGAGATGATAGTCAACCTAGCAGTCCTAGAGAGGAGGGTCATCATAGCATCCTAGAGAGGATAGTCAACCAAGCAGTCCTACAGAGGAGGGTCATCCTAGCATCCTAGAGATGATAGTCAACCTAGCAGTCCTACAGAGGAGGGTCATCCTAGCATTCTAGAGATGATAGTCAACCTAGCAGTCCTACAGAGGAGGGTCAACCTAGCAGTCCTAGAGAGGATAGTCAACCTAGCAGTCCTAGAGAGGATAGTTCAACCTAGCAGTCCTAGGGAGGATAGTCAACCAAGCAGTCCTAGAGAGGATAGTCAACCTAGCAGTCCTAGAGAGGATAGTTCAACCTAGCAGTCCTAGAGAGTATAGTCAACCTAGCAGTCCTAGAGAGTATAGTCAACCTAGCAGTCCTAGAGAGGATAGTCAACCTAGCAGTCCTAGAGAGGATAGTCAACCAAGCAGTCCTAGAGAGGATAGTTCAACCTAGCAGTCCTAGAGAGGATAGTCAACCTAGCAGTCCTAGGGAGGATAGTTCAACCTAGCAGTCCTAGGGAGGATAGTCAACCAAGCAGTCCTAGAGAGGATAGTCAACCTAGCAGTCCTAGAGAGGATAGTTCAACCTAGCAGTCCTAGAGAGTATAGTCATCCTAGCAGTCCTAGAGAGTATAGTCAACCTAGCAGTCCTAGAGAGGATAGTCAACCAAGCAGTCCTAGAGAGGATAGTTCAACCTAGCAGTCCTAGAGAGGATAGTCAACCTAGCAGTCCTAGAGAGGATAGTTCAACCTAGCAGTCCTAGAGAGGATAGTCAACCTAGCAGTCCTAGAGAGGATAGTTCAACCTAGCAGCCCTAGAGAGGATAGTCAACCTAGCAGTCTTAGAGAGGATAGTTCAACCAAGCAGTTCTAGAGAGGATAGTTCAACCTAGCAGTCCTAGAGAGGATAGTCAACCTAGCAGTCCTAGAGAGGATAGCCAACCTAGCAGTCCTAGAGAGGATAGCCAACCTAGCAGTCCTAGAGAGGATAGTCAACCTTGCAGTCCTAGAGAGGATAGTCAACCTAGCAGTTCTAGAGAGGATAGTTCAACCTAGCAGTCCTAGAGAGAAGTGCCAAGTGGGCACATGAAAACCAAAATCACATCTAGGCTCATAAAACTGACAAAATGGCACCGGCGCGAGCCATTAGCGCAAGAACCCTTCCTTATTTACATTACACAAGCCTGGAAAAATTGAAACCCACCGGATGAGGCGTTCTCAAGTCAAACATGATTTTAGATTTATACACAAATAACCCGCACATAAAAGAGAGAAGCTTACGACGACGTTTCGGTCCGACTTGGACCATTGACAAAGTCACACTAACAGAGGTGGAGCAGGACGGCTATATATAGGCAGGAAGAGGTGGAGGTAGTAGTAGTAGTAGTAGTACAAGAATTGTACAATTCTTGTACTACTACTACCACCACCTCTTCCTGCCTATATATAGCCGTCCTGCTCCACCTCTGTTAGTGTGACTTTGTCAATGGTCCAAGTCGGACCGAAACGTCGTCGTAAGCTTCTCTCTTTTATGTGCGGATTATTTGTGTATCGTTCCAGTCACGGTATTGTGCCTTTTTGTTATTTATTTTTAGATTTATATTTTGCTGCCAAAGCAACTAGTTTATTGTGCACAACATATCCATCCTGTGGAGGGTCGAGCAAGAGTATATGGATACACAAAAGGCCTAGGAACTAGGCCTCTTCTTATACACGAAAACCTGACGATAACCTTACAATAACCTGACGATAACCTCACGAAAATCTGACGATAACCTCACGAAAACCTGACAATAACCTCACGAAAGCCTTACGTTAACCTGACGAAAACCTGAGGAAAACCTGACGATAACCTCACGAAAGCCTTACGTTAACCTGACGAAACCCTGACGATAACCTCACGAAAACATTACGATAACCTCACGAAAACATTACGATAACCTCACGAAAATCACGAAGAACAAATTTCGACAAATTGAAAGATCATTTTAATCTTAAACTTATTAATTACAATTAAGTTCTCTTTATTTTATAAATGCGACTAAAAAGTATATACGAAATTGTATACCACACTAAAAGGCCTCCACGTACGAGCCATTAAGCTTTGGATAACTTTGTATGATAGCATTTACAAAATTTCACACTATATAGAGGAGCTTTTTAAGAGAACCCACTGTATATACTGCACATTTGTAAGAGAGATCACTGTACATTTATAGAACTCTGTACATTTATAAGAGCTTAATGTACATTTATAAGAGCTTAATGTACATTTATAAGAGCTCACTGTACATTTATAAGAGAGCTCAACGTGCATTTATAAGAGCCCACTGTATATTCATAGAGCTCAATGTACATTTACAGAGCTCACTGTACATTTATAGAGCTCAGTGTACATTTACAAGCTGGTGCCTGGGGACTGTTGGTCCCCAGGCACCAGCTACAGCCCAGACCCAGCAAGAAATATATCCATCTTTATCGGTGTTCCTTCAGCAAATATCGATATCAATTTCCCCTCTCCTCTCCCGGGATACCTAATTTTCGCCCTCCCGCGGGAGCCGACACCTGATTGATTTAAAGGACCGGGAGTCAATACAGCGGCAAGCCACACCACTCAGTGATTAGATGCCTGATTGGCTGCAGTGTCCGCTAGTTAGGGGTCAAGCCATGGCTTACTCTGATTACATATCTGAGTGACTGTGGTGCCAGGGAGTCAACACTGGGGGGTCGAACCACATAACACCACACTAATCACTGTGTTTGCATTAACCCCTTAGCATAACGTAATCGTCAGGTAGATCTGATCCAAGGAAGGGGAAAGGTAGCTCCAATTAGCTGGATCAAGAGCCCTTCACAAGCATCAAGGTTGCTGAAGGATCTTGGTCCCACGCACTGTAGTTAACCACCCACTTCCTCGGATCAAACTTAGTAACTACCCCTTCATCCCCCCTTCCTTACTTTTCCTGGAACCGTTTGACCCCTGCGTGTTTAGCGCTTCCCCATGAAAGTAGAACCAGCTTACAGTAAAGATAGGAAAGCTTTGTGACAACGTTTCGCTCTACATAGAGCTTTATCGCGTGCGAAACATTGTGACAATAAAAGCTTTCTAAACGCTTGTGTGTTTAATTTTAATTATGGTAGACAATACCGACAGATGAGAGAGACACTGAGCAACAACTGAGTATCTTATCGACATGTTTCGCCCACACAACAGGTTTCTTCAGTCGAATGCAGAAGAGACAACACAAGCGGTGGAGTGATAAAGATGGTGTGATTAGTCCGTCAACCTTTTAAGTAGTTGTTTTGAGGTGGTCAGTCCCATAGCCTGGCGAATAGGTCATCTCCGAAATTGTGGAATAGACACAAATGCACTATAATGCGATCCTTTATCGACTACATTTCGCCCACACTGCATTTGTGTCTAAGTCTACATCATTTAAGTATTTTATACTTGCTTCTACTGGTGGGCTCCGCCTCCTGTATTTTCATCAAGGATTTATCCCCGTGTTTCAGCTTTACATTAAGATTATGGAGCTGAACTCTTCTCCAGACTGAGGGACTGATCACCTCAAAACTACGTCTTCAAGACTGATAGAGTGATCACAATATCCTTATACCTCTCCACTGCCTCTGCTGTCTCCTCTGTATTCGACTAGCCCACCGTGTAGGCGAAATGTTCGACAGTAAAGATGCTTAGCTGCTACAACTGTCTTACTCATCTGCTTGTGTGTTTCTTTCATCATTGTTGGCAGCACTACTGTGTACAGATCAGTCTTTAACTCCAGTGCTCAGTGATGGTAACTGCTGTGACGGAGGCCTCTGGTAACTGCTGTGATGGAGGCCTCTGGTAACTGCTGTGACGGAGGTCTCTCTTAATTGCTGTGACGGAGACTTCAGGTAACTGCTGTGATGGAGTCTTCAGGTAACTGTTACGGAGGCCTCTGATAACTGCTGTGACGGAGGCCTCAGGTAACTACTGTGGGAGGCCTCAGGTCGGTGGGATCTATACTGTGGCGCAGCAAAGCCGCCCGCTGGCAGGTAATCTCGCCTTGCTCGACACTATAATCTTACCCTTCCAGCCCGGATAACTGACGGCCATGGGACGGTTGATCGAGCCTCCCTCAGGCTCCAGGGTGACCAACTACATGAACATAATGAACATAGTTGGATTCCCAGTCCACCTAGCAGCAGGTACGTACCTGGGTGTTAGCCGACTGGTGTGGGTAGCATCCCGGGGACAAGATTAACTTAAGTTGACCGAAATGCTCTGCATAACAATTACATGATACAACTTATAGAGACCATAGCTGATATAGTATATAGTATGTCAATGATGTCAGCTATGATTGAGACACTTATGCAACATATGGGAATCTTATTCTGGAAACGTTTCGCTACACAGTGGCTTCATCAGTCCAATACAAAGTAGAAATGCGTAAGGAGAGGAGGAGTTTGAGGTAATCAGTCCCTCAGCCTGGAGTCGATGTGTTCAGTCCATCAATCTTGTAGAATGTACAGCATAGGGCCGTAGACGTGGCTTATATACTGTAGTGAGGTGAGGTGAAGCAGGAGGAGGCGGGGTCATAGTGGTACCATCCACTAGTCGAAGTAGGTCTTCGTCCAAAGGTTGAACAAGTGTTGAAGAATTCTTTGTAACAAGATCCCATGATGCTGCAGTGTCTGACAGTTGTGATGAATGGTTTGAAAAACCGACAAGTTGAAGATTGAGACATTTATGCAACATATGGGAATAAGATTCCCATATGTCTCAATCTTCAACTTGTCGGTTTTTCAAACCATTCATCACAAATGTCAGCTATGGTCTGTATAAGTTATATCATGTAATTGTAGAAATAAGGATTATTATTATTGTTATACGTGGAAAAAGATACGTACTTATGTACAGCTCAGGACATTTATAGAGGGAATGTTTCGCCACGAATGGCTTTTTCAGTCCATCTTTTACTGTCATGATGTATCATATTTGTATTAAATTGAAAAAGTCACTAGTTGGCGAAACGTCTTCAAATATACCCAGGTGATACATATGTTTAATTCCTCACGTCCTTCTAAAATCCAAGCATAAATCCATCCTGGGTAGCAGGAATCCATCACAATGATTAGGATAACCTGGATACCGCCACCAGCACATTAATTTACCCCCCACGTTACAACAAGCACAAACACGGTTACTGAGATATAGTCTGTGGCTTGTTGTTCATTGCTGCCTTGTACATGAATGGTATACAGTGCCGACAAGATGATGACTTAGACACATATGCAACATCTGGGTATCTTTATTGTAGACGTTTCGCCCTCCAGTGGCTTTATCAGTACAAGGACATAATGTGAAGACTGTAGAATTATATACAAAAGATGAGCCTGAGGGACTGATTACCTCATCTTTCGTATAAGAATATAAGAACATAAGAAAGAAGGATCACTGCAGCAGGCCTACTGGCCCAGGCGAGGCAAGTCCAAGTTACCCACCGGCCCAATTCTTTACCACTGTTGCCTTGTACTGCTGCCGGCTGCACCAGCACCATGGGCATTCTGGGCATTCGCAATACCACCAACTACTACCCTCCTTCTCTGATTCACTACCAGCACTGTTGTTCCTCGTCACTGCCTACCACCATTACAATCAACTAAACACATCGTCACTGTGAGAGACTTCCAAATGCCACCTCGTCATTGTTCAAAGAAGAATCTTAATTGCCTGGGATCAAAGGCTTCCTCTAGCACCATAGAAGGCTTTGACACACTCGGCTGTGACACACTCTTCAAGAAAGATTTTCCAAATGCTGCACATTGGCTGGAACAAGTGTAGAAGCCTTCAAGAGGAAACCGGACAAGTATCTCCACCAGGTGCCAGATCAACCAGGCTGTGATGAATATGTGGGGCAGCCGACCTCCAGCAGCAACAGCCTGAGTGACCAGACAAGCACCAGACGAGCCTGGCCCATGACCGGGCTCCGAGAGTAGTGAAACTCTCGAAACTCTTCAAAGGTAAATTTACAATGATTCATTCTCCAACTCGCTAGTTTTCCAAAACATTACATCACACTCGTCCAAGCACAAGACGGAGCGAAACGTCGTCATAAGGTGAGAAAGACCGGCAATGTGAAATATTACTTTACAAAACTTCAATACCTACTACTACTACCTCCTCCTTCTCATTCTCCCTCTCTCCCTCAACACATAACTCCACCCTCCATTTCCTTATTTCCTCTCCCTCTACAAGAAAACTCCATCACTACTCCTTCGCCGGTCTTCTTTCCTGTACTTCGGATTCTTCAAGGCCACACTGCTACTCTTCACCAACTCCAAGGCTGAGGGACTGTTTACCTCGTATTCTGTACATAGTTCTCATAGCTCTATAGTCTTTTCATTATGTTCTTGAATCTGTATTGATAGAGCCACTGGAGGGCGAAACGTCTACAGATGAAGATACCCAGATGTTGCACATGTGACTAATTCTTCATCTTCCCTGTACTGGTTCTACACTGTACAGGATATGGCGATACCGACATGTGGAAGATACATACGTACCTACATACGACATTTAGTAAAGTCAACATTTCGCCACACACAAAAATCACTAGTGACGAAACGTTTTTCTTTAGCAAACGTCCTGTACTCTACTCCACATAAATGTCTACCCACTCCCCCTAACATTGCTGCATGACTACCCTCCCTTCACCCGCCTCCCCTGTTACTCCTCATATTACAAGCCCTCACCTCCTTCCCCCCTCAATAATACTTATGCATAATCGTGTGGGCACGAAGGTTGTAAATTGCATCCAAACTCGCCAACCAGCACCAAGGTACACACCATAAACTAGCGTGTATGTCGTTCCTCCCACACTGTGGTAACTATAGTTACTCATTTAATATCCAGAGCGGATGTGTGTATATGGGGGAAGAGATATTATCTCCCGGGCAGGGAGCTGGTCACCAACACACCGACCTTCAGGATCAAAATGTCAGCTTTTGGAGGTTGTCACCGAAATGGTTAGCTGCTTATTGTAATAAAGTTGGTAGAATTACCGACAATATGTAAAGTAAAAGGACACAAGTGCAACTAATGTGACATTTATTGTGGCAACGTTTCGCTCTCCAGGAGCTTTATCAAGCCATTACCATTGCTTGATAAAGCTCCTGGAGAGCGAAACGTTGCCACAATAAATGTCACATTAGTTGCACTTGTGTCCTTTTACTTTACATAGCTGCTTATTGCGCACCTCATTTCCATCCTGTGGATGGTAGTGGCTAGTATACTGTGAACTCCATATCCATCCTGTGGACGGTAGCGTAAGTGTGGATACACAAGACCCAGGAACTAGGACCTAACAGGGTCAACAACAGTACATCTGGATAAATATATACAACTTACATTCACCTGTTGCAAGCAGATTTAGGATATTTGCATAATATATGTTATCTTATTTTCACCCATAAGATACCTTGACATATCGCATACTGGTGTACTGAAGACAACAGTGAAGACGACATACGCTGCAGAACAAGCCTGGAGACAACGTTTCGCCCCGTGTAGAACTTTATAGAGTAATGGCCCGATAAAGCTCTACACAGAGCGAAACGTTGCCCTAGTAAAGGCTTGTTCTGCAACTTGTTTTCCTCACGCTGACTTTTCCATAACCTGCCCTGATGTCCTCAGGGGGTCATACAGCGATATTCAGGTTTGATTCGAGGAAGGGGAGGGAAGCTCCAATTCTTAGACAAAGAGCTCATCGTCAGGTATCAAAGCAAGCTCCCCATACTCAAGCGCTAAACCCATGTTGGTCAATAAGCGCAAGGAGTGGTGAAAACTTGATCCTCCGTATTTTAAACATGACTTGTCTGGGGCACTTCTAACATGACTTCCTAGTCTTAGGTACCTTTAAGGTGACCCCAGATTAGAGAGAGAGAGAGAGAGAGAGAGAGAGAGAGAGAGAGAGAGAGAGAGAGAGAGAGAGAGAGAGAGAGAGAGAGAGAGAGAGAGAGAGAATGTGTTTGCAATTGCAGTGTTGTTTGTCCCTGCTGTGGATGACACTGCTACCAATACCTCCCCAATCATGTACACGGAGAATAGAAATATACACAGAAACACAGAAAGAGCAAGAGTTACCCGGATATCCGCCTCTGTATATTATCACTACCACCACCACCACCACCGTCACTACCACTACCACCACCACAACCGTCACTACCACCACCACTGTCGCTACCACTACCACCACCACCACCACTGTCAATGACCGGTCCGGTGCCCTATTACTGTCCCTACACCTGATATTAAAACCATCAACTCACTCATAAACTACAACCTCGTAGCTACAACGAAGTGAGACTTCGGGAGACACAAGCTGAGATAACGAGCTTCACCGGTGCCGAACGCTGTGTCCCTGAAATACCACCAGCCTTGCTCGACCTCGCACGATCTGGCTTGTCCAACACTAATGTGATAATGCCGTGTCCAGATTGTCTCGTCCCTCCGGCCTCACCCCTCCCTGTGTGCTTGCCTCAGGCAGGGCTGTGCTGCCTACACTGAACCTCAAGTGGCGAGCACCAGCAATACCTTTGATGGGTTTCGAGAGTTTTACTGGGTCATGCTCGTCTGGTGCTAGCCTGCCCTACATATCCATCACAGCCTAGTTGATCTGGCACCTGGGGAAGATACTTGTCCAGTTTTCTCTCGAAGATTCCTACAATTGTTCCAGCAGTGTTTCTGAATAGTCTGGGACCACGAATGTTGGGTAACCAGGCTCTCAACCTGGTCTTGTACCGGGCTGCAAGAGCCATGATTTTCCATCACCATCATTAGGTAAACAGAAAAACGTCCCTCAATAAATGTACTCCCTCACCTTCCTTATTCTCCACCTTCATTATTAAATAGCAATATTTGAAGCTGTCGTAGCTGATGAACCCTGGCTGGAATGCTTGGCGATATCCTCATTGCCCAACTGAAGTCTCCCCAGCTCAACCTGACGCATTTCAACACCACTGAGCACAATCCTGCGTGATGGAACTGGTAAGAGAAATATAGTATAGCTTTCGTTCCCACTGTGTAAAACTTTAGTTCCCACTGTGTAAAGGGTTCGCTCCGACTGTGTAAAGCATTCGTTCCCACTGTGAAAAGCTATAGTTCCCACAGTGTAACTATCACACAAAAGTATAGGAGCACACTGCTGATGTATCCATTTTTTGTTTAATAAAAACAGAAGCATATATTATACACCTTTAATAACTCTGTCTGTCTGTCTGTCTGTCTCTCTCTCTCTCTCTCTCTCTCTCTCTCTCACTCTCTCTCCCAACAATCACAGTCTCCTACAATGACCTTTAGATAACCTTGCTGCTTTTTATTTACGCATTTTTACCCCTTAACTAAGGTAATTTATAGGACACACCCCAACGTGCTGTGTACGAACATGACAACATCCTGTGCACGAACATGACAACATCCTGTGCATGAACATGACACCATGTGCACGAACATGACAACATCCTGTGCACGAACATGACAACATCCTGTGCACGAACATGACAACATCCTGTGCACGAACATGACAACATCCTGTGCACGAACATGACAACATCCTGTGCATGAACATGACAACATCCTGTGCACGAACATGACAACATCCTGTGCACGAACATGACAACATCCTGTGCACGAACATGACAACATCCTGTGCATGAACATGACATCCTGTGCACGAACATGACATCCTGTGCATGAACATGACAACATCCTGTGCACGAACAAGACAACATCCTGTGCACGAACATGACAACATCCTATGCATGAACATGACAACATCCTGTGCACGAACATGACAACATCCTGTGCACGAACATGACAACATCCTGTGCATGAACATGACAACGTCCTGTGCAAGAGCATGACAACATCCTGTGCACGAACATGACAACATCCTGTCCACGAACATGACAACATCCTGTGCACGAACATGACAACATCCTGTGCACGAACATGACAACATCCTGTGCACGAACATGACAATATCCTGTGCATGAACATGACAACATCCTGTGCACGAACATGACAACATCCTGTGCACGAACATGACAACATCCTGTGCACGAACATGACAACATCCTGTGCATGAACATGACAACATCCTGTGCATGAACATGACAACATCCTGAGCACGAACATGACAACATCCTGTGCATGAACATGACAACATCCTGATCACGAACATGACAACATCCTGTGCATGAACATGACAACATCCTGTGCATGAACATGACAACATCCTGTGCATGAACATGACAACATCCTGTGCATGAACATGACAACATCCTGAGCACGAACATGACAACATCCTGTGCATGAACATGACAACATCCTGAGCACGAACATGACAACATCCTGAGCACGAACATGACAACATCCTGTGCATGAACATGACAACATCCTGTGCACGAACATGACAACATCCTGTGCACGAACATGACAACATCCTGTGCATGAACATGACAACATCCTGTGCATGAACATGACAACATCGTGTGCACGAACATGACAACATCCTGAGCACGAACATGACAACATCCTGTGCATGAACATGACAACATCCTGAGCACGAACATGACAACATCCTGTGCACGAACATGACAACATCCTGTGCACGAACATGACAACATCCTGTGCACGAACATGACAACATCCTGTGCACGAACATGACAACATCCTGTGCACGAACATGACATCCTGTGCACGAACATGACAACATCCTGAGCACGAATATGACATCTTGTGCATGAACATGACAACATCCTGTGCACGAACATGACATCTTGTGCACGAACATGACAGCATCCTGTGCATGAACATGACAACATCCTGTGCTTAAACATGACAACATCCTGTGCATGAACATGACAACATCCTGTGCACGAACATGACAACATCCTGTGCACGAACATGACAACATCCTGTGCACGAACATGACAATATCCTGTGCATGAACATGACAACATCCTGTGCATGAACATGACAACATCCTGTGCACGAACATGACAACATCCTGTGCACGAACATGACAACATCCTGTGCATGAACATGACAATATCCTGTGCATGAACATGACAACATCCTGTGCATGAACATGACAACATCCTGTGCACGAACATGACAACATCCTGTGCACGAACATGACAACATCCTGTGCACGAACATGACAACATCCTGTGCACGAACATGACAACATCCTGTGCACGAACATGACAACATCCTGTGCACGAACATGACAACATCCTGTGCATGAACATGACAACATCCTGTGCATGAACATGACAACATCCTGTGCATGAACATGACAACATCCTGTGCACGAACATGACAACATCCTGTGCATGAACATGACATCCTGTGCACGAACATGACAACGTCCTGTGCATGAACATGACAACATCCTGTGCACGAACAAGACAACATCCTGTGCACGAACATGACAACATCCTGTGCACGAACATGATAACACCCTGTGCACGAACATGACATCCTGTGCACGAACATGACAACATCCTGTGCACGAACATGACAACATCCTGTGCACGAACATGACAACATCCTATGCATGAACATGACAACATCCTGTGCACGAACATGACAACATCCTGTGCACGAACATGACATCCTGTGCATGAACATGACAACATCCTGTGCACGAACATGACAACATCCTGTGCATGAACATGACAACATCCTGTGCATGAACATGACATCCTGTGCACGAACATGACAACATCCTGTGCATGAACATGACATCCTGTGCACGAACATGACAACGTCCTGTGCATGAACATGACAACATCCTGTGCACGAACATGACAACATCCTGTGCACGAACATGACATCCTGTGCACGAACATGACATCCTGTGCATGAACATGACAACATCCTGTGCACGAACAAGACAACATCCTGTGCACGAACATGACAACATCCTATGCATGAACATGACAACATCCTGTGCACGAACATGACAACATCCTGTGCACGAACATGACAACATCCTGTGCATGAACATGACAACATCCTGTGCATGAACATGACAACATCCTGTGCACGAACATGACAACATCCTGTGCACGAACATGACAACATCCTGTGCACGAACATGACAACATCCTGTGCATGAACATGACATCCTGTGCACGAACATGACAACGTCCTGTGCATGAACATGACAACATCCTGTGCACGAACATGACAACATCCTGTGCACGAACATGACATCATCCTGTGCACGAACATGACATCCTGTGCACGAACATGACATCCTGTGCATGAACATGACAACATCCTGTGCACGAACAAGACAACATCCTGTGCACGAACATGACAACATCCTATGCATGAACATGACAACATCCTGTGCACGAACATGACAACATCCTGTGCACGAACATGACATCCTGTGCACGAACATGACAACATCCTGAGCACGAACATGACAACATCCTGTGCACGAACATGACAACATCCTGAGCACGAACATGACAACATCCTGTGCACGAACATGACAACATCCTGTGCACGAACATGACAACATCCTGTGCACGAACATGACAACATCCTGAGCACGAACATGACAACATCCTGTGCACGAACATGACAACATCCTGTGCACGAACATGACAACATCCTGTGCACGAACATGACAACATCCTGTGCACGAACATGACAACATCCTGTGCACGAACATGACAACATCCTGTGCACGAACATGACATCCTGTGCACGAACATGACAACATCCTGTGCACGAACATGACAACATCCTGTGTACAAATATCACAACAACTGCTACACGTATTATATTGATGTTATTGAGTACCGACATGTTGATAAATAAAACACATGTACAACACTTGGGTATCTTTACTGCCGAGACGTTTCGCCTATATCCGACCGAAGAAGCCTGGTGTGCAGGCGGAACGTTTCGGCAATATACCCAGGTGTTGCACATGTGTCTTATTCAACATCTGTTACACATGTGAAGAAAAGATATGTTAATGTTTCTGATCCTGACCGTGGCCTTACATGCATATATTGTTCCAGTCACGGTTTTGTGCCGCTTTGTTCTTACTGTTACTTGTTACCTGTTACCCGTTAACCGTTACTTGTTAGTTCTTAACGGTTGCAACCATCATGACTTTCCCTCCTCGGCCCGGTCTTAGATTAAGCCATCTCACGAATGCTCACGAAACAATAAGATAACTCCCAACAATCCTACCCGTGTTCGAAACATTTACCAGGCTTCCGTTTCACACAGGACGCCTGTCGTCTACCAACCTACGACCTACCTCATTTTTTTTTTAAGTAGGCCTTATGGGCAACGCTACCTAAAGGGATTATTATAAACTTTAAATATATTTCTAACCTGCGAATAAGAACAGAAATGCCTTGCATGTCTGAATTGACGAATAAGTCCAAATCCGACTAGAAACTCAAGTTATGGACCTGCTTTTTCTAGCAGCTGGAGATCTATAGGTAGTGTGTGTTTATGGCTGGAGATCTATAGGTGGTGTGTGTTTATGACTGGAGATCTATAGGTAGTGTGTGTTTATGGCTGGAGATCTATAGGTGGTGTGTGTTTATGACTGGAGATCTATAGGTAGTGTGTGTTTATGGCTGGAGATCTATAGGTAGTTTGTGTTTATGGCTGGAGATCTATAGGTGGTGTGTGTTTATGACTGGAGATCTATAGGTAGTGTGTGTTTATGGCTGGAGATCTATAGGTAGTTTGTGTTTATGGCTGGAGATCTATAGGTAGTGTGTGTTTATGGCTGGAGATCTATAGGTGGTGTGTGTTTATGGCTGGAGATCTATAGGTAGTGTGTGTTTATGACTGGAGATCTATAGGTAGTGTGTGTTTATGGCTGGAGATCTATAGGTAGTGTGTGTTTATGACTGGAGATCTATAGGTAGTGCGTGTTTATGACTGGAGATCTATAGGTAATGCGTGTTTATGACTGGAGATCTATAGGTAGTGTGTTTATGACTGGAGATCTATAGGTAGTGTGTGTTTATGACTGGAGATCTATAGGTAGTGTGTTTATGACTGGAGATCTATAGGTAGTGTGTGTTTATGACTGGAGATCTATAGGTAGTGTGTGTTTATGACTGGAGATCTATAGGTAGTGTGTTTATGACTGGAGATCTATAGGTAGTGTGTGTTTATGACTGGAGATCTATAGGTAGTGCGTGTTTATGGCTGGAGATCTATAGGTAGTGTGTTTATGACTGGAGATCTATAGGTAGTGTGTGTTTATGACTGGAGATCTATAGGTAGTGCGTGTTTATGACTGGAGATCTATAGGTAGTGCGTGTTTATGACTGGAGATCTATAGGTAGTGTGTTTATGACTGGAGATCTATAGGTAGTGTGTGTTTATGACTGGAGATCTATAGGTAGTGTGTTTATGACTGGAGATCTATAGGTAGTGTGTGTTTATGACTGGAGATCTATAGGTAGTGTGTGTTTATGACTGGAGATCTATAGGTAGTGTGTTTATGACTGGAGATCTATAGGTAGTGTGTGTTTATGACTGGAGATCTATAGGTAGTGCGTGTTTATGGCTGGAGATCTATAGGTAGTGTGTTTATGACTGGAGATCTATAGGTAGTGTGTGTTTATGACTGGAGATCTATAGGTAGTGTGTGTTTATGACTGGAGATCTATAGGTAGTGCGTGTTTATGGCTGGAGATCTATAGGTAGTGTGTTTATGACTGGAGATCTATAGGTAGTGTGTTTATGACTGGAGATCTATGGGTAGTGTGTGTTTATGGCTGGAGATCTATAGGTAGTGCGTGTTTATGGCTGGAGATCTGCATGTAAAAGTTCAGCCACACTGTAACACAGTGTGGCAGTGCCTCAGAATCAGGTTGCTCACACTGTTTACATTATGTATGAAGCGTCAGTGTATTTCCACATGTATGTGTACCCGAGCCTCGAGTGGCAAGAATTACCTATTCTTCCTTGTTAACCCGTAAGATGACATGTAAATCATACAAACTTTTACTTACATTCAGTATATAAATTAATTTCATATGTGCCTCTTAACAGGTCTTAATCCTGCGGTACATTTTTTCCTAACGTTGGGAGGAATGGTCTGAGACCGGACCGTGGGGTAGAAAAATAATTCCCAGAGCTACAATAAATAACAAGATACAATTCTTTGTATGGTTTACATCGGGATCATAATCGTGGTTTGTTGTTTTACTTTGTAAAGGATGTTTGCGTTCCTCCCAGTTCTTTTCGAAAGTATTTATAACCTCTTCACGAAGAGAATATACCTTGATGAAGCTATTTCGTACACAGCTTTATATCCGCATTATGTTGTTGCTTGTTATGTTAGCTTGTCCCTCCTGTCAGGACTGAGAGACTGCCCACCTCAAAATTATTTCTTCTACTATCTCTAGTTTTATATTCTCCTATATTCGACCAAAGCCTGCTGCGCATTAGAAACGTTTCGATGATGAAGATACCCAAATATTACACAAGTATTTTATTCATCAAGCTGTCGGTACTGTATATCCTCGATCATAAGACAGCTTAGTAAAAGCGTAAAAGTACTCAGTTGACAAATTAGACGCATGTACAACACTTGTGTATCTTTACTGTGGAAACGTATCGCCACACAGTGGCTTTCTCAGTCCAATACAGAGAAGAGGAGTTCAAAATCTGAAGGAGTTTGAGGTAATCAGTCCCTCAGCCTGGAATCGATGTAATCAGTCCATCATACTAATCGGCTCTCTGAACATTCTTCTACAAAGTACTAAGTCAACCCTGTTTCCTACAGTATTAACTGAACGTTCTACGTATCAGTTAACGAGTGTTGTGTGTCACTTTACGTAATGCAGAGGTGCTGTCACTGCCGGGAGTTTAAATGGAGGCTGAGACCGAGGTCTGGTCCTGGATCAAGCTTCCTATTCCCATATTTGATCCTTCCCGTAATAATTTTTAATTATACCAGGATATGTCGTAGATATACCTCTGAAGAGTTTCCAGAGTTTTCCTAGTCCTACAGCCCGGCCCTGGGCCAGGCTTGTTTTGATGCTACTCTAATCAACCAGGCTGCTGCTACTGGGGGCCCACTGATCTACACATCAAACACAGCTTGGTTGATCCGGCACTTTGCAGAGGTGCTAGTCCAGTCTTCCCTCGAAGACTTTTACATAACTGTTCCGGCAGTGTTTCTGACATGTTCAATCATGCACACGCATTTCCACATGAATACAATCACCCACAGTAACCTTAAATTGTGCTGTTATATTTCATGAAGGGGCAAGCTGTATAGCCCTTGTGGTTTAGCGCTTCTTTTTTATTATAATAATAATAATGAAGGGGCAAACCTTTGCACGTTTAGCCGGGCTAAACGTGCAGACGGCTGACTTGGTCTCTGGCCATCAGGAAGCAACTGGTGTGAGCCAAGATTAAAGTTGTACATGAATGGTCTACAATACCGACAAGATGAAGAATTAGACACATGTGAAACATCTGAGTATCTTTATTTGTAGACATTTCTCCATCCAGTGTCTTTATTAATGCAAGGGTATAATGTGAAGACTAGAATTAATTACAAAAGATGAGACAATCAGCCTTCGAGTTGAAGAGCTCCGTAGTCTTGAAGACTACGGGACTGAGGGACTGATTAGCTCATCTGTATTTAATTCTACATTCTTAACATTATGTCCTTGTATTGATAAAGTCACTGAATGGCGAAATGTCTACAACTAAAGATACCCAGATGTTGCACACATGTGTCTAATTCTTTAGCAAGATTAAGGTTGCATTGCATCATGAGTGCTAGCTGCTGTCGTCACCAGTTGAGCTACGGCTTCCATGAATGTGAATGGCATCACATAACACGAATATTAATGGGAACATGTGGCTTGTGTATCAATGACAGCATGTGACAGGTATAATAATGCGCAATTCACACACGGCGCAAAGATTTAGCCCATTATACGAGTCCCCACACACCAAGGAGCCGTCTGTCCCCCCTGCCCGCACAATATTGTCTCACCCCCGCACAATACTGCCCCCTGCACAATACTGTCCCTCACAAAATACTGTCCCTGACACATTACTGTCCCCACACACAATACTGTCCCCCCGCATAATACTGTCCCTGACACATTACTGTCCCCACACACAATACTGTCCCCCCGCATAATACTGTCCATCATCCAAAACTACACTTCCCTCACACAATACTATCCATCACACAATACACTGTCCATCACACAATACACTGTCCATCACACAATACACTGTCCACCACACAATACACTGTCCACCACACAATACACTGTCCACCACACAATACACTGTCCACCACACAATACACTGTCCACCAAACAATATACTATTCGGCGTATAATTTCCTGGGCTGCGGAAAATAAAAATGAACAGGAGAAATAAATGATCACAGTTGCTGGCGGTGACACTTTCCAGGGTTAAGGGAAGCAGTGTTAGTTGTGGAATTTACTTTTTAACTCTTAAACTTTCGCCTCCTCACACGTTGTCACTCTGCATTCTGTTTTTTTTCCTTCTCTTTGCAATTAGTTTTGTATATATAATTTTTTAACATTCTGTAAGTGTAAGTGGTAAAGTTTCCCCTTCTTCCCCCCCCACGGGCGTAGATCTACGTGATGTACAGTTCCATGAATCTACGTGGGTAGAGAGTTTCCTGGCACAGCCGTTGATCTACATGATGTACAGTTTAAGGGGTACCTGAGGTCGATTCCTGGGGTCACCGCCCCCGCGTCCCGGCCCCAGACCAGGCCTCCTGGTTGCTGGCCTGATCGATCAGGCTGTTAGTTCCAGCTGCACGCAATAGGCAGTTTCCGTGGCACAAGCGCATCTCTCACTTGCTCGTCATTCAAACCCATAACATCGGTTGTCAAATATCCAGAAGAAAAAATGAAGGAGATACACCTTCTTCTCCCCCATCGATTTGCGATAGTCATTCCAGACCCGTACATGTGACCTATTTCCAGAGTTATTTAATTCTCGCTACCCGATCTGTGGCCAGCCTACGCTGGTGACTGATTAACCAGGATGTTGACTCCTGTGTACTGTTCCGGTTCCCGAGCTCTGATTATTCAGTAAGGCTATAAAAACAAGTTAGTGCCTTGCATTCTTGATAAAGCAGCTTGACCTTGCTGAGACAAGAGCCTTCTAGCTGAGGCGCTTGTCAGTCAGACTGTTAATGCATGCAGCGTGCGCTTCGACTTGCTACCACACAATGCAATAGCTTCGTTGCCCAGGCACTTAAAAATCTAACAGGCCCAACTAAGAGAAAATCTCTTGAAGTTGGTTACAGGAGCATTGTAAGTTTTCATTTATCCCTCCTCGGGTAGGGACTAGTTCAAGTGAGTTGTTTTATACAAACTATGCTCAGTATTTCCAGGAACAGATTATGGTATATTCTTCTCACCAAAGTATGATCGATCCAACCAGGTGAAAATTATGTGGTTGACCTTATGGTCACTTTCTTAAACAGTGTCTGAGTGTCCACTTACTGAGGAATATAGAGATAAACAATGTAATAACCTGCGTGATTTGTAAAGGTATTTTATTAATGAAAATACGATACCAGACGTTTGAAGCAAATATCCTAAATTTACTTGTAATAGATGAAATACACATTGATATACAACGATGTACTAATGTTAATCCTTCTGAGGTCTAGTTTCTAGGCCTTTTGTATAACCATATGCTCTTTTGTGCTACTATCCGCAGGATGGATTTTTTTCTTTTTAACATATTGGCCCTCTCCCACCAAGGTAGACTGACCCCTTAAAAAAGATGATACACACCGTCATTCACTCGATCACTGTCTTGCCAGAAGCTCGTTGACATCACACTTCAGATGGCCCTCTGAACCGCAACATCCTCATCCCTCCTTTAGATTACAGGTATTGCGCTTCCCACCTCCAGGGCTCAAGTCCGGCTAACCGGTATCCCGTGAATCCCCTCATAAACGTTACCTTGCTCACACTCCAGTGGGACGGGGAGGGGAGGGGGTGCACAATAAACTAGCCGCCTCGACGGCAAAGGTCTAAGGAAAAGCTAAATCCACGTTCCCAGGAGTAATAAATGAGGCCTTTATATCATACTTCTCATCTGTGCTCCAATGAGTAATATCTGAGAGCTTTTAGCGCCGTTCTCATCTGTATTCCAGGAAGCAATATGAGAGGGCTTTTAGCGTTTTTCTCACCCGTGTCAAAATGAATAAGACTGGAGAGCTTTTAGAATCTTTCTCACTGGTGTTCCAACTAGCAATATTTGGGAGATTTTAGCATCCTTCTCAGCTGCACTTGCTATACTGAGGACTTGTTAATTAACAAACACAACAGTAATGACAACCTCCAGCAAATCACAGAAATTAGGATAACATTCAACAAAACACAACTACATCATTCACAGCAGAAAAAATGTAAATACACCAGTCACAGGGAAGAACAAGTACAGTTACACCAGACCCATGACAACACAACTACACCAGTCACGGGGAAGAACAAGTACAGTTACACCAGACCCATGACAACACAACTACACCAGTCACAGGGAAGAACAGGTAACAGTTACACCAGACCCATGACAACACAACTACACCAGTCACAGAGAATAACAAGTAACAGTTACACCAGACCCATGACAACACAACTACACCAGTCACAGAGAATAACAAGTAACAGTTACACCAGACCCATGACAACACAACTACACCAGTCACGGGGAAGAACAAGTACAGTTACACCAGACCCATGACAACACAACTACACCAGTCACAGGGAAGAACAGGTAACAGTTACACCAGACCCATGACAACATAACTACACAAGTCACAGGGAAGAACAGGTAACAGTTACACCAGACCCATGACAACACAACTACACAAGTCACAGGGAAGAACAGGTAACAGTTACACCAGACCCATGACAACGTAACTACACAAGTCACAGGGAAGAACAGGTAACAGTTACACCAGACCCATGACAACGTAACTACACAAGTCACAGGGAAGAACAGGTAACAGTTACACCAGACCCATGACAACACAACTACACAAGTCACAGGGAAGAACAGGTAACAGTTACACCAGACCCATGACAACATAACTACACAAGTCACAAGGAAGAACAAGTAACAGTTACACCAGACCCATGACAACACAACTACACAAGTCACAAGGAAGAACAGGTAACAGTTACACCAGACCCATGACAACATAACTACACAAGTCACAAGGAAGAACAAGTAACAGTTACACCAGACCCATGACAACACAACTACACAAGTCACAAGGAAGAACAAGTAACAGTTACACCAGACCCATGACAACATAACTACACAAGTCACAGGGAAGAACAAAAAACTACCAAGTCAAACAACAGGACAAAGAATAACTGCACCAGTCACAGGGAGAAACAAACAAAAAAAATAGCAGTATCTTACACCAATTACATACCAATTTAGAATAAACTGCAGCAGTCACACAACTGAACAAATAACAATTAAGTCACTCAGAAAGCAGGACAGTCAGACCAATGTTCACTAACCACACTCGTACCCACATCATAAACACCACTGACCAACCTAGCACAGAAAAAGTGTGCCTTTACTTGCATGCAAAATCTGCTCTGCACCATTAAAGGTCACCACGCAAGCAACATGAAGAAATCATAGCGCACTGCATGTACATAACACAACATATATGAATCAATCATTTTATTACACTTCGTGAGTTACAACGTACATAAATTAAACCATACCAAGGGCGGGGATTGAACTCGTGGCGAGTGAGTCGTAAAACTCCAGGCCATCCTATGAGAGTAACACATACATACACACACACAAAAAAAAATACTACACAATAATAATCCTACGCATATAAACTTACACGCAAGACAACGACGTTACATACATGTTATATGCCAAGAAAAATAATGTTACGATTTGTGTAACGTTAAGACACGTTACACAAGTAACACTGCTGGAATCACTGCCATAATATTAAGAAATCTTAACACGGGGTGTATGAGGATGTGACCATCTTTAACACGAAGTATAATAGCGTGTAACACCCGTAACACGGGGTGTATGAGGATGTGACCCTCTTTAACACGAAGTATAATAGCGTGTAACACCCGTAACACGGGGTGTATGAGGATGTGACCCTCTTTAACACGAAGTATAATAGGATGTAACACCCGTAACACGGGGTGTATGAGGATGTGACCCTCTTTAACACGAAGCATAATAGCGTGTAACACCCTTAACACAGGGTGCAACAGGGTGTGACACACGCTACACTCAGAGCAGTCACGCGCTGCTTATTTTCAACATTTAGGTGAAATATAATTTGTCTCAAGGTCACCTGGAGACATGTCATCTGTTAATAAGGTGTGCCGGCAAGGTGTTGTGCGGGTGCGCGTGCGCTTACCTACCCGCCCGTGTACTCACCCAGTTGTGTTCGAGGGGGTTCGATTCATCGGTCGTACACACGTGAGGCTGTGCTATGGTGTTGCCCTCCATCACTCTTGTCTTTTATTCTTTAAAGGGAAGATTTTCTGAAAAATTATTATTATTATTATTATTATTATTATTATTATTATGAATCTTAAACTGCCACTTATGTTCGCTGGATCACTTTCTTTATATTTCATCACTGTCCCTAGCCACTTAATCTGATTCCTAAGTATTTTGTATGTTCTGACTATCTCCCCTCAGTCCTTTATGTGTACGTGTGTGTACTCACCCAGCTGTGTGCGCATGCTGTGTTGCCATGTAGGAGATGATAAATGGAGGAAGGGAGGGAGATGAAAGGGAGGGAGATGAAAGGGAGAGAGGGATGTGGAGGGGGGAAAGGAGGGTGGAACAAGGCCAGATAGAAGTGAAACCTATCTGAATAAATAGTGACGAGGGAAATTGAAGCTGTCGCTGGCCCGACTGGCATGGAACACCGTCAACGCCACACACGAGTCAGGTCCCACGAAGGTTTCATTCAACGCATGACTCCGTGTTACCTGTGGGAGCCTGGCGTGACATGACTGCAACAGCCATTCACTATCAGCCGTGTTGTGTTATGTCGGCACTGGAGTCATAGAACTGTTTATGAGGGCATCATGCACCGCTGGTGATCCAGACGACCCGTGCACCAGTGGGTTGATCACCTGGGTTTGGTTTAGAAAGACACGCCAGCAAACACTGGGACTTACTAATTAGAAAACGTTTCGGTCCTGGGATCAAGGTCCCAGGACCGAAACGTTTTTTAATTTTTAATAAATAGGTCCAAGTGTTTCCTCACGTGTCTTTGTAAACCAATTTGTTGGTATCTATTACCAAGGTTTATACCATCAGCTGGGTTTAAACACTATCGACTGCATGTGGGATATTAACCCTGTGTTTCAGCTGTACACTACTAAAAAAATGGTATATTTTAAGTTTCTAAACAGGGAATAATATACAGTCAATGTATATACACTGAGAGAGAGACACTTTTCAGTATAGGACTTGGGAGTGATGTCATCAATATGATCTCACTTTCAATGATCACACATCACTATCACTCCTGCGAGGAAAAGACTTGAGAGTGACAATGTCAAGAGGATTTCACCTTCAATGATCACAGGTCGCTACCACTCCTGTCACTTGGGAGTGACAATGTCAAGAGGATCTCACCTTCAATGATCACAGGTCACTATCACTTATGCGAGGATAAGACTTAAGAGTGACAATGTCAAGAGGATTTCACCTTCAATAATCACAGGTCACTATCACTCCTGTCACTTGGGAGTGACAATGTCAAGAGGATTTCACCTTCAATAATCACAGGTCACTATCACTCCTGTCACTTGAGAGTGACAATGTCAAGAGGATCTCACCTTCAATGATCACAGGTCATTATCACTCCTGCGAGGATAAAACTTGAAAGTGACAATGTCAAAAGGATTTCACCTTCAATGACCACAGGTCACTATCACTCCTGTCACTTGGGAGTGACAATGTCAAGAGGATCTCACCTTCAATGACCACAGGTCACTATCACTCCTGTCACTTGAGAGTGACAATGTCAAGAGGATTTCACCTTCAATAATCACAGGTCACTATCACTCCTGTCACTTGGGAGTGACAATGTCAAGAGGATCTCACCTTCAAGGATCACAAGTTACTATCACTTCTGTGAGGAAAATGACAGAATGGATAATGAGAACTTTTAAAACAAGGGATGCCATGCCAGTGATGATCCTCTTTAAGTAATTTGTTTTCTCTGGGCTGGAATACTGCTATACACTAACAGCCCCATTCAGGCACCAGAGAAGCCTGGGCCAGGGCCGGGCTCCGGGAGTACGAAACTCTCGAAACCCATTAAAGGCTAAATCCAAGGTAGGGAAGGGCGACTCCAATGCCTAAGATGAAGAGTTCTTCACGGGCACCAAGGACCTCCTCTGATAGGAACATTCATCACTAAGGGAAGGACACATAATGGAATATCTTGCGAGCCCAGAGTTTTTTATTCCGTCTTCCCGGCACTACGGTGGATGGTGTAAGCAAAAACCACCTTACCCGCCCGAAAATCCGCTCCACCCACCCACACCAATCATATACCTTTGAAGAGTTTCAAGAGTTTATCTACTCTCTGAGCCCGGCCATGGGCCAGGCTGGTCTGGTGCTTGCCTGGTCAACCAGGCTGTTGCTGCTGGAGGCCCGCTGCCCCACATATCCATCACAGCCTGGTTGATCTGGCACCTGGTGAAGATACATGTCCAGTTTCCTCTTGAAGGCTTCTACACTGGTTCCAGCCGTGTTTCTGATATCTTCTGGTAAGATTTTGAATAGTCTGGGACCCCGGATGTTGATACAGTGTTCCCTTATTGTCCCCACCGCACCCCTGCTCCTCACTGAGTTTATTTTACACTTCCTCCCACGGTGGTCAAAGAGGCAGAATACAAGCACCAGACACGGAGGACCGTGACCGACCACCAGCCCAGACAAGTCTGCCGAAACTCGTCTCACCAGTGAACCACTTTGCTGCACTGTTTTGTTTGTACTGTATCTTTGTAGTTTTAGAGGTATAATATAGTCCATATCTCTCATCACTCTTCTTTTTATTTCCCTTATATATTATAGTTCATATCTCTCATCACTTCTTTTTCTTTCCCTTATATATTATAGTTCATATATCATGTGGGAGTTCGATACGTGGATTAGGTAAGAAATACTCACGTAGGCTGTTATTACGTATAATTGCAGTTATGTGGAGAGAGCCCTTGCCAGCCGTACCTATCTCACTCGCTCCTCTCGTAACACTGACTAGCCGCCCACAGTACCCTATGTGAGGGGGCCTTTGATACTGCTGAGGTCAGCACAATATGAATTCAGATAGTGACTCAGGCAGAGACGGTTGGTCGTTGAGTCAACGGTACACTAGTTACTGGTAACTGGTTACTACTACTGAGACATATCTCTCATCACTCTTCTCTTTCTTTCCTTCATATGTATTTTTTTTGTTGCCCAATTCTGTGATGATGGATATATCATCATAAAAATTCCATTTCTACAGTAACAGCTTGGTTGGTCAGGCCCTGATCCACCCGGAGGCCTGGTCAAGGATTGGGCCGCGGGGGCGTTGACCCCCGGAACGACCTCCAGGTAGACTCCTGTTTCATGGAGAGGACAACTTGATAGATGGTAAGTCCCAGGTGACAATAACTCTCCTGGAATGAAACATCTGAAGCTTCGCTGAACTTTTAGTGGGATACTGAACGATGTCCTCACTACCTTGCTGAAGTCTCCCGGCTCAGGCTGACAGAATTCAGCACTAGGCATGAACCCCGTCCTGTGAGTAGGTCAGAATATGATCGAGAAACATAGCTAGGTTTCGGTCTCACTGTGTAACTATCTTATGGAATATGGTAGCAACACACTGATGTATTCAGTTTTGATTAATATGCAAATAAATAAAACACCCACCCCGGCTGCAGGCACCACCCACCCTGCTCTCGTGCACCCGCACCACCCACCCTGCTCTCGTGCACCCGCACCACCCACCCTGCTCGCCCTCTCGGCTGGTGGTGTTAAAGCTTAAGGCGGCTGCGAGATAGGCAAAACGTGACAAGGAAATAATGTGGCTTATCGGCTCAGAGAAATGGCCCAGAAGAGTCGTGAAAAAATGCTGCTATACAGGGAAGAAGCTGCAGCCAGGAGCCTCTCCAAGTGGCGGCCTACGTTGGCGTGCCAGTAGCTAGCACCAACAACCTGATTAACCAGGGAGTCTGGTCTGAGACCGGACCACGGGGGCGATGACCCCCGAAATCGACTCCAGGTAGTGCTACTGGCTACCCCTGACCCCACCTTCACATGTCCCCAGGGCGCCCCTGCCACAGGGGCGGCACCAGTGAACATGTTAACTTACAAACACCATACGCCACTCTGACACACTCAACTTACTCCTTTACCCTCACTCAAGAGTGACACTTATAAGTAGGATGACTGTGGTAAGTGGAGGTGACGGGGGAAGATGGGCGGAAAGAATGAATAGGAAAAGGAAAGGGAGGAAAGGGATGCGGTGGAAAAAATTTACGATAATAAAGAACAAGGGAAATGAACACTAAAACTTACGAAAGCGAAAAGATAAAGTCAAGCAGTGAGACTTATTTTCGTCGAGGCCCTTACAGTCCTTCCCTAGGAGGTGATCAACAACAGTGACTTAACCTTTAATAGAATACTTGACGATGTCCTCATTACTGGCGTTTCCTGGTTCAGGCTGACAGAGTTCAACGCTATGTATGAACCCATCCTGCGATTAGGATGGAATATGACAGAGACACATAGCTAGCTTTTGGTCCCATTGTTTAACTATCATATTGAATAGGGTAGTCTACTTACTGTTAGGAGAACAGGGACACCAGGTGTAAGGAGACTTCTCCAAGCGTCTCACTGCACCCGAAAACTGAACCCGGGTCCTTTTCGTTGTGAGCCGAATGAAACTACGAATCACCGGAGGATTAGGAAGAGGCAGGGAGAGATAGGAGTGGGATAAGGATGAGCAAAGGAAGAGGGGAACGGAAGTAAAACGAGAACACTATAGAGGGTAAAGAAAATAGGAGATGAAATTATATATAATCAGGCAAGCGAGACAAACACGAAAAATCCCCCTGGGCCGTGCAATACCAACCCCCGGTATTGTTATCAGTACGTGGTGCCTCCAGCTGATTCGCCTCCAATTCTGTTCCGTCCAGTTTTGTTCTACGTTCAACTTTATTCCGCGTCCAGCTCAGTTTCGCGTCCAACTTTGCTCCGCTTCCAACTCTAGTTCGCGTCCTGCTCCGTTCCGCGACGACCTTCAAGAATCTGTATATTCAAAGCACAGATACCACAGACGTCTCTTGTTTTCCTACCTCTTGTCTTCTTTTCTATACGTGACCTAACACTTTTAGTGCCACAAAAAAGGAATGTCCTTGCATTTCCTTCTTCCTCCTATAATATCACGTTTAACCATCTCGTGTTGTTTAAATCTACCTGATAAATTAGACACATGTGCAACGTGTCGGTTCTGTGAACCATTCATCTTAAATCTACCTGGAGGACATTCCGGGGATCAACGCTCCCGCGGCCCGGTCCATGACCAGGTCTCCTGGTGGATTAGAGCCTGATCAACGAGGCTGTTACTGCTGTGCTTTACTTGTGACCGGTTTCATCGTTTGCTGAGTTTTCTCTCATCGCTGCCCTTCTTTTCACAGGAGGTACCTTGCACCGTCTGACAAACCTTTTGTGTTCATAAGTAGTAATTTCGATGTACAGATTTGAAACAAATCCTTCCAGTATCTTCGAGGTGTAGATTATGATGTATATTTCTTTGCTACGTTTTAAAAGATACAGATACATCATAACGTGCATAATCCAAATGTCTGAAGGAATTCCAATAGTCAAGATGCTTTACTGATTCCACGTGGGTAGTAAACAGTACGATCTCTGAAGAAGACTTAGACACATGTACATCTGGGTATCTTTATTTTTAGACCTTCATTGTACTGTACATAAATGATATTATATACCATTCATATACAGTATAATCTCTACTTTTTCCAGCTCTACTGTATCTCCCGTCTTGAAAGGTGCTTCGAATGCAATACAATAATATTCTTCGTGTTCTCTCACTCCTCTTCCTCTCATTTCCTGATGCCTCATCTCCCCATCCATCCAACCATCTCCAAATAAAATCGACTTCCACCCCATCCACCCGCTCACCTAATCAGACCGCCCACCCTCCTCCACCTGCCTGGGTCGTCGCCCGCTGCCCACCCGACCACACCCTCATCCCCCACACCCCCAGGACCTGCAGGTAATCAGCGCTACCCCAGACCCACCTCCCATTTAACTCTCCCCTCCTGGGGGACCACTCTTGCCTTCCTCCTGTTTTTATTGCTGTCAATCCCGCTCCTCCTAATCCCCTCCTTTCTCTCTCTGGCACTTGGACGAGATAATGGTCTAGTTTCCTCTTGAAAATGTTGACCACAATATAATAAGGAAGTATATAAATGAATGAGTTAAGAAATGTGTTATGGTATGGATGTCCCTGAGTGTGGTGGTGGTGAGGCATACAGCCCTACACACACACTTTACAAGCTGCAGTTAACCAGGTAGAGATACTTCATCAACTCTCTGTACTAACATGGTAAACAATGGGAAGTTACTACCCTCCAGATAATACCTTACAGATACCTTCCACATACTACCCTTCAGATAATACCCTTCACATACTGCCCTCCAGATACTACCCTATTAGGATTCCTGGTCTGTTATTGTCGCCTTCAAACAATAAATCTCATCAACACACTATGAACCCTCACTTCCTAGCAACACTATGAACCCCTCACTCCCTAGCAACACCATGAACCTCTCATTCCCTAGCAACACACTCCAGCGTTCATCACTCCCTAGCAACACACTCCAGCATCCCTCCTTAGCAACACACTCCAGCGATCCCCATTCCATAGCAACACACTACAGCATCCCTCGCTCCCTAGCAACATACTTCAGCGGTTCTCGCTCCCTAGCAACACACTACATCATCCCTCACTCCCTAGCAACACACTCCATAGCAACACATAACAGAATCCCTCACTTCCTAGCAACGCACTCCAGCGGCCCTAATTCCCTAGCAACAAATAAAAGCATCCCTCACTCCTTAGCAACACACTACAGCATCCTTCACTCCCTAGCAACACACTACAGCATCCTTCACTCCCTAGCAACACACTCCAGCGGTCCTTACAAAACTCGGGTACTGTACCAGAGATAAAATCGCAAAATGAAGCTGTATTTTTAGGCCGAGTTTATTTAACAAGGTTTGTGAGAGTCTCTGTTGGCCCCCGAGGCTGGGGGGTGTCAGTCCCCGAGGCTGGGGGAGCTGTCAGTCCCCGAGGCTGGGGGAGCTGTCAGTCTCCGAGGCTGGGGGAGTGTCAGCCCTCGAAGCTGGGAGAGTGTCAGCCCCCGAGGCTGGGGGAGCTGTCAGTCTCCGAGGCTGGGGGAGTGTCAGCCCTCGAAGCTGCGGGAGTATCAGAACCCGAGGCTGGGGGAGTGCCAACACCCGAGGCTGGGGAGTGCCAACACCCAAGAATGGAGAAGTGCCAACATCCGAGGCTTGGGGAGTGCCTGCACCCGAGGCTTAGGGAGTGCCAACACCTGAGGCTTGGGGAGTGCCAAACACCCGAGACTGGGAGAATGCCAACACCCGAGGCTGGGGAAGTGCCAACACCCGAGGCTGGAGAAGTGCCAACACCCGAGGCTTGGGGAGTGCCCGCACCCGAGACTTAGGGAGTGCCAACACCTGAGGCTTGGGGAGTGCCAAACACCCGAGACTGGGAGAATGCCAACACCCGAGGCTAGGGGAGTGCCAACACCCGAGGCTGAGGGAGTGCCAACACCCGAGGCTGGGGAAGTGCCAACACCCTAGGCCTGGGGAGTGCCCGCACCCGAGGTTTACCTGGAAGGTATTCCGGGGATCAATGCCCCCGCGGCCCGGTCCACGACCAGGCTTTCCGGTGGATCAGGGCCTGATCAACCAGACTGTTACTGCTGGCCGCACGTAGTCCAACGTATCTGTCCAGCTCCCTCTTGAAGGCAGCCAGGGAGCTGTTGATAATTCCCCTTATGCTTGGTGGGAGGCTGTTGAACAGTCTTGGGCCCCGGACACTTATGGTGTTTTCTCTTATTGTACCAATGGCGCCCCTACTTTCATTGGGGGTATTTTGCACCGTCTGCCCAGTCTTTTACTTACCACCCCAACATGCCAACACCCGAGGCTTGGGAAGTGCCAACACCCGAGACTGGGGAAGTGCCAACACCCAAGACAGAGGGAGTGCCAACACCCGAGGCTGTTGTACATTAAGAATAAGGGTAGTAGTGCATTACGGTTACATTAATTTCGTTAAAATAAGACTGGTACTGAGTCGAGGGTCATCATGGTTGGGAAGGAGAGTTAAGATGTGGCTATTACATGACCACTACACACTTACCCTGCGTCAACTGCCTCGTAACCTACACACACCCCACCACACTCTGCTTACCTTACACGGCAGGGCGGGGTGGGAAGACGAACAGGGGGAAAAGGAAAGTTGTCCTTCGGATCGAGCTTAAGCTGGGAGGTTATTCTGCGACAAACGCAGCTTTAAGACTAGGTATGATAGAACTACTTCGTAACCTACAAAGCCCACCAGACTCCACTTTTTTTCGGGGAGGGGAGGAGGAGAAGCGAAGTTGTCCCCAGGTCAAGCTTAAGCTGGGAGGTTATGCTGCGACAAATTTAGCTTTAAGATTAGGTATGATAGCATTGCCTCGTAAACTATATATCTCACCGGCCGGAGCGGGGAAAGAGGAACTGCCCTCGGATCAGGCTGCAGGTTATGCCGTAACATACAGAGCTTCAAGACTAGGTATGGCATGGCCCCCAGAGCTCTGGCCAGAAACCAGGGGATCCCTGGTTCCCTCGGCTTGACAAGGTCTTCCTACCTGGAGGGTATTCATAATCTACACTTGCAAAATCCTGGAAGGAATGGTCCCAAATCTGCACACAGAAATCACTCCCTACGAAAGTAAAAGACTGGGCAGGCGATGCAAAATACCCCCAATTAAAAGTAGGGGCGCCATTGGTACACTAAGGGAAAACACCATAAGTGTCCGGGACCCAAGACTGTTCAACAGCCTCCCATCAAGCATTAGGGGAATTGCCAATAAGCCCCTGGCTGCCTTCAAGAGAGAGCTGGACAGATACCTAAAGTCAGTGCCGGATCAGCTGGGCTGTGGCTCGTACGTTGGACTGCGTGCGGCCAGCAGTAACATCCTGGTTGATCAGGCCCTGATCCACCGGGAGGCCTGGTCATGGACCGGGCCGCGGGGGCGTTGATCCCCGGAATAACCTCCAGGTAACCCCCCGCGGCCCGGTCCACGACTAGGCCTCCCGGTGGATCAGGCTGTTACTGCTAACCACACGTAGTCCAACATACGAACCACAGCCCGGCACCGGTGGTGAATGCTCCTGCTCACAGCTTCAAGAGTAGATATGACAAAGCCCAGGAGCCAGAATCCAGTAAATTTCTGTCAGGTCAATCAGAGGACAGAGGTCAGGAGCTTTGTCTCGACCCCTGTAAACTCTACTCGGTGTGCACATACGTCATCTGTATTGAAAATGGTATAAAATACCGACAAGTTGAAGATTAAGACACGGTAGACTTCTTCGGTCAAATGATGTGATCAGTCCATCAATCTTGGAGAAACAGTATTTGACGTAGTCAGTCCCTCAGACTCCAAATCAGTCCCTTAGCCTCCAGGTCAGTCCCTCAGCCTGGAGAACTCTTCTCCAGGTTGAGGGACTGACCACGTCAATACTTTTTCTCCAGGGGATGTTAGGAAGTGCTTCTTCAGTTATAGAGTTGTCAGGAAGTGGAACAGTCTGGAGAGTGATGCAGTGGAGGCAGGATCCATACATAATTTAAGAAGAGGTATGATAAATCTCATGGAGCAGGGAGAGAGTGGACCAAGTGAAGAGGCGGGGCCAGGAGCTACGAATCGACTCCTGCAACCACAAATAGGTGAATACAGGAGTACAAAACCTAGCCGCCAGTCCCAGCTGTTTCCCCTGCTCTCTTAATGGGAGGTGAGGGGAGGGGGGTAGAACCCCCAGGAAAAGTGAGAGTGGAGTGACCTTGTGGCGGGGAACACTGAGTACAAGGGTGAAGAGGAGGGAGGATGAGAGGGAGGCAGAGACCAGAAAAGGAAATGGAAAGAGTGCTGGGAGTGGGAGAGGAGGTGATGGAGGAGGAGGAGGAGGAAGAGGACGGTCATTATCAACATAGGGGGGGTGGGGGGTGAAAAGTTTGAGGGAAGACTACTTTAGGGTGGAGAGTGTGTGGGTGGAGGCAGATGAAGGGAGGAAAGGGTGCGTGGAGATGCTACATTCACTCTAGCTCCTGGGTCCGCCTCTGACTGTGATGCATGCTGACACTCCGACTGTCTCTTCAAGTCGTGTATAGCCAGCCTCTTTCATGTCGTCCCTGATGAATTTCAGTTTTCCACAATCCGCTTATTACAGGTGGCTCATTCCTCAGCGGCATCGCCTGTAGCTCACAATCGAAGGATGCGAGTTCGATTCCCGGGCAATTTGAGACAATTGTAAGTGGAACTTCGTTAAAAAAAAAGGCTGAACAGCATTAGGAAACTTTTAAATCTACACGCTTATCACTGATGGTGCCTGGGTATGGTGGTACATGAGTGGTGTGTGCGTTTGTGTGTGTATATGTGGCTGGCCTTGTGTGTGTAAGTGTGGTGGGAGGCAGGAAAGTTGTGTCAACAACCTCGTGACAGTGTGCTGACCAGGGCCAGACAGTGCCCTTGTGTGTGTCTACTCACCCAGCTGCGCCTTCAAGGTAACCCTCGAGCTCCTGGACCCTCTTCTTAACCACTGGTAACGAGTGCGTGCGGATATGTCACAAAAGACGGGATATCACACACACACATACACACACAATGGAAGACAAGAGAGATAGGGTGGGTATGATAACGACATAAAATACTGAGAGGATGTTCCAGAGATGGGATACAGCAACTAGGGGTCACAGTTGGAAGTTGAAGACTCAGATGAATCACAGGGATGTTAGGAAGTACTTCTTCAGTCACAGAGTTGTCAAGAAGTGCAATAGTCTAGGAAGTGATGTAGTGGAGGCAGGATCCATACATAGCTTTAAGAAGAGGTATGATAGAGCTGAAGGAGTAGGAAGAATTCCCTAATAGCGGCCAGTGAAGAAGCGAGGCCAGGAGCTGTGAATCGACCCCTGCGACCACAACAAGGTGAGTATACACACACACACAGTGTGTGTGGAGGAGGGGGGGGTTATGTTGCACCGTATGCCGAGTCTTTTGCTTTCGTAAGGAGTGATCTTCGTGTGCAAATTCAGGACGAGTCCCTCTAGGATTTTCCAGGTGTAAATTATGATGTATCTTGCCTGTGTTCTGGGGGGTACAGGTCAAGACACTTCAAACGTTCCCGGTGATTACGATGCCTGACTGAACTAAAACTGGGAGATTCATAAACAACCAGTATGGTTTACGAGACGGTAACTCCTGTCTCACAAATCTGCTAGAGTTCTATGATACGGTAACGAAAGTTAAGCAGGAGAGAGAGGGATGAATGGAATGCATATTTTTAGACTGTAAGAAGGCGTTCGATACAATGCCCCACAAGAGACTGGTACAAACGCTAGAGGAGTAGGCAGTAATTACAGGGAAAGCACTACAGTGGATCAAGGAATAATTAACGAGAAGGAAACAGCGAGTTACTATTGGAATGAGCTAGTGTGATACCTGGAGGTTACCTGGAGGTTATTCCGGGGATCAACGCCCCCGCGGCCCGGTCCACGACCAGGCCTCCCGATGGATCAGGGCCTGATCAACTAGGCTGTTACTGCTGGCCGCACGCAGTCCGACGTACGAGCCACAGCCCGGCTGATCCGGCACTGACTTTAGGTATCTGTCCAGCTCTCTCTTGAAGGCAGCCAGGGGTTTATTGGCAATTCCCCTAATGCACGGACACTTATGGTGTTTTCTCTTAGTGTACCAATGGCGCCCCTACTTTTTATTGGCGGCATTTTGCATCGCCTGCCCAGTCTTTTACTTTCGTAGGGAGTGATTTCTGTGTGCAGATTTGGGATCATTCCTTCCAAGATTTTCCAAGTGTAGATTATGATATATCTCTCCCTCCTGCGTTCCAACGAGTACAAGTCAAGTGCTTTCAAGCTTGACAGAACTTATACGTGCAGTAAAATGTACACTCTCTAGATCTGCGATTTCACCTGCTTTGTATGGAGATGTTAATGTACAGCAGTATTCCATAGAACAAGTGATTTGAAAAGGATCATCAATCTCTCGTTTTGAAAGTTCTCATTATCCATCCTATCATTTTCTTTGCACGTGCGATCGTGGCACATTTGTGATCCTTGAAAGTGAGATCCTCAGACACTACTACTCCCAGGTCCCTTACATTATTTTTCCGCTCTATTGTATGGCCGGAGTCAGTAGTATACTCTGTTCTAGTTATTATCTCCTCCAGTTTTCCATAACGGAGTAGTTGGAATTTGTCCTCATTGAACATCATAAACTGGAAAACTTTGTTTATATCTTCTTGGAGGTTAACCGCGTCCTCAGCAGATGACAGCCTCATGCAGATCCTAGTATCATCCGCAAAGGATGATACGGTGCTGTGGTGTATATCTCTGTTTATGTCTGATATGAGGATAAGGAATAAGATGGGGGCGAGTACTGTGCCTTGTGGAACAGAGCTCTTCACTATGGCAGCCTCCGATTTAACTCTGTTGACCACTACTCTTTGTGTTCGATTTGTTAGGAAGTTGAAGATCCATCTCCCCACTTTCCCAGTTATTCCTTTAGCACGTATTTTATGGGCTATTACGCCATGATCGCATTTGTCAAATGCTTTTGCAAAGTCTGTGTATATTACATCTGCATTCTGATTTTCTTCCAGTGCATCCAAGGCCATGTCATAGTGATCCAGTAGTTGTGAGAGGCAGGAGCGACCTGCCCTGAACCCATGTTGCCCTGGATTGTGCAGATTTTGGGAATCCAGGTGATTTGCAATCCTGCTTCTTAGCACTCTTTCAAAGATTTTTATGATGTGGGACGTCAGAGCTATTGGTCTATAGTTCTTAGCTAATGCTTTGCTGCCACCTTTATGGAGCGGGGCTATATCCGTTGTTTTAAGTGACTGTGGAATCTCACCCATGTCCAAGCTCCTCCTCCATAGTGTACTTAGGGCACGCGAGAGGGGTTTCTTGCAGTTCTTAATGAAAACAGAGTTCCACGAGTCTGGGCCCGGGGCTGAGTGCATAGGCATGTTGTCAATGGCTTTTTCGAAATTACTATTGGAATGAGCTAGTGTGATGCGTGGGGTTCCACAAGGGTCAGCAGTTAGACCAGTACTGATATAACAAGAGGAAATCGAGTCAATGGTGTCCCTGTTCGCAGATGTGAAACTGAGAATACAACACGAGTAGACCACGAAAGACCACAAATGGATCTGGACAAGCTGCAGGATTGGCTGACAAGTGGCTATTCATTATTTGAATTTTGTATGCCTTAGGTTGAAATGCGTGGGGTTCCACAAGGGTCAGCAGTTAGACCAGTACTGATATTTCGCAGATGTGAAACTGAGAATACAACACGAGTAGACCACGAAAGACCACAAATGGATCTTCAGCAAATGCAAATTTATGAAAATCGGAGAAGAGCAAAGGCATCCGGAAACAGTGTACTACATGCTCGGGTGACAAGGGCTGCAAACCTCCTTGACAGAAAAGGACCTCGAGGTAAGAATAATGCTGAGCATTTCGCTTGAGGCACACATCAACCCAATAACCACTGCAGCAAACACTAGACTGGCAAAGTTAAGGGCAGCTTTCAGGAACGAAAACAGACATGCACAACACGACCATATGCACAGCATGTCAGGTCAATCCTGGAGTATGGCGCGCCAGTGTGAAACCCACATCCGATAAAGCGTATAAAGAAGCTGGAAAAATCCAAAGGTTTGCAACGAAACTAGACCTAACCGGTATGACCCATGAAGCGAGGCTAGAGGCCATAACCTGACAACACCAGAAAACAGAGGGACCAGAAATGACATGATTACGACATACAAAATACTAAGAGAATTAACAGGGTAGACAGGGAGGGTGTGTTTAAGAGATGGGTCTCAGGTACAGAGGTCACAGCGGGAAGTTAAAGTTACAGATGATGTTAGGCAATACTTCACTAGCCTTAGAGTGGTCAGGAAGTGGAACGACTTAGAGAGCGAAGTGATAGAGGAAGAAACCATACATAGCTTTAAGAATAGGTATGAAAGGGTTAAGGCAACCAAAAGTGAAACCAGTAGTAACCAGCGGAGAGGCGGGACCAGGAGCTATGAATCTATCCCTTCAACCACATATGAGTATACAGCTGGAAGTACTTCTTTTCACCCTTCGGGTGGTAAGTTGAACACACTAAATGAAGAGAGGGTCGATGTAAACACATATATATAGCTACACAGTTTCATGAACAGATATAATCAGGACCTGAAGACCCGGAGCTATGAATCGACCGCTGCAAATATAACCAGGTGAGTTCATAAACACCAAAAGATATATCCTCACGGCGCATTTCCCACAACATCCAAACACTACAACAGCAGGAAGGAGACACCAAGCTGGATAAGATGGGAGGGAGATTGTGCCGGAGGGAGCAACAGTGCAGGAGACGGAGAGGGGAAAATTGGAAGAGAAGAGGTGGAAGAAGGAAAGGGAGAGGAAATGAGTTGAGAGATGGAGAAGGGAGGAGTATTGGAAAAGCGAGTGAGTGTGGAAGAAAGGGAGAGTATGGAGGGGAGAGGTAAGGCGCTAGAAAGGTCAGTAAATACTGACACTTTTCATTCTTAGCAAACAATGAACATGAAAACAATAGAGAGAGAGAGAGAGAGAGAGGTAGTGCGCATATATATATAATATATATATATATATATATATATATATATATATATATATATATATATATATATATATATATATATATATGGGTATGGGTGTGTGTGTGTGTGTGTGCGTGCAAAACAACCACAGGGGGAGCTGAATTATAGTTCTAGGTCTTTCGTGTTGCAATCAACACATCATCAGGAGTTTGCAAGCTCCTGATGTGCTGATTGTAACACGAAAGGCCTAGCGCTATCATTCAACTCCCCATGTGGTTGTTTTGCATCTTGTATCGCTTGTTCGCGATTACTGCAAATATATATATATATATATATATATATATATATATATATATATATATATATATATATATATATATATATATATATATATAATATAATATTATATATATATATAAGAACATAAGAACGAAGGAACACTGCAGAAGGCCTACTGGCCCATGCGAGGCAGGTCCAAGTCTCCTACCGGCTTAAGCCAATGCACCCAACCTAGTCAGGTCAGGTCACATTGACTTAAGGGAGAGAGAGAGAGAGAGAGAGAGAGAGAGAGAGAGAGAGAGAGAAAGAGAGAGAGAGAGAGAGAGAGAGAGCACAGAAGAGATAGATTCCCTCTGGATTAAGAGAAGAGAAGAAAATATTACGACAATTCCGAGCGTCTGCAAGAAATATGTTTGTAGTTTATTTCTGGGGAGAGGGAAAACCTGTAGTTTATTACGCAGACGGAAGGGTACCAGGAACTAGGAGGACACAGGATATCAGAACCACGCTGATTATTAAAACACCTAGTACAACAGATTAACCAACGTACTGTAACGAGACTACCTGGAGGGTGTTCCGGGGGTCAACGCCCCCGCGGCCCATTATTTAACTAGGCCTCCCCATGAATCAGGGCCTGATCAACCAGGCTGTTACTGCTGGCCGCACGTAGTCCAACGTACGAACCACAGCCCGGCTGGTCAGGAATTGACTTTAGGTATCTGTCCAGCTCTCTCTTGATATCATTACTCCGCAAAAGCTACAATATAACGATTTCAAAATAAAAATACTGACCAATGTTTAAAAGCGCGCGCAAGATTCATAAACATCTGTAATCAACATCCGGGGTCCCAGACTATTTAACATCATACCAGAAGATGTCAGAAACACGGCCGGAACAAGTGTAGAAGCTTTCAAGAGGAAACTGGACAAGTATCTTCACCAGGTGCCAAGTCAACCAGGCTGTGATGGATACGTGGGGTAGTGGGCTTCCAGCAGCAAAAGCCTGGTTGACCAGGCAAGCACCAGACGAGCCTGGCCCATGGCCGGGCTCCGATAGTGAAACTCTCGAAACTTCAAAGGTATATCAAAGGGCCGGGCTCCGATAGTGAAACTCTCGAAACTCTTCAAAGGTATATCAAAGGTAACATGTGCATAAGCCAAGAAAGAGGTGATTCAGAGGAAGTCGCTCCTGCCTTTTGCAAATTCCTTGGCCTATACCTCGACAACAACCTAAATTTCAGCACCCATATCCAACACATAACAAAAAAGTATCCAAAACGGTGGGGATCCTCTCCAAGATACGATACTACGTACCGCAAACTGCCCTTCTCACACTATACCATTCACTTATATATCCATACCTCACCTATGCTATCTGTGCTTGGGGTTCAACTGCAGCAACACACCTAAAGCCAATAATAAGCCAACAAAAAGCCGCAGTAAGAATAATCACTAAATCCCATCCCTGGCAACACTCCCCCCCCACTCTTCATAGATCTAAACTTACTCCCTGTTCAGAACATCCACACTTGCTACTGTGCAATCTATATCTACGGGACCTTAAATTCCAATATTAACCTCGACCTAAAACGCTTTCTTGATAGTTGTGACAGGATCCACAGGCATAACACCAGACACAAACATCTCTATGATATTCCCCGTGTTCGACTAAACCTTTACAAAAATTCAATGCATTTCAAAGGACCTAAAATCTGGAACACCCTACCTGAAAACTCTAGAACTGCAGATACATTCATCACTTTCAAAACTACAGTTAGAAAACATCTTATCTCCCTGATCCACCCCGACAACTAACTACATGATAACCACCTGGTGGTTCAAAATTACACTCACTCACCCACTGACTGTAAACCCAGAAATACTAATCTTAATCTTAAAATAATAAATCCTAACTAGTCATAAGTTTGCCTATAATACTCAAATATAGACACATTGTATTGTGCCAAAACAAAAGCATTCACATTGCTAAACTCACAAATTATGATGTAGTCACTTAGCCTTAATACCATAATCTGTAAGGATTTAATGTTAAGAATTAATCTAAGTCTGCTCGAAATGCCTAGCCATGCTAGGTGTCCTAGTGGCCCCCTCTGTAATTAGTATTTTATAACATGTAAACCACAAAATACCCAAAACCTGTAAACCCCACACTGTAACCCTTATAGAGAATAAACTTGAACTGGTGCACCACCACATTGTTCGGGATGCATTGAGAAAGAAAATCAAACACGCTGCAACAGCCTCAGACGAATGTGATCATGGTGTAACAGCACGGAAAAAAAATCATACAAAAGAAATAACTGGAACAATAGGCAAATGGATCACCAGCGTTCTAATAGAGAAAAGCAAGAACTCAGTTCCTAGAGACACAATACACGAGCCAATTCTCTCTCTCATTATCATATCAGAAAACGACAAATATAAATCAATGAGGTGTATACGCTGACGACACTCGAGTTCGTGAATGTGGGAAGTGAGGAAGACGAAATTTAATGAACTATGATTAACTATGATTAACTATTACTACAAAACTACTCTTTGAAGGTCACACAAACAGCGCAACACGTGCCAGACTGGCAAACATAATTAAAGAATTCATTAACGTAGACAAAGGCACGTTCAAGACACTCATTACTACACACGTGCCACCTGTTAGTGACTACGCAGCGCCACTGTGGAACCCCTCACCTCGTCAAACAAAGAAACTATCTCGGGAACTAAAGGTGTGCATCCAGATGGGTAACCGAGCTGAGGAATGAGCTATGAAGAAATAGTGGAAGAGCTAGAATTCGTGTTCATAAAAGGAACATACAAGAGGGGACATGACCACGACATACAAAATACTCCTGGGTTCCTTATCTCGTAACAATCTACTTACGAGAGCTTGAACAACAGATGGAGACAGCACAGAGTAACAGAGACGTAGGGAAATATTTCTTTATTGTGGGAGTTAAATGATCTAATTAAACCATACAAGCTAACTCCACAGAAATCACCCACCAGACAGTAACCCAAACATCACTCATCCACATAGCACGTTATCATACAGGACCCACTCACCCATCAACATAACACCTTTTCACACACAAACACATCACCCACGCACCTATGAATGCACATCATCCACCCACGCCACACTTGACACCCACCCACATATCACTCTCCCACACACCACCCATCTGCCCAACCAGACATTCATACAACCATTCGTGTACAATGTGGCTAGAGCACTTCCTGTGTCGCAGTGTGTGTTTCACAAACACGACTCTCAACCCAAACCCTGCACACCCAACCCATCCCTGCCCCCACACAACCCAACCCACACCACAACTCTCAGGCAGGAACCCCACGCCACTCCTCCCTCCAAGGAATAAGAACCATTAAGAAACACACAGGAAAGTGAAGATGAACACAAGCTGACTGCAGTAAAAGTTTTAAAGAATTACCTGCCCAGTTTACACTGAAACTCAGACATAAAGGAAACGCCGGTAGTCCTGCCAGAGTGCAAAACATTTACCAGGATTCCCCTTTACATTGTTATGAGAGGAAATGTAGTATCTCCTGGATGATTGCTGTCTACCTAGATACTACTAACAGAACTCACACTAAAAGGAATGTCCAGACAACAGGAAGAATAGGCAACAGAAATAGCAGACAAAACAAGGAACAGACCCCAGACATTAAACAGCAGAAGGAACAGACAACAAGCAATCGGAAAGAGCAGCCAACAATAGTAAGTCAATAGACAACAGAAATGAGTAGAGGTAACAAAAAAAATCAGGCAACGAGAGGAGTTGAGAAAACAAGAACCATAAGAAGACTGAAGACAGTCAACAGAGAATAATGGCACGGCCCGAAACACAATACACAACAATAGGAAAACGTCAAGAAAAGTCAAACAAAAAACAAGAAAAGAGGTGAGAAATGTTAAAGGAATAAAACAGAGTCCAATAAAAAGAAGACGAACTAGACGTTGACGTATAGGGCAGGAGGGTAAGAGCGAGTGAAGAGAGAGAGAGAGAGAGAGAGAGAGAGAGAGAGAGAGAGAGAGAGAGAGAGAGAGAGAGAGAGAGAGAGAGAGTTGTGGAAGAAAGTGATAAGGGATTAACAGATGAAGAAACAGTGAAATGAGGATGTGGAAAGGTAGGAGAGAGGCCTATGCTAACCTTCCTACTGTATAGAAATACATCTCGCTGGATGACTCTTATTTAGGCCCGCGTCGTGTAGAATTCAGAGCCGGGCTTATTTAAGACTGGCATGCTATAAGTTCGAATCCTATCCTTTCCGTGAGACGAGAACAGTATGTGTGGCTGGCTCAAACCTGGCTGATCAGGCCATCCATTAGGTCGTGTGTGCAACCCCTGAAACCATCCCCACGTTACGATTTTGCAAGTCAATATTATAGTACTTAAGGCCTATTAATTACAGTATTTAAGGGTAGACAAAATATACAGAATCAGTTCAAAATGTTGACAAAATTCAAATGGACTAGACATAGTTTTAATTAAAATGGATAATCTAGAAGACAAGGGGTACATATTAGTTTGAAGATTTGTTGTCCCCTCAGTGGCAGTCACTCATATTAATTACAATAATGTCCGCAAAGGATGATACAATGATATGATTTATGTCTTTATCTATGTCGGATAAGAGAAGAAGAAAGAGAAATGGGGCGAGGAATATCAGGAACATCATTATCATTATAATTTTAACTGAACGCTAACTAATATCAGGAACAGAACCTCTGATCCTATCTTGACCTTTTAACTCTTTGCGTTCTATTTGTTACAAAGCTAAATACCAATTTGCTCACTTTTCCAATTATATCTTTGCACACATTTTGTGTGATATTTCACGATGATCGCATTTGTCTAAGGCTCTAGATGTGTATTTTATTCGTCTTCCAGTGCATCGAAGACCACGTAATGGTCCAGCAACTGTGAGAGATAGAAGAGACCTTCTCTAAACCTATGTTGTATTGGGCTGTGCCAGTGTTGTCAGTCCATGTGGTCCTGCAGGAAGGAGAGATGTATCATAATCTACACTTGGAAAATCTTGGAAGGAATGGTTCCAAATGTGCACACAGAAATCACTCCCTACGAAAGTAAAAGACTGGGCAGGCGATGCAAAATGCCCCCAATAAAAAGTAGGGGCGCCACTGGTACACTAAGAGAAAACACCATAAGTGTCCGGGGCCCAAAACTGTTCAACAGCCTCCCATCAAGCATTAGGGGAATTGCCAATAAACCCCTGGCTGCCTTCAAGAGAGAGCTGGACAGATACCTAAAGTCGGTGCCGGATCAGCCGGGCTGTGGCTCGTACGTTGGACTGCGTGCGGCCAGCAGTAACAGCCTAGTTGATCAGGCCCTGATCCATCGGGAGGCCTGGTCATGGACCGGGCCGCGGGGGCGTTGATCCCCGGAATAACCTCCAGGTACCTGGAGGTTACCTGGAGGTTATTCCGGGGATCAACGCCCCCGCGGCCCGGTCCACGATCAGGCCTCCCGGTGGATCAGGGGCTGATCAACCAGGCTGTTACTGCTGGCCGCACGTAGTCCAACGTACGAACCACAGCCAGTAATGTTGATTCTTAAAATTACTTCAAGGATTTTAATAATGTGGTACATCAGTGCTGTCGGTTTATATGTTTTTTTTTGTGATTACTTTCATTTTTGTTATCATGGGAAGTGCTAAACCCGTGGGGATTATACAGCACCTGTGGGAGGGTGGAAGGCATTCAGGCTTAATTCAGGGAACTGTAGCGCAGATCCAATTCCTTAGATTAAGAGCCACTTTAAGGCCACCTTTGTGGAGTGAGGTTATATCCTCGTATTGTAATGACTGTGGGATGACTCCTGTTTCAGGCTGCATCTCCATGTACTTATGGTACGGGATAGTTTTTTTTTTTTTTTGCGGTTCTTGATAAACATGAACTTCCACTAGTTTGGAGCAGAGTGTATCAGCATAATATATCAATAGCTTCTTCGAAGTCAAATGGGGTAAAGGTCATGTCATAAATTACGGAGATGTCGACAGATTTTTTAGTTTCCGTGAAAAATTCACTGGAAGCAAATTCTTTAAACAGTTTTAGAAGTAAATATCATGGGACTCATGAAGTTTGAGAGACCGGACCGCCGGCCACCACCTGGCCTTTACAAACACAAATCGGTAAGTACACACACACACACACACACACAACCGGACGACCCTGGCAGAGAAACACAAGGGGAGAGATGATGACGACATAAAAAATCCTAAGAGAAATAGTGCAGATAGGAACAGACTGTATGAACCAAGAGAACCAGTATCAAGGGTTCACAGGTGGAAGTTGAGGACACAGATGAGCCATGGGGATATAAGAAATATTTCTGAGTCTCAGGATGGATGAAAAGTGGAATGACTTGCATGAGGCAGTGGCGGAGGCAAACTCTATACACAGCTTCAAGAGTAGATATCATAAGATCCAAGAAGCCAGAAACCAGTGATGGCGATCAATGTGCTCTAGAAGACCAGGGCCAGGAGCTAGGTATCAAGCCCTGCAAACAAAGACCTGGCCTTTTTTGTGCGCGCGCACAAAAAAGGCCAGGTGTTTAAAAAATATATATAACGCGGGAAGTTGACAACATTTAACTACTTCCCAGTTACTTTCATCTTCTCCATGATGCTGGAGGCTCTTGTCTAGGTGATGGTGGAGGCTCTTGCCTAGGTGATGGTGGAGGCTCTTGTCTAGGTGATGGTGGAGGCTCTTGCCTAGGTGATGGTGGAGGCTCTTGTCTAGGTGATGGTGGAGGCTCTTGCCTAGGTGATGGTGGAGGCTCTTGCCTAGGTGATGGTGGAGGCTCTTGTCTACGTGATGGTGGAGGCTCTTGCCTAGGTGATGGTGGAGGCTCTTGTCTAGGTGATGGTGGAGGCTCTTGCCTAGGTGATGGTGGAGGCTCTTGCCTAGGTGATGGTGGAGGCTCTTGTCTAGGTGATGGTGGAGGCTCTTGCCTAGGTGATGGTGGAGGCTCTTGTCTAGGTGATGGTGGAGGCTCTTGCCTAGGTGATGGTGGAGGCTCTTGCCTAGGTGATGGTGGAGGCTCTGCCTAGGTGATGGTGGAGGCTCTTGCCTAGGTGATGGTGGAGGCTCTTGTGCCTAGGTGATGGTGGAGGCTCTTGCCTAGGTGATGGTGGAGGCTCTTGCCTAGGTGATGGTGGAGGCTCTTGCCTAGGTGATGGTGGAGGCTCTTGCCTAGGTGATGGTGGAGGCTCTTGCCTAGGTGATGGTGGAGGCTCTTGCCTAGGTGATGGTGGAGGCTCTTGCCTAGGTGATGGTGGAGGCTCTTGCCTAGGTGATGGTGGAGGCTCTTGCCTAGGTGATGGTGGAGGCTCTTGCCTAGGTGATGGTGGAGGCTCTTGCCTAGGTGATGGTGGAGGCTCTTGCCTAGGTGATGGTGGAGGCTCTTGTCTAGGTGATGGTGGAGGCTCTTGCCTAGGTGATGGTGGAGGCTCTTGCCTAGGTGATGGTGGAGGCTCTTGTCTAGGTGATGGTGGAGGCTCTTGCCTAGGTGATGGTGGAGGCTCTTGCCTAGGTGATGGTGGAGGCTCTTGTCTAGGTGATGGTGGAGGCTCTTGCCTAGGTGATGGTGGAGGCTCTTGTCTAGGTGATGGTGGAGGCTCTTGCCTAGGTGATGGTGGAGGCTCTTGTCTAGGTGATGGTGGAGGCTCTTGCCTAGGTGATGGTGGAGGCTCTTGCCTAGGTGATGGTGGAGGCTCTTGCCTAGGTGATGGTGGAGGCTCTTGCCTAGGTGATGGTGGAGGCTCTTGCCTAGGTGATGGTGGAGGCTCTTGCCTAGGTGATGGTGGAGGCTCTTGCCTAGGTGATGGTGGAGGCTCTTGCCTAGGTGATGGTGGAGGCTCTTGCCTAGGTGATGGTGGAGGCTCTTGCCTAGGTGATGGTGGAGGCTCTTGCCTAGGTGATGGTGGAGGCTCTTGCCTAGGTGATGGTGGAGGCTCTTGCCTAGGTGATGGTGGAGGCTCTTGCCTAGGTGATGGTGGAGGCTCTTGCCTAGGTGATGGTGGAGGCTCTTGCCTAGGTGATGGTGGAGGCTCTTGCCTAGGTGATGGTGGAGGCTCTTGCCTAGGTGATGGTGGAGGCTCTTGCCTAGGTGATGGTGGAGGCTCTTGCCTAGGTGATGCTGGAGGCTCTTGCCTAGGTGATGGTGGAGGCTCTTGCCTAGGTGATGGTGGAGGCTCTTGCCTAGGTGATGGTGGAGGCTCTTGCCTAGGTGATGGTGGAGGCTCTTGCCTAGGAGATGGAGTAGGCTCTTGAGGTGGTGGAGGCTCTTGCCTAGGTGATGGTGGAGGCTCTTGCCTAGGTGATGCTGGAGGCTCTTGCCTAGGTGATGCTGGAGGCTCTTGCCTAGGTGATGGTGGAGGCTCTTGCCTAGGTGATGGTGGAGGCTCTTGCCTAGGTGATGGTGGAGGCTCTTGCCTAGGTGATGGTGGAGGCTCTTGCCTAGGTGATGGTGGAGGCTCTTGCCTAGGTGATGGTGGAGGCTCTTGCCTAGGTGATGGTGGAGGCTCTTGCCTAGGTGATGGTGGAGGCTCTTGCCTAGGTGATGGTGGAGGCTCTTGCCTAGGTGATGGTGGAGGCTCTTGCCTAGGTGATGCTGGAGGCTCTTGCCTAGGTGATGGTGGAGGCTCTTGCCTAGGTGATGGTGGAGGCTCTTGCCTAGGTGATGGTGGAGGCTCTTGCCTAGGTGATGGTGGAGGCTCTTGCCTAGGTGATGGTGGAGGCTCTTGCCTAGGTGATGGTGGAGGCTCTTGCCTAGGTGATGGTGGAGGCTCTTGCCTAGGTGATGGTGGAGGCTCTTGCCTAGGTGATGGTGGAGGCTCTTGCCTAGGTGATGGTGGAGGCTCTTGCCTAGGTGATGGTGGAGGCTCTTGCCTAGGTGATGGTGGAGGCTCTTGCCTAGGTGATGGTGGAGGCTCTTGCCTAGGTGATGGTGGAGGCTCTTGCCTAGGTGATGCTGGAGGCTCTTGCCTAGGTGATGGTGGAGGCTCTTGCCTAGGTGATGGTGGAGGCTCTTGCCTAGGTGATGCTGGAGGCTCTTGCCTAGGTGATGCTGGAGGCTCTTGCCTAGGTGATGCTGGAGGCTCTTGCCTAGGTGATGCTGGAGGCTCTTGCCTAGGTGATGGTGGAGGCTCTTGCCTAGGTGATGGTGGAGGCTCTTGCCTAGGTGATGGTGGAGGCTCTTGCCTAGGTGATGGTGGAGGCTCTTGCCTAGGTGATGGTGGAGGCTCTTGCTTAACTAGGTGATGGTGGAGGCTCTTACCTAGGTGATGCTGGAGGCTCTTGCCTAGGTGATGGTGGAGGCTCTTGCCTAGGTGATGGTGGAGGCTCTTGCCTAGGTGATGGTGGAGGCTCTTGCCTAGGTGATGGTGGAGGCTCTTGCTTAAGTGATGCTGGAAGCTCTTGCTTAAGTGATGTTGGAGGCTCTTGCCTAGGTGATGCTGGAGGCTCTTTCCTAGATGATGCTGTAGGCTCTTGCCTAGGTGATGGTGGAGGCTCTTGCCTAGGTGATGGTGGAGGCTCTTGCCTAGGTGATGGTGGAGGCTCTTGCCTAGGTGATGGTGGAGGCTCTTGCCTAGGTGATGGTGGAGGCTCTTGCCTAGGTGATGGTGGAGGCTCTTGCCTAGGTGATGCTGGAGGCTCTTGCCTAGGTGATGGTGGAGGCTCTTGCCTAGGTGATGCTGGAGGCTCTTGCCTAGGTGATGCTGGAGGCTCTTGCCTAGGTGATGGTGGAGGCTCTTGCCTAGGTGATGGTGGAGGCTCTTGCCTAGGTGATGGTGGAGGCTCTTGCCTAGGTGATGGTGGAGGCTCTTGCCTAGGTGATGGTGGAGGCTCTTGCCTAAGTGATGGTGGAGGCTCTTGCCTAGGTGATGGTGGAGGCTCTTGCCTAGGTGATGGTGGAGGCTCTTGCCTAGGTGATGGTGGAGGCTCTTGCCTAGGTGATGGTGGAGGCTCTTGCCTAGGTGATGGTGGAGGCTCTTGCCTAGGTGATGGTGGAGGCTCTTGCCTAGGTGATGGTGGAGGCTCTTGCCTAGGTGATGGTGGAGGCTCTTGCCTATGTGATGCTGGAGGCTCTTGCCTAGGTGATGGTGGAGGCTCTTGCCTAGGTGATGGTGGAGGCTCTTGCCTAGGTGATGGTGGAGGCTCTTGCCTAGGTGATGGTGGAGGCTCTTGCCTAGGTGATGGTGGAGGCTCTTGCCTAGGTGATGGTGGAGGCTCTTGCCTAGGTGATGGTGGAGGCTCTTGCTTAAGTGATGCTGGAAGCTCTTGCCTAGGTGATGGTGGAGGCTCTTGCCTAGGTGATGGTGGAGGCTCTTGCCTAGGTGATGGTGGAGGCTCTTGCCTAGGTGATGGTGGAGGCTCTTGCCTAGGTGATGGTGGAGGCTCTTGCCTAGGTGATGGTGGAGGCTCTTGCCTAGGTGATGGTGGAGGCTCTTGCTTAAGTGATGCTGGAAGCTCTTGCCTAGGTGATGGTGGAGGCTCTTGCTTAAGTGATGCTGGAAGCTCTTGCCTAGGTGATGGTGGAGGCTCTTGCCTAGGTGATGCTGGAGGCTCTTGCCTAGGTGATGGTGGAGGCTCTTGCCTAGGTGATGGTGGAGGCTCTTGCCTAGGTGATGGTGGAGGCTCTTGCTTAAGTGATGCTGGAAGCTCTTGCTTAAGTGATGTTGGAGGCTCTTGCCTAGGTGATGCTGGAGGCTCTTTCCTAGATGATGCTGTAGGCTCTTGCCTAGGTGATGCTGTAGGCTCTTGCCTAGGTGATGGTGGAGGTTCTTGCCTAGGTGATGGTGGAGGCTCTTGCCTAGGTGATGGTGGAGGCTCTTGCCTAGGTGATGGTGGAGGCTCTTGCCTAGGTGATGGTGGAGGCTCTTGCCTAGGTGATGGTGGAGGCTCTTGCCTAGGTGATGCTGTAGGCTCTTGCCTAGGTGATGCTGTAGGCTCTTGCCTAGGTGATGGTGGAGGCTCTTGCCTAGGTGATGCTGGAGGCTCTTGCCTAGGTGATGGTGGAGGCTCTTGCCTAAGTGATGGTGGAGGCTCTTGCCTAGGTGATGGTGGAGGCTCTTGCCTAGGTGATGGTGGAGGCTCTTGCCTAGGTGATGGTGGAGGCTCTTGCCTAGGTGATGGTGGAGTCTCTTGCATAGGTGATGGTGGAGGCTCTAGGTGATGGTGCCTACGTGATGGTGGAGGCTCTTGCCTAGGTGATGGTGGAGGCTCTTGCCTAGGTGATGGTGGAGGCTCTTGCCTAGGTGATGGTGGAGGCTCTTGCCTAGGTGATGGTGGAGGCTCTTGCCTAGGTGATGGTGGAGGCTCTTGCCTAAGTGATGGTGGAGGCTCTTGCCTAGGTGATGGTGGAGGCTCTTGCCTAGGTGATGGTGGAGGCTCTTGCCTAGGTGATGGTGGAGGCTCTTGCCTAAGTGATGGTGGAGGCTCTTGCCTAGGTGATGGTGGAGGCTCTTGCCTAGGTGATGGTGGAGGCTCTTGCCTAGGTGATGGTGGAGACTCTTGCCTAGGTGATGGTGGAGGCTCTTGCCTAGGTGATGGTGGAGGCTCTTGCCTAGGTGATGGTAGAGGCTCTTGCCTAGGTGATGGTAGAGGCTCTTGCCTAGGTGATGGTAGAGGTTCTTGCCTAGGTGATGGTGGAGGTTCTTGCCTAGGTGATGGTGGAGGTTCTTGCCTAGGTGATGGTGGAGGCTCTTGCCTAGGTGATGGTGGAGGCTCTTGCCTAGGTGATGGTGGAGGCTCTTGCCTAGGTGATGGTGGAGGCTCTTGCCTAGGTGATGGTGGAGGCTCTTGCCTAGGTGATGGTGGAGGCTCTTGCCTAGGTGATGGTGGAGGCTCTTGCCTAGGTGATGGTGGAGGCTCTTGCCTAGGTGATGGTGGAGGCTCTTGCCTAGGTATGTGAGGCTCTTGCTGGAGGCTCTTGCCTAAGTGATGGTGGAGGCTCTTGCCTAGGTGATGGTGGAGGCTCTTGCCTAGGTGATGGTGGAGGCTCTTGCCTAGGTGATGCTGGAGGCTCTTGCCTAGGTGATGGTGGAGGCTCTTGCCTAGGTGATGGTGGAGGCTCTTGCCTAGGTGATGGTGGAGGCTCTTGCCTAGGTGATGGTGGAGGCTCTTGCCTAGGTGATGGTGGAGGCTCTTGCCTAGGTGATGGTGGAGGCTCTTGCCTAGGTGATGCTGGAGGCTCTTGCCTAGGTGATGGTGGAGGCTCTTGCCTAGGTGATGGTGGAGGCTCTTGCGGAGGTGATGGTGGAGGCCTAGGTGATGGTGGAGGCTCTTGCCTAGGTGATGGTGGAGGCTCTTGCCTAGGTGATGGTGGAGGCTCTTGCCTAGGTGATGGTGGAGGCTCTTGCCTAGGTGATGGTGGAGGCTCTTGCCTAGGTGATGGTGGAGGCTCTTGCCTAGGTGATGGTGGAGGCTCTTGCCTAGGTGATGGTGGAGGCTCTTGCCTAGGTGATGGTGGAGGCTCTTGCCTAGGTGATGGTGGAGGCTCTTGCCTAGGTGATGGTGGAGGCTCTTGCCTAGGTGATGGTGGAGGCTCTTGCCTAGGTGATGGTGGAGGCTCTTGCCTAGGTGATGGTGGAGGCTCTTGCCTAGGTGATGGTGGAGGCTCTTGCCTAGGTGATGGTGGAGGCTCTTGCCTAGGTGATGGTGGAGGCTCTTGCCTATGGTGGAGGCTCTTGCCTAGGTGATGGTGGAGGCTCTTGCCTAGGTGATGGTGGAGGCTCTTGCCTAGGTGATGGTGGAGGCTCTTGCCTAGGTGATGCTCTTGCCTAGGTGATGGTGGAGGCTCTTGCCTAGGTGATGGTGGAGGCTCTTGCCTAGGTGATGGTGGAGGCTCTTGCCTAGGTGATGGTGGAGGCTCTTGCCTAGGTGATGGTGGAGGCTCTTGCCTAGGTGATGGTGGAGGCTCTTGCCTAGGTGATGGTGGAGGCTCTTGCCTAGGTGATGGTGGAGGCTCTTGCCTAGGTGATGGTGGAGGCTCTTGCCTAGGTGATGGTGGAGGCTCTTGCCTAGGTGATGGTGGAGGCTCTTGCCTAGGTGATGGTGGAGGCTCTTGCCTAAGTGATGGTGGAGGCTCTTGCCTAGGTGATGGTGGAGGCTCTTGCCTAGGTGATGGTGGAGGCTCTTGCCTAGGTGATGGTGGAGGCTCTTGCCTAGGTGATGGTGGAGGCTCTTGCCTAGGTGATGGTGGAGGCTCTTGCTTAGGTGATGGTGGAGGCTCTTGCCTAGGTGATGGTGGAGGCTCTTGCCTAGGTGATGGTGGAGACTCTTGCCTAGGTGATGGTGGAGGCTCTTGCCTAGGTGATGGTGGAGGCTCTTGCCTAGGTGATGGTGGAGGCTCTTGCCTAGGTGATGGTGGAGGCTCTTGCCTAGGTGATGGTGGAGGCTCTTGCCTAGGTGATGGTGGAGGCTCTTGCCTAGGTGATGGTGGAGGCTCTTGCCTAGGTGATGCTGGAGGCTCTTGCCTAGGTGATGGTGGAGGTTCTTGCCTAGGTGATGCTGTAGGCTCTTGCCTAGGTGATGGTGGAGGCTCTTGCCTAGGTGATGGTGGAGGCTCTTGCCTAGGTGATGGTGGAGGCTCTTGCCTAGGTGATGCTGGAGGCTCTTGCCTAGGTGATGCTGGAGACTCTTGCCTAGGTGATGCTGGAGACTGCCTCAGTGTTCCCTGGGCTGCATAATTTTTATAACATTTAACAGCGCACGATCATCGTATCATCTTAGAAAGTATTGAAGATGTACTCACCTTGTTGTACCATGATGTCGAGTCACAGCTCCTGGCCTTATCTCTTGGCTCCTTTTAACTGTTTACTGGCCTCCAGAATAATAATAATAATAATAATAATAATAATAATAATATTATTATTATTATTATTATTATTATTATTATTATTATGGATTACTGACGTGGTTGTGGCATTTTTTTGCCCAATTACAGTGATTCCTTTCGTAGTGACAAACTTTAAGTCTTCTGCCTAAACAAAGTTCACATTAATTACGGTAATTACTTTAATCACCAGACTTGTGTGTGACTGATTAATCACTTTAATGGTGTTCCTTCACACGTGCCTCCTCCTCCTCGTCCTCTCGCCCCTGCATCACAGTCCTCCATCCACCTCCTCCCGTACCCCTCCACGCGCCTCCATTCTTATACTTTCAAGTCTGTCATAAACTACTTCGGTTAATTAACATCAAGGGGAAAGACTGGGGCCTCTCCCACCCCTTAACCAGAGACTGGCACGCCCCCCACCCCACCACCAAACACCAAGAATAAGGGACCCCCCTCACCACCAAACACCAAGAGTAAGGGACCCCCCTCACCATCAAACACCAAGAATAAGGGACCCCCTCACCACCAAACACCAAGAATAAGGAAGCCCCTCACCACCACCAAACACCAAGAATAAGGAAGCCCCTCACCACCACCAAACACCAAGAATAAGGAAGCCCCTCACCACCACCAAACACCAAGAATAAGGGACCCCCTCACCACCAAACACCAAGAATAAGGAAACCCCTCACCACCACCAAACACCAAGAATAAGGAAGCCCCTCACCACCACCAAACACCAAGAATAAGGGACCCCCTCACCACCAAACACCAAGAATAAGGAAGCCCCTCACCACCACCAAACACCAAGAATAAGGAAGCCCCTCACCACCACCAAACACCAAGAATAAGGAAGCCCCTCATCACCACCAAACACCAAGAATAAGGGACCCCCCTCACCACCAAATACCAAGAATAAGGGACCCCCCTCACCACCAAACACCAAGAATAAGGGACCCCTCTCACTACCAAACACCAAGATTTAGGGACCCCCCTCACTCCCAATACTAAGGGACCCCCCCCACAACACAAAACACAAACATTAAGGGACACCTGGATGGACTATGGCTGAGCTGTGTTATTGTTGTGGTGGAATGCGACTGAGATCATGAAACTCCAGATGTCCTGAATCCTGGAAGCGCTACCCGCTGGAGTTGCTTGAGATGAACCTTTTGTGTGTGTGTGTGTGTGTGTGTTGTTTATAAGTAATAGGAAGGTTTGCTTTGGGTAATTACAAAGTAAACAGAGCGTATAAGGGAAAACCTAGGACTGCTGTGTTAAAAATGGCTGAAAATACTAGTGTTGGTAGTTCATCTCCTAGAACTTCAATTACTAAAGTTTTCCTTGTTGGCTGACCCTCTGAACCTTCGTGTGCCCAAGTCAGCCCAAGGACAACATCAGTACTTCTTTGAGCCTCACGCTATCCCAGATGAGCCCTAACCCATTGAATTCCAGGTGCTCCCTTGAACCCCGCTGCATTGAAACCTCTCCCGTCTCAACTGAACTCAGCGGAGAGCCAAGGGGGGAGACATGATTATTACATACTAAATCATTAAAAGGAATTGATAGGATAGGTAAGGACAGACCGATTTAAGAGGGCAAAAATCAAGGGAACACAAATGGAAGCTGTCAACACAAGGACCGACTGGAATGTAAGGAAGTATTACTTTAGTCTCAAGGTGATTAAAAAGTAGCATGACTTGAATGAGGCAATGGTGGAGGCAAACTCAACACACAACTTCAACGGTAGATATTATAAGGGCCAAGAAAGCAGGAGTAGATAAATTAGACACATGTGCAACACTTGGGTATCTTTATTGAGGAAAGGTTTCGCCACACAGTGGCTTCATCAGTCTAATACAAAGCAGAATGGTGAAGATCAGAAGTTTGAGGTAATCAGTCCCTCAGTCTGGAGTCGATGTAATCAGTTCATCAATCTTGAAAAGATTACAGCATATGCTCGAAGAAGTGGCTTATATACTGTAGACAGGTGAGGTGAAGCAGTCGTAGGCGATATCATATTAGCCAAATCCACACGTGGGAGTAGGTCATGTTTATAGGTCAGGCAAGTAAAGAATTCCCTGTATCAAGCTCCCAAGGAATGTTGATGTATGGTTCAGAGAACCTCCAAGTTGGTAAATTACATCGACTCCAGGCTGTGAGACTAATTATTTCAAACTACTCCTGATCTTCACCATTCTTCTTTGTATAGGACTGATGGAGCCAATGTGTGGTGAAGCGTTTCCTCAGTAAAGATACCCAAACGTTGCGTATATGCCTAATTTATCAACTTGTCGGTTCTCTGAACCATTTATCTATAGGAATCGGGAATCTAGGAGGCGGGGCCAGGAACGGAGTCTCCCCGGTGAATGTAACTTGGCGAGTCCAACTCGGTGAGTACACACACACACACACACTGTCACATCACATAATCACGACTCTCCACATTAATTTGTTTGCAAATGCGGTGCATAACTCGTTACCTCTCACCCCTGATCAAGCGAGGTCAGACCTACCCACCGCCGTCTCGCAACACTGCCTGACCCTACCGTGCAGGTCACTGTCCACCGTCACCCACTGCATCTCTTAGCACCGTCAAGTGTTGCTATTCCGTCTTCCCTGTCTCCAGTGAAATAATAGCTGTATATACTTGAATTAATATATGCAAATATTTTAATTGACAGCAAAACTAACTTAGCAGCTTAGTCCAGCCTGGTTAAAAATATACGTAATAAACTGTTACTATAAATGCTAAATTCGAATGAAAATATATAACCTAATCCTGCCCAAGATTTTCCATTATATATGACCCCATGCATGTATTGCAAAAGAGGTTGAAAATATAAATATATATATATATATATATATATATATATATATATATATATATATATATATATATATATATATATATATATATATATATATGCAAAAAGATCACAGCAAACAGGTGATATCACAATAAGCAGAACAACCAATGTGAAAAAAAACAGTGAAATTTCAAGCACCTGGAATTTCACTATTAACAGTAAAATGTCAAAGATTAGTTTAGCTGAAGATCTTTCAGCAACCTGTCTTCTTCAGGAGCTATGTCCTTGAAAGAGTGAGTTAGCCAGGAACATTCGGATAAAAAATCGATTGATCACACCTGGACATGTTATGGAAACACTGCTGCAGGCAAGAAGCTGAAAGAATAGTGAAGGGGAGGATGGGAAATAAGCAAGACACCCCGAGAGACACTTGCCAGACTGTACAAAACTGAATATATAGAGAACTAAGTCTGCATGCTCGGATTGCTAAACAAACACTGTCAGCAATCAGCCGCCATTCTGAGACTAATAAAGTTGTACAAATATATTGGGAAGAACTTAAAAATAATAGCCGAGGGTATAAATTAAATTTCAAAATTTGGGGATTATTATTATAATCAAGGGGGAAGCGCTAAACCCGGAGGATTATACAGCGCCTGGGGGGGGGATGTGGAAGGCATTCAGGCTTAATTCGGGGAACTGGAGCACAGATCCAATTCCTTAAATCAAGAGCCCCTCACCAACATCAAGGAACCTTCCTTGAGAAAAAAAAAATTGGGGAAAGTGTTTTATTTAACAGCTTAAACCAGGGGTTAATTCTAACCTCTCTGCAGTGAGATTATTTACTCTGAAACAGAGCTCTGTTTACCTTCCCCCCCCCTCTGGTTATCCCAAAACTGACTCCAGTTGTATTGTAGCTCATTATCTTTCATGAATCTGGCTGCAGTAGCACGGTCTGCTGGTATCTTGAATTTGTACCTCTATTTTTATGTACTTATGTTATTGAATTATATGTGCGTGCCTTTGATGCACCTTTGGCGGGTTTCGAGAGTTTTCCTACTCCTGCATTCCGTCCCTGAGCCAGGCTTATCTGGTGCGTGCCTGATCAACCAGGCTGTTGCTGCTGGCGGTTCGTTGGCCCACATATCCGTCACAGCTTGGTTAATCTGGCACTGTCGGTAAGTTTATTCGGGTATAGGTACACATAAATAGTTACATAAATTATCATACATAGCAGCATATGTGTAGATTACCTAGAATTACCCAAAAAAGTCAAAGTGACTTATTTCCATTGGGGACCTTGTAATTTCCACTGGGAATTACCCTTATTGGGGTATATATACTAGTGTACGCACCCACCGTCTTGGCTTCTGGCCAAGCATTTTAAGTTTCGTTAAGCGGCAATACTCGCTTCTAGCCACTTGAACCCTATCATACCTACTTATAAAACTATGTATGGAGTGTGCCTCCCCCAGTTCATCAGACTGTTTCTTCTACTTCTTAACTTCCCGGCTGGCTTTTCTAGCTTGTGAATCAGTCTGTGGTGGGGAACCGTATCAAAAGCTTTCTTGCAATCCAGGAAGATGTAATTCACCCATCCTTGTCTCTCTTGCTTATATCATTAGAACTCCCGAGGATCGTCTGACAGGAGTTCCTGCCCCCTGCTTCTCCACCCATTTCCTACACCACCTCCTACTCCCGCCCATTCCCAATACCACCACCACCTACCTCCCGCCCACATCATCTTTCACCCCCGCCCACTCCACCTCTCCGCCATGGCGCCGCCCACTGGGTCCCTCAAGATCCTTATTAAAGCAATAAACCGTTGAAGATCCTTTACTCTTGCCGTTGGGTGGTCCATCTAGGATACGTCTCCTGTAGGATAGACTACGTGTTCTGCGTACCAAGGATCCTCATATATAAACATTGCCATTGATGTTTTTCTTGCCCGTGGCTCAACGGGTTCGCTGTGGCTCAGTAGCAGCGATATGCACCTCACAACCTCACGGGTTCGATTCTTGAGTACGAAGAGATAGGTATGTTTTCTTGCACCTGCTTCCCCTCTTCACTTAGCAGCGGTCCATTGGTCCTGAGGAAGAGGACCAATGGACCGCAATGAGAAATAGGCCACATTGCGTGGTATTATCATATTAGGTATCCTGGGTTACAGACACTCCGGGTGAATAATATTATTATAATCAAGGGGAAGCGCTAAACCCGGAGGTTTATACAGCGCCTAGGGGGGGGATGTGGAAGGCATTCAGGCTTAATTCGGGGAACTGGAGCACAGATCCAATTCCCTAAATCAAGAGCCCCTCACCAACATCAAGGAACCTTCCTTGAGGGGTTCGGGTGAATAACCATGAATTCAGGCCAGTCACAAATATGATATAAACGCATTAGAAAATCGAGAAACCAACTAGACATAAACCCGTGCCATGCCCGTGAAAGGCTTCGAGGGTTCTTCCACCCTTGGCCAACCAGACTGTTGGTGCCAGCGGCCCGCAGTACATCTATAAATGCTTATATTTTTGAAAGCGTTATTTTAATCACGCAGATGCGCTGTGTGACCCACAAGGGTCACACAGCGCCTAGGGAATGGGAGGCTATCGGGAAGGGAGGAGGAAGATAGCTTGGATAAAAAATCCTTCACTAGCATCAAAGGACCTTGATTTTTATTTGAGGTAATAACCTGGTTGATCACACGGCAGTTTGTGGGCGGAGGAGAGACAGGGAGGGTGGTAGCAGCGCTAACTGGTTGTGGAGGAAACCAGCTGTGGGAATTATCCTGATCCAGCTGTGGAAAAGCGCATCGTGATCCAGCTGTGGTGGAAGCGTCGTGAGCCAGCTGTGGGAGGAGAGCATCGTTAACCAGCTATGGTGAAAGCATCACGAGCCAGCTGTGGTGGAAGCATCGTGAGCCAGCTGTCGGGGGAGAGCATCGTGATCCAGCTGTGGTGAAAACATTGTGATCCAGCTGTGGTTGGAGCATCGTAAGCCAACTGTAGTGGAAGCATCGTGAGCCAGCTGTGGGGAAACCATCATGAGCCAACTGTCTCACTAACAAGGAGTCACGCAAGACAATAATTACTACTGGCTCATTTTCTCCAACATGGCGCTGAATAGCAGAAGAAGAATCAACACTGTCTGCATTGAGATGATCCGTGGTGCTGTCACAGGATCCAACATGGATTTATTATTACCAGCGATCATTCGCGATACCTATGGTATAGCAAATGAGGAGATATGTGGTGTCGCATTAAATGGAATGACAAGAATCTTCGTTAAAATGACGTCTGCACAAGTCTACGAGGCAGTGGTCGACAAGTATCAGGAGACCATCATACCGGTTAATACAGCTGTGTCGGTGAGACTTCATGATGTATCTCGACATTACACCTGGGTGAAAATAAGGAATGTGCCTTTTGAGGCGACTGATTTTGATATTACCAGTGAACTGCGTACTTATGGGACGGTTCACGTAGCCACAGCAGGGAGATGGGCAACTGGACCGTATGCAGGTGCGCTGGAAGGCGCGTATACAGTTAAAATGACTCTTAGACACCCTATTCCTTCATATATTGTGTTGAAAGAATTAAGGACTCAAGTCTATGTAACGTATGCGGGGCAACAACGTACGTGTCGGCTATGTGGGTCATATGACCACATCGCGGCGCAGTGTGGGAAACGAAGCGGGTACCCGGCACAACAGCAACAGCAACGGCAACAGCAGCAACAGCAGCCAGTGGACGAGGTTGGCGATGAGCGAGAACAGTCTCTTGCTACACCGCCCCAACAACGGTTGTCATGGAGTGAGGAGGTGGACAAAGAAAAGGAGCTCGAATCGCCAATTGTAACGCTTCAAGGAGAATCTCAGTCATTGGACATACATAAGGTTTTTGAGGAGAAACTACCTAATATGGGTGAAGAAGTGGCGGCGTCTTTGGTAAAGGCGTTGGATGACTTGTTAGAGGAATCGGTCCTAGATCAGGTGGAAGACCCAGGCTTAGTTCTGGGGAAGGCTGTGAATGATGGTATGGCAGAAGATGACGGTTTGGCGACGAGAGAGTCTAAAGGACTGAAGGTGCATGCAGTAGAGGTGGAGGTGCATCAGGACGGTGTTTCAGATGTCAAAATGCAGGTGGAGGGCGGGACACGAAAGAGGACTGCAGCATCATCGGATTCTGATGATGTGCTAACTCCTGCCCAACGCCCTGGGAAAAAGTCTTGGGTGGAGGTACAGAAGAGAGGGAATGGTGAACCCAAGGATCAAGGGATTGCAAAGGTGATTCCCAACAAAGGGGGGAGGGACAGAGGTGTTGCAAAACGAACTGGGGTAAAGTCAATGCCGGGGACAAAAGGAAAACCCATTTGTTGAATTCAAGTGTTTTACTATAAATATTAACGGGTTGAGAGCTGAGAGGAAGCTTAAGTGGTTTAATGAGTATTTGGTGCGACTTGGTGTGGATGTGGTATTCTTACAGGAACATAATTTTAGGCCTGGTTATGAGTTGGATATGAGTGGTTATAATGTGTACATGGAACATGCGACACGTCTGAAAGGTGGGGCTGCCATTTTGGTAAAGGAAACTAGCCCATTTATAGTAAGGCGTAGTGAAGGGGGGGAGGGGAGGGTAATTAGAGTGGATGGAACTTGGGGTAGGGTTCCCATTAGTTTAGTATGTGTATATGGTCCGGCTGAGGGTGACGTGAGTATTAAAACTAAATTTGTTCGGGACGTGCTGGTCTATTTTTTACGTGGTTTACCGAATGTTGCAATAATAGGCGGAGATTGGAATTGCGTGATACGTCGTAAAGATGTGGAGCCCAGAGGTGCGGGGTGTTGTTTGGGTATATTGGGGGATATATTGACCGGGGTGGGGTTAAAGGATGTGTGTGGGGGGGGAGGGATGGTAGAGCATACCTTCATTAAACGAGGTTATGCGGCGAGGTTGGACCGAATGTACGTGCCTTGTGCGGTTACTGTGCGGAGGGTGGATGTGATAGATGTGGTTTTTTCGGATCATAGAGGAGTGGTAATAGATGTGGATATTGAGGGTGTGCCTCGGAGGGGTCCATCATTTTGGAAATTGAATGTAAAGTTATTAAAGGAAGAGGATAGTCTTTTGTCTTTTGGACATATGTGGGATCGTTTAGTGGTAGAAGCACCAGGGGATGTTGCCATGGTTAATTGGTGGGAAACAATAGCTAAAAAACGTATTAAGGAATATTATATTAATCGAGGGAAGAGATATAATCAGTTACAATACGGTTTTCAAAAATATTTAGAGGGGCAGTTGCGCGACTGTTATGCACAAATTAATGCTAATTATCCTGTTATTGAAATTGAAAGTTTGAAGGAAAATATCCGGAATTTACAAAATGAGAGGTTTGATGGGGAAAGGCTTAAGGGCGGGATTGAGGAGGTTTTGTGGGGAGATCGGCCGTCGGCGTGTGTGTTGCGGAGTCAACACACACGTCGCAAGGCAATGGAGTTAATGGGGTTGAATGTTCAGGTAGGTATGCAAGGGTATAAAGTGGACCAGGTGTTGACGACGACTGAGGGTATGAGTGGGTATATTGATGCTTGGGTTAAGTTGAAAACGCAAAGTGTGGGAATAAGTGAAATAGCATTACAGTCAATTGGAAGGTTTGTGCAGTGTGAGTTGACAGAGCATGATCGATTCGTTTTGGAAGGGCCGATAACGGAGTGTGAGACATGGGAAGCTTTATCTGGGGCTCAATTAGGTAAGGCACCAGGAATTGATGGGTTGCCCAGTGACTTTTATCTCCAAAATTGGAGCGTTTTAAAAGAATTTTTGGTAAGATTATTCAATATCCTTAAGCGGGATCGGGTTTTAGGGGCACAGCAGCGGATGGCTGTGGTCGTTTTAGTGCCTAAAGGTGAGCCATTAACAGTTAAAGACTATCGTGCTATTTCGTTATTGTGTGGTGATTATAAGATTTTTGCAAGAATTTTAGCTAACAGAATAAAAAAGGTCCTGGGTAAAGTGATCGATAAGGGACAATATGGGGTGCCGGGAAGGTCTATGTATGACGGGCATGGTTTGATTAGAAGTTTTATTGAAGAAAGAGTAAAATTGGGAGTGGGGGGGGTGTTGGCTATAGATTGGGAGGCGGCATATGATAGTGTAGAAAGGGAAGCGTTATGGAAGATTATGAGATGGCAGGGGTTTGGAGAGGAAATTATATCATGGGCCAAATTAATGTATCAAGATGCATCCTTGCGGGTGCAGGTAAATGGAAGGTTAGGAGAACAAATTCAGATGAGCAGGGGTCTACGTCAAGGTTGTCCCCTTTCACAAATATTTTTTGCGTGTTTACAGGATCCCTTTTATAGAGGAATTAGGGTCTTATTGGGAGCAAATGGGGTTGGTGACGAAAGGGGTGGGGGGGCTGGCATTGTTGGATATGTTGATGACACAACGATTTTAGTAAGTGGTAACAGGGATTTGCCTCGGGTGGAAAAGTTAGTAAATGTTTTTGAAAAGGCTTCTGGCATGTCAATTAATAAGGAGAAAACGAAGTATATGGATCTTGGGGATAGGTTAAATGAGGAATGTGAAGTAGTTGAAAGGTGGAAAAAGGTGGACCAATTACTGATATGTGGGATCGTTTATGTAAGTGATATCAAGTTAGCACAACAAATAAATTCAGTGCGTATTGTAGATGGTGTACTGAAGCGCATCAGTGGTTTACGAGCTGCACACTTAACTTTGCATCAAAGAGTAATTACAACGAATGTCCTATTATATAGTAAACTTTGGCATGTAGCAGCAATATATCCGATACTTCGTAGTGAGATACAAAGGTTACAAAAGCGCGTTTTTAGATTCATTTGGGGTACTGGAAGCGAATGGTTAGGTAGAGCGGTTGTCACACTCCCGGTTGGCCGAGGAGGGCTGGGTCTTATAGCTGTTGAAAAGAGGATTATGAGTGTGTATTTGAAACGTAGTTATAAGCGGGAGGGGGGGGCGAGGGAAGGCGGACTTCATAAGATACGTCAGGATATGCAACGGTGGTGGGTGGGTAGGGAGTTCATAATCGGTGAGGCAATGTTACGGGTCATCATAAACATGAGCGATCCTTCACATATTAAATTGGGAAACCTTGATGGGGTGGAAGGTAAGGCAGTGGTAGCAGTGGTAGAAGGTGTTTATCCGATGTATGATTGGCGTAATATCTGGGGGCGTTTGAACAAATTACGTTTAAAACCTAAAGTACGAGAAGTAATGTATAGATTTTTACATGGGATCTTACCGTCTGGAATGGTTTTATTCCATAAGAGAATACGGGAGGATGGGATATGCAAGGCTTGTGGTGGATGGGAGACTGTTTTCCATATAGTGTATTTTTGCGAATGTATGGAACTAATAAGGGTTTGGTTGGGTAAGGTAATAAGGTTAGTGGGAGGGGGGGGTTTGCAGGTGTTGAGGGTTTTAAGCTTAGACATAGGTGGGGTGAATCAGATGGTAGAGAATGCGGTAGGGTATATAATTACGGATTATATTTATATGTCTTGGGCTATGAGAGGAGCGAACGTGTGTGAAAGAATTAACGCATTAACAGCAACTTTTTATAGGACAAAGTGTAGAAATAAGGAGGTGTATGGGGGGAGATGGGAGAGGGATTTAAGTGAGGGTTATAGGAATTTCACATTACGGGATTTACGGGAGTTGAAAGGCAGGTAAGGGGGATGAAATGGGCTGGTTTCCCAGAATGGTCGGTAGCATGATGAGTTTGATGAATGTTATATGAGGTATGTCCGGGGTGCAATTTTAACATTATTTGTTCCGAGTGTTTCAAGTACAATTCAGTTATATTTGGAATTATCGACTTATAACTATGTATGTGTATATATATATGCATGTGTTGTATGTGTGTGTATGTGTATGTATGTATGTGTATGTATGTATGTAGGTGTATGTATATATATATATATATGTATATGTATGTATTGTATGTATGTTTACTTTCTTGTATATACCTTTAATGGTTTTTCTCATGAACATTTTCAATGATATTCAATACATATTTTCTATGCGCATTTATGATTTTGATACAATGTGTAAATGTCAAAATGGCTTTTTATGTTTCAGTTTAATTTACAATGTATTTTTGTAAGCACAATTGATTTGGTGCCAATAGAAGCATAGTTTGTTTTGATATATTTGAGTATTGTTTTTCTTTTTAATTTGTCTAGATGGTGGCAATACTATGTATGTAGTTTAAGAGTTTTACGAACCTTGAAGTTGTAAGAATTGGATGAAGTTATTCGTGGTTGAGTTGACGTAATATTATAACTGACGTTGTAAGTGATTGTGTTCAATTAGACAATATACTTTATATACTTATTTATATGTATGTACCTAATGGTAAATTGAAGTCTGATTTTGAAGGTGAAGAATGGGTTTTCCTTTTTTATTGTTCTTTTTTTTCTCTATGGTAATACAAGGTTGTATTATGTACACCAACAAATATGGTTAGGGGAATGTGGTAAAATTTTCGTGTTGATTAGACATTTATAATACAGATGAAATACTAGGCTTAGGTTAGGGTAAATTTATGATAATTGTGGAATGTTCTTTGATTCAAACTGCTCTTTATTATACTTGTATTTTATTATTCTAGTGTAAATTAAGAGCAAGGATGATTAATTTGAGGAAGAGTTAATAAAAAAAATAAAAAAAAAAAAAAAAAATTACTACTGGCTTGTCCGGCACTGCTATCCTCCAGTACCATCACTGTCTGTGCTTTCTAGAGCTTTGCTTTATGGAGCTTTGCTTTATGGAGCTTTGCTTTCTAGAGCTTTGCTTTATGGAGCTTTGCTTTATGGAGCTTTGCTTTCTAGAGCTTTGCTTTATGGAGCTTTGCTTTCTATAGCTTTACTTTCTAAAGATTAGCTATAGTTTTTGAAAGCTTTCATATACCTTTTGAAATACACTGATTCCAAATAAAATATCTTCATATAAGTTCGAGTTATTTATACTAGGATCCAATAGCCTGTGGCTCAAGGGGTAGCGTCTTTGGCTCACAACCGAATTATTCGGGTTCGATTCAGGGGCGGGTAAGTAAAAGTGGTTTTATTTTTATTTAGACTTTGGGTACATAACTTTTTATACCCGTGGTCATGAGTATAAACACACATCTCATGGGCACAAAACACATTATGAAAATTTAACGTAGGATAACCCAATCAAGTGATATATCCATTAGGCTTGTTTTCCCACACCTGCTGCCCCCTGCTTACCTAGCAGTAAGTAGTAACCGGGTGTTGGCCGACTGCTGCGGTCGGTATCTTGGGAAAGAGAAGCAATGGACTCCAATGGGAACAAGCCACCAGCATATTTATTTCCAGGCTTATTCCTGGGCTACTATTTTCACCGTATTCATGAGGAAGCGCTAAACTTGCAGGGATCATACTGAGCCTGGGGAATGCGAAGCATTTAGGATCAACCTGCCCGAAACGCTTCGTTAAGTTCATTTAGGTACGGGTACATATAAATCCAGTTACACAAACTGCTATACATAGTAACATGTGTGTAAATTACATGTAAACTACATTATTTTTGTACCACAAAGAATAAATAAAAATTTGAATCTGGAGTCAAATCAAAATTCCCTGGGTTAGTTACTAGGCTTCCTGGGTTACTAGGCTTCTGAGTCGACACTCAAAATACAATCTTGCTCTTTCTACTTAATCATCTTTATGCAGTGTTATTATAATTATGGGGAGAACACTAAACCCGTAGGGGTTATATGGTGCCTGGGGAATGGGGGGGGGGGGAACCAGATCCGATGGAGCCTCTCATCGGCATCAATGCACATTCCTGAGTACGTATTACCCTGCCAGGGAGGTTCCTGGATTCTGGCGAAGGTCCGTTGATGCTGGTGGGGGTATTTTGATGCTGGTGGGAGTATATTGATGCTGGTGGGAGTATATTGATGCTGGTGGGAGTATCTTGATGCTGGTGGGGGTATCTTGATGCTGGTGGGGGTATTTTGATGCTGGTGGGGGTATTTTGATGCTGGTGGGAGTATCTTGATGCTGGTGGGAGTATCTTGATGCTGGTGGGAGTATCTTGATGCTGGTGGGAGTATCTTGATGCTGGTGGGAGTATCTTGATGCTGGTGGGAGTATCTTAATGCTGGTGGGAGTATCCTGATGCTGGTGGGAGTATCTTGATGCTGGTGGGAGTATCCTGATGCTGGTGGGAGTATCCTGATGCTGGTGGGAGTATCCTGATGCTGGTTACCTGGAGGTTATTCCGGGGATCAACGCCCCCGCGGCCCGGTCCACGACCAGGCCTCCCGATGGATCAGGGCCTGATCAACTAGGCTGTTACTGCTGGCCGCACGCAGTCCGACGTACGAGCCACAGCCCGGCTGATCCGGCACCGACTTTAGGTATCTGTCCAGCTCTCTCTTGAAGGCAGCCAGGGGTTTATTGGCAATTCCCCTAATGCTTGATGGGAGGCTGTTGAACAGTTTTGGGCCCCGGACACTTATGGTGTTTTCTCTTAGTGTACCAATGGCGCCCCTACTTTTTATTGGCGGCATTTTGCATCGCCTGCCCAGTCTTTTACTTTCGTAGGGAGTGATTTCTGTGTGCAGGTTTGGGACCATTCCTTCCAAGATTTTCCAAGTGTAGATTATGATATATCTCTCCCTCCTGCGTTCCAACGAGTACAAGTCAAGTGCTTCCAAGCGTTCCCAGTAGTTAAGGTGCTTGACAGAACTTATACGTGCAGTAAAGGATCTCTGTACACTCTCTAGATCTGCGATTTCACCTGCTTTGTATGGAGATGTTAATGTACAGCAGTATTCCAGCCTAGAGAGAACAAGTGATTTGAAAAGGATCATCATGGGCTTGGCATCTCTCGTTTTGAAAGTTCTCATTATCCATCCTATCATTTTCTTTGCACGTGCGATCGTGGCACTGTTGTGATCCTTGAAAGTGAGATCCTCAGACATTACTACTCCCAGGTCCCTTACATTATTTTTCCGCTCTATTGTACGGCCGGAGTCAGTAGTATACTCTGTTCTAGTTATTATCTCCTCCAGTTTTCCATAACGGAGTAGTTGGAATTTGTCCTCATTGAACATCATATTGTTTACCGTTGCCCACTGGAAAACTTTGTTTATATCTTCTTGGAGGTTAACCGCGTCCTCAGCAGATGACAGCCTCATGCAGATCCTAGTATCATCCGCAAAGGATGATACGGTGCTGTGGTGTATATCTCTGTTTATGTCTGATATGAGGATAAGGAATAAGATGGGGGCGAGTACTGTGCCTTGTGGAACAGAGCTCTTCACTATGGCAGCCTCCGATTTAACTCTGTTGACCACTACTCTTTGTGTTCGATTTGTTAGGAAGTTGAAGATCCATCTCCCCACTTTCCCAGTTATTCCTTTAGCACGTATTTTATGGGCTATTACGCCATGATCGCATTTGTCAAATGCTTTTGCAAAGTCTGTGTATATTACATCTGCATTCTGATTTTCTTCCAGTGCATCCAAGGCCATGTCATAGTGATCCAGTAGTTGTGAGAGGCAGGAGCGACCTGCCCTGAACCCATGTTGCCCTGGATTGTGCAGATTTTGGGAATCCAGGTGATTTGCAATCCTGCTTCTTAGCACTCTTTCAAAGATTTTTATGATGTGGGATGTCAGAGCTATTGGTCTATAGTTCTTAGCTAATGCTTTGCTGCCACCTTTATGGAGTGGGGCTATATCCGTTGTTTTAAGTGACTGTGGAATTTCACCCATGTCCAAGCTCCTCCTCCATAGTGTACTTAGGGCACGCGAGAGGGGTTTCTTGCAGTTCTTAATGAAAACAGAGTTCCACGAGTCTGGGCCCGGGGCTGAGTGCATAGGCATGTTGTCAATGGCTTTTTCGAAATCTATCGGAGTTAGGGTAATGTCGGAAATCTGGCATACATTTATGGAGTTTTGAGGCTCATTCATGAAGAAATCATTTGGGTCGTCGATCCTCAGACCGATTAGTGGTTCACTAAACACAGAGTCGTACTGGGATTTCAATATTTCACTCATTTCCTTGTTGTCGTCTGTGTAAGTCCCATCCTGTCTGAGTAAGGGCCCGATACTAGATGTGGTATTTGCCTTGTTTTTGGCATATGAAAAGAAATATTTTGAATTTCTTTCAATTTCACTAATAGCTTTAAGCTCCTCCTGCCTCTCCTGGTTCCTGTAAGAGTCATTTAGCTTAAGTTCGATAGTTTCCACTTCCCTGGTCAGCGCCTCCCTTCGTGTATCAGATATTCTAGCACTCCTGAGGAGCTCAGTGACTCTTCGTCGTCTTCTGTAGAGGGAGCGTCTTTTTCTCTCCAGTTTACTCCTGCTCTTCTTCTTTCTTAGAGGAATATGCCTAGAACATGCTTCGGCTACCAGGCAGTTGATCCTTTCAAGGCACTGGTTTGGGTCCATGTCATTTAAGACATCTTCCCAACATGTTTCGTTTAGGACATGGTTTACCTGGTCCCAGTTGATGTTCTTGTTGAAATTGTATTTTGTGGTGGGAGTATCTTGATGCTGGTGGGGAATCTTGATGCTGGTGGGAGAATCTTGATGCTGGTGGGAGTATCTTGATGCTGGTGGGAGTATCTTGATGCTGGTGGGAGTATCTTGATGCTGGTGGGAGTATCTTGATGCTGGTGGGAGTATCTTGATGCTGGTGGGAGTATCCTGATGCTGGTGGGAGTATCCTGATGCTGGTGGGAGTATCTTGATGCTGGTGGGGGTATCTTGATGCTGGCGGGAGTATCTTGATGCTGGCGGGAGTATCTTGATGCTGGCGGAAGTATCTTGATGCTACCTACCTGGAGGGTATTCCGGGGGTCAACGCCCCCGCGGCCCGGTCCACGACCAGGCCTCCCGGCGGATCAGAGCCTGATCAACGAGGCTGTTACTGCTGGCCGCACGTAGTCCAACGTATGAACCACAGCCCGGCTGATTCGGCACTGACTTTAGGTATCTGTCCACCTCCCTCTTGAAGACAGCCAGGGGTCTATTGGTAATGCCCCTGATGACTGGTGGGAGGCTGTTGAACAGTCTTGGGCCCTGGACACTTACTGTGTTTTTTCTTAGTGTACATACTGTCGAAGAGCTCTTTAAGCTGTTGAAGGACTCTTGATGCTGTCGAAGGACTCTTGATGCTGTCGAATGACTCAATGCTGAAGGACTCTTGATGCTGTCGAAGGACTCTTGATGCTGTTGAAAGACTCTTGATGCTGTCGAAGGACTCTTGATGCTGTCGAAGGACTCTTGATGCTGTCGAAGGACTCTTGATGCTGTCGAAGGACTCTTGATGCTGTCGAAGGACACTTGATGCTGTCGAAGGTCTCTTGATGCTGTCGAAGGACTCTTGATGCTGTCGAAGGACTCTTGATGCTGTCGAAGGACTATGCTGTTGAAGGACTCTTGATGCTGTCGAAGGACTCTTGATGTTGTCGAAGGACTCTTGATGCTGTTGAAGGACTCTTGATGCTGTCGAAGGACTCTTGATGCTGTCGAAGGACTCTTGATGCTGTTGAAGGACTCTTGATGCTGTCGAAGGACTCTTGATGCTGAAGGACTCTTGATGCTGTTGAAGGACTCTTGATGCTGTCGAAGGACTCTTGATGCTGTTGAAGGACTCTTGATGCTGTCGAAGGACTCTTGATGCTGTTGAAGGACTCTTGATGCTGTCGAAGGACTCTTGATGCTGTCGAAGGACTCTTGATGCTGTCGAAGGACTCTTGATGCTGTCGAATGACTCGATGCTGTTGAAGGACTCTTGATGCTGTCGAAGGACTCTTGATGCTGTCGAAGGACTCTTGATGCTGTCGAAGGACTCTTGATACTGTCGAAGGACTCTTGATACTGTCGAAGGACTCACGATGGTGTCGAAGGACTCACGATGCTGTCGAAGGACTCACGATGGTGTCGACGACGTCTTGATGCTGTCGAAGGACTCTTGATGCTGTCGAAGGACTCCTGATGCTGTCGAAGAGCTCTTGATGTCCTCCCATTCCCCCGGCGCTCTTTGATCACTACGGGTTTAGTGCTTCCGTGACTAATTTACTAAATTCTGAATCTGAAGCCAATATTTTTACAGGTTAATTCCCATTAGTAACTCTGAACATATATCATTGTCTAAGTTCACTTAGATACAGGTAGACACAATTATGCCTAGATACACACAAATTACCTAGGATAACCCCTCAAAAAAAGGTCAAGTCGAAGTGATTTATTGCCATTGGAGCTCTTATGATTATAATAAAAAAGAAGCGCTAAACCACAAGGGCTATACAGCGCTTTTGGACGTCTAAGAGATTTTAAATCCCATCAAAAGGCCAGCTTAGGTCTAACAGCGTCGCACCCAGATTCTGGATGGGGAAAGGCATTTATAAATGACCTAGAAGAGAGATAACTGAGTTAAAATAGAGATGAGTGAAGGCGGGAGGCTGGTGTTACCTGTACACGTGGGTTCCACTGGGCTGTAATTCACCAAGATGCAAAATGTTGTAGTATCCCAGGAGCTTGAGAACAACCTCTCTACCAGTCACTCACTAACACTACACCCCACTGACCCTGAGTTGGATATGTATGGTTAGCCAACACTATCACGCTGACACTAATAAAGAGGCAACTGATATGATGGGGAAAATATTTGAGCAGCACTGACACACACACACCCCCCTTCACAGCACAATTCACACTGACCACTTTACTGGTGATCCCAGAGTCGCTGCCGCTGCGGGGAGCTGCCGCCGCACGAATCACGTAATTAAGATTTGCTTTCCTTTAACCACGCGGTCATAAATGCTTGAAACTAATGCTTACTCTACGTCATATATCCGTGAGAGGTCGGAGCATCGATATGACCTACGCTCGTGACCTGTCATGTCGCGCGTGATGTGCAGGTTTAGTCGTATGCCCGCCCGTTGGTCTTCCAGCGTAAACTCCATATACAGTACGATAACCGCGCAGTAGCCATTGATTCTCCCCGCCAAAGTGTAACATGTTATTTGCTTAAAAAAATACACACTGGAGCTTAACATTCCATTGTATGGGTTCTATCCCATGAGTAATGTGAAGCCTGAGGGATGCCGGTGAGGGATGCCGACGAGGGATGCCGACACTCATCAATATGAATCAATATAAAGAACGCGGGCAGGCAACAGGTTGTAGCTTCCATTTAGATTACAAACTTTCTTATTCTGTACTTTCTACTGTACTTTCTTTTGGCCTTTTCCCAGATTTTCTTTTATGGATTAACAGGCACATTTTTTCTCTGAATATCGTGTAAAAATGTATATTTTGGCACCAAACCTAACTTACGAACCTAACCTAACCTAAGGTAATTTTTTTGGCCGAATTCTACTAAATATATCACAGATCACTTTAAATTGATTTAATATTACTTAAATGACATATATTTTTTATTCAGACTGATTTTCGCATATTGCATAAAACAATTTTCACTATGCTTATTCTGCAGAAATGACCCTTGCTTTCTAGTTCTAACTTGCCAGTCCAGTATATTATATATTTATTTCTTTTTTTTATTTTTATTATCACACTGGCCGATTCCCACCAAGGCAGGGTGGCCCGAAAAAGAAAAACTTTCACCATCATTCACTCCATCACTGTCTTGCCAGAAGGGTGCTTTACACTACAGTTTTTAAACTGCAACATTAACACCCCTCCTTCAGAGTGCAGGCACTGTACTTCCCATCTCCAGGACTCAAGTCCGGCCTGCCGGTTTCCCTGAACCCCTTCATAAATGTTACTTTGCTCACACTCCAACAGCACGTCAAGTATTAAAAACCATTTGTCTCCATTCACTCCTATCAAACACGCTCACGCATATATATATATATATATACATATATATATATATATATATATATATATATATATATATATATATATATATATATATATATATATATATATATGCAGAACACCACATAACGGAAATCTTCAGCTCAAGATCTTTCGCACTCTGTGCGTCGTCAGGAGCTATGCAGTGTTGCAAGACTAGCAACATATGAAAGGTGGGAAAATTCTCTCTGAGGCAAGGAAGGAGTGTCGGACCATGTCACAGTGGAAACTCCATGTTATATAGAGGATGGGGGGGGGGTAAACAAGTATGAGATGAAAATAAGGTGAGAGAGAAGGATGGAAGGTGGTAGCCGTCCAGGTAACAGGTGAGACTACCCCCCCACCTTACCTCACTACACTGCACTTATAACCTTATAAAGACGAGGACAGTAAATATATTATTCCACTCTATTACAGTGTATTAACACTTATACATATTTTTGGAAAAAAAGGAAAGGGATTTGATATTAAGATCAATGGGGCTGGTACACAAGTTATTGAGACAGGGGATACAACTTAGCTGATGAAGTGAATATACATTTACAGCATAAGATCAGTAGGAGAGTTCACCACTAGGAGCTCAGTTAGTCTCCAGCCACAGGTCCCGATACTCCACACTTGCGACAGCTCTCTCTCCAGAGCCTCCAGCTCTGTCTCCCATCAAGAGCTCTCTCTTGAGCTCTCTACTCCCAGCTAAAGCTGAACCCGAATCTCTTACAGAGCCTCCAGTTCTCGCCCGGCCAGAGTACTGCATTTTGTCAGTCCTCCGCCTCAAGTTCTCTCTTAGCTAGGTTACGTTAGGTAAGGGTTGTCAGGAAACAAGACAAGTGTTTCTTGACCCGGGTCTTAGATAATGACCCGCCTCTGGAGCTTTTGGTCATCTGACCAAGGCCTTCCGCTGGCTTACCGGCCCACCCCTTTAAAAATTATAGTCAGTTATAACCACTTCTCCGTTTTAGCTGTTTCCATGGGCTTATATGATCCTTCATGCACCCCCCCCCTCCTCAACTCCAGAGTTAGGAATCACCCTCCATGGGAGCATACCATCTGTGCTTTACACAAAGGATAGGCTTCTCCACTAGCGTCAGAATTTAAGGATATTCGTTTACTCAACCAATAAGATCTGGGAAGCCAGAACACAGGTGTCCTTGGAATTGCAACGATTTCAAACATACCTGACAGGGCCAGGGTGTGGCAGATCAGCAAATTTCTAGACAGGTCCTGCTTGTGTCCCGACAAGAAACAGATGACCTACGTCACATCCACTGTGATATGACCTGACACTACGCTTCTGCCTTGCTCCAGAGAGAATTAGTCCCCTACTATCTGTTGCTAGTCTTGCAACACTGCATAGCACCTGACGACGCAAAACAGTGCGAAAGATCTTGAGCTAAAGATTTCTATCTACATATGGCTTGTACTGCATTGTTAAAATCGCCTGTTTGCAGTTACGTGTGTTTGTCTATTTAAAAATAGAATTTATACAACAAGGTGTAAGAAAAACTGACCCTTATGGGTTTAGCGCTTTTCATGAATTAAAAAAAAGCTCGTGTAAATATAAAATTCACTTTGATCAGTACAGGTTGCATTATGTGCCATAATTCAATTCCGCGCAGCGATTTTTTTTTTTGAAGAAAATGTAATAAAAGCTAATGTAATAACGATGACACAGAAAATGTAATTGAGGGGAACCTCAGTTAAAGTTGGAAACCACTAGTTTCAGCACCCAGTCTAGATGCTGCTGTAACTTTGAAAATAAATCACCCATTTTACGCTCAAGATCGTTGTAAAAAATGTAGTATATTTTGCACGCAGTCTGAATAAATATTTACCCTTACTGCATAGATTATACTTTCCTTGGATAGAACGTACTGTATGTAGTTGATAAAACATCCGTATACAATCTGGACTGATGAAGCCACTGTGTGGCGAAACGTTTCCTCAATAAAGATACCCAAGAGTTGCACATGTGTTTAATTTATCAACTTGTCAGTTCTCTGAACCATTCATCTACAATCTCGAGCATACATATATCACGTCTTTACATGTCATAGAAGATCACAGGATATGTTAAGATTCGTTCGTTATTTTTTTTTTTTTTAACTCGGAAGATTAACCGCCCAGGATAGCCCAGGGAAGTCAGTGCGTCATCGAGGACCATCTTAATGTTCACTGAAAGATGTCGATGTGTCAGGAAATAGGACAAGAGTTTCCTGACTCGGGTCCTAGTCATATGATGAGCCGCAACTGGAGATGTTGGTCATCTGACCGAAGCCTTCCACTGGCTTACCCCTCCACTCCTTTGACAATTATGGCTATGATTGTAACCTATTCTCTTTTTATATTAATGATATATATACTAATGACTGAAAGGTGTACGTTTCTCAGCGTATATATACCCGAGTATACCTGGAGAAGGTATCGGGGGTCAACGACCCTGCGGCCCGGTCTGTGACCAGGCTTCATGGTAGATCAGGGCCTGATCAACCAGGCTGTTACATGACTTATGAACCACAGCCTGGCTGGTCAGGTACTGACTTCAGGTGCCTGTCCAGTGCCTTTTTGAAAACCAGGGGCTATTGGTAATCCCCCTTATGTATGCTGGGAGGCAGATGAACAGTCTTGGGTCCATGACATTTATTGTTACCCCTTATCATGCTAGTAGCGCCCCCGCTGTTCATTGTGGGAATGTTGCAACGTCTGCCGAGTCTTTTGGTTTCATAGGGAGTCATTTTCGTGTGCAAGTTTGGTACTAATCCCTCTAGGATGTTCCAAGTGTATATAATCATGTATCTCTCTTGCCTGCATTCCAGGGAGTACAGGTTGAGGAGTTTATTCCTCAGGTTGAGAGTTTAATTCTGGTGTAATAACAGATTACAAACAAATCAGGGAATGGGTGGGGTTTGAACCCATGGCTAATGAGTCCTAAAACTCACAGGCCAATGTGTTAACCACTGGCGGCTCTAATAAGATATTAGAGCCAGCTGGCCCAGTGGTTAATGCACTGACTCGTGAGTTTTATGACTCACTTGCTGTCGTAGGGGTTCTTAAGGAGATACGAGGGTTGAAGGTAAACACCTTGTTGGATGGTAACACTATATATTGTCAGACTGTGATGAGAGGTGGGAGCCCAGGCCTGCCCTGTTCTGCCTGCTTGTAGGTGGTCCGCCGAGTGAGAACGAGGCAGCGCGTCTCACCCTGACTCAAGCTGTACCCCGTGACGTCATACAGTCACAGGCCTAAGGGATCTTCTATATAAACAAATGGATGGTGCTATGATACTCAGCTAATCTATATAACACATATAAGGGGATCAGCAACTATGCTGACAGCTCGGTCATGTTACGTATGTCGTCCCGACATACACTACTATGCTATAGGCTGAACAGGCAGGTGGTTCTGGGCTGATTCTATACAATAACAAATTCATATATAACTTAGAACTAATGGATGGTATCATACTGGATGTTAAGAAAATGAGTTTTACGTAATGGGTGTTAACGTAATCACTTTTAACGTAATGCATTACAAACTATAAGAACAAATCATGGTACAATATGGGATGGAATTGATCGATCGATCTGTATTCATGCACTCTACAGATTCTGAGGAAATAAATATATATATACAAGGTGAAATTAACAGCAAAGGCATCTGGTGCCCACTCAGATCATTACTGTCAAACTCTCAGAATACGGAGGGAACGTGAGCACGAAAAAAATTTTTTTGAAAAAAAAACTGATCAGTTAATAACAAACAGTTGACAATTTCCTTCATCTCAGTCATCTAATTATACAGACTATGTACATTTAAACCCAATTCTGCGAGGGTGAGGTTTACATATGCAGAATGGTTATCTCTGGGAGGATCGAATTCCTCTGCAATGGCTAATACATGCCTTGACTGAGGGAGATCTGAGCGATTATCTACAAAAGATACTTGTGGCTTTCTCATTACTTGTCGAGTACGCAAGGAGTAACGACATTCAGGTTGAATATCTGACTGAGTATTTGAGGTAGAGGGTACAGAGTCAAGAGGATTTTCAGCATCTGTCACATTAGTCTGGGTAGCAATATCATCAACATCGCATACTAATTTCATATCATCTAAATGCGATTCTTTGTACTTACCAGTACTAATTTCTCTAACCTTATACTTATTGCCCGAGAAATGTTCTACAACTCGATAAGGGCCAACAAACTTTTGATCGAGCTTAGGCATTTTGGATGCTTTGTTGAAATTTGTCAGCATTACTCTCGAACCTACTTTAACTTTTGATAGTTTAGCAGGGCTATTAGTTACTCTAGTAAATTCTGCTGTTGATTTATGAAGTGTTTCACGGATTCTTCTAAAAACACTGAGCCATGCTTGTACGAGTTGCTACGAAATCATCAGGGTTGTAATTGGGTTTCGGAGTGGAATATAACAACTCACAGGGTAAACGCTTGTCTACACCATACAATGCATAATGTGGAGTATCACCTATGGAAGCATTGTAAGCAGAATTTATGGCACATTGAACATCTGGTATAACTTCATCCCAATTTTCACTATTGGGGTTGATAGTGGCTCTCAAGACATCAAGTACTTTCTTATTGGTTCGTTCAGCTAACCCATTGCTGGCAGGATGATGAGGAACAATGGTGGATTTAGAGATCTTGTACAAAGTACACAAATTTTCAAGAATCTCATTACAGAATTCATCTCCATTATCTGTTACGAAGGACTTAGGGGTGGTATGCCTGCAGATAATGCGTTCTTTAAACGCTTTAGCTACTGTCTCTGCAGTCTTATCTGCAATAGGAACTAACTCACAATATCTGGTGAAATGGTCTACCATAACACACAGATGTTTGTTACCTTGGAGGGAACATTTATAATTGGTTAACAAATCAAGGGCAACTCTTTCCCACGGTTCGCTAGTGGTTGGGTACACCTGGATTGGATTAGGACCATTGACATTTCCTTTATAGGGTGAGACGCGCTGCCTCGTTCTCACTCGACGGACCACCTACAAGCAGGCAGAACAGGGCAGGCCTGGGCTCAAACCTCTCATCACAGTCTGACAATATATAGTGTTACCATCCAACAAGGTGTTTACCTTCAACCCTCGTATCTCCTTAAGAACCCCTACGACAAATTGGTGGCAGCGGTGGGATCACCCTGACTCAAGCTGTACCCCGTGATGTCATACAGTCACAGGCCTAAGGAATCTTCTATATACACACATGGATGGTACTATGATACTCAGCTAATCTATATAACATATATAAGGGGATCAGCAACTATGCTGACATTGCCATGGGTTAGAGCCTCACTTGTTCCCTGATTTGATTCTAGCATAGTCGATAGGTTTTAAACTCCATTACCCAGCCAGTGTTAATTAGTCCCCAAGATGCTGAGTAACAAAATTTTTCTTAAAGATAAGCCAGCGCTGAAGGAGACGCATTCGCGGGTTATCTTTTCTTGATCAATAACCAAATTTGTTCAATAAATTTGACAACTGCAGATCAGAACTAATCTGAAGTTTCCTCTCAATAAGATAAGCCAGCTGATTAGAAAATGTATTTCCAGGTACTTAATGGACACATTACATTTTTCTATTATTCAAGGTAAAGCATTAAACCCGTTGGAGTTATATAGTGCTTGGGGACTGGGAGGCATTCAGGCTTAGTCGAAGGAAGGGGAGGATAAGTCCAGTTCCTTGGATAAAGAGCTCCTCACTGGCATGAAGGAAACTCCTTTGAGGAGTTACCTTGATGCCAGCTTGCACTGCAATGTGAACCTTAGAGCAGAATACACCAGCACAGATTGTGAAGTTAATTTTGAGACACATTCTTCGGTTATTACACAGAATGATCACATTCGTACCTTAGCAGACTAAAACAGTGAACTTTCCTATGGGTTAATGCATCACTGCTTAAACACAAACGATCAGAACCCTTTAAGTAGGAAGCACCATTGTTGAAAGTTTGAAGCCGATCAGAAGAAGCGTTCTCAAGTTATGACATGTTGTGTAGTACTGCAGAAGGTATACTGTGGATTACTTGTGCTATTCAGAACATTAAAACTTTCATTGTATTTACAATTTCAGGGCCTGGATTGATGCTCAGTCTTTGTTAAAAGTAGGTTCTTCAGAAATATTTTTTATACAGTATTTTTAAATTAGTAAGATAAATAGAAACAAAGAAACCTATGGAGAAGAAATAGCAGAACTGGCAATGTAAACTAATAAAGCAGAGAATACATCACTGAACTAGATCCAACAGAAAAGCCCATACAACCTATGTCCATAGATATTGTGAGGAGCTCCTGCCCTTAAACACATCATGAATATTCAGTAACTATAGAAACGAGCAGCAGGCCACATCTGGAGAGAAGAAATGTTATCCCAGTAAGAATAATAATAGAGGAGTCAGGGGAAAAAATGCTGAATGTTTAGGGACCAAACAACACGCCTGGGGTTTGATCCAAAGAATGGGAGGATAAGTCCAATTTCTTTAAGAGTACCCCTCATTGGCATCCACAAACCTCCCTTGAGGGGTGACGGTAGTAGTATTAAACTAATGACAGACATCATGGTTTCTCTTGACACTATCATATGTTGACCTAATCAATGGAACTTTCAGTCATTCGGTCAAAGGGCGAGCTTTTAGCTACTTTATCAGTCCAGTCCCTGTTTAGAAATTTAAGATGACGTAAGTGTGGAATAAAACACATGTGCAACGTTACATTTTAACAAGGATGCGTTTCTCTATGAATGGTTTCTTCAGTCATGGACAAGATGAAGAGCCCTTCACTAGCATCAAGGCACTTACCTTGAAGGGGCTGACCATTCCAGCCTGCCTGGAATATTACTACTTGATTTTGAACCCCAGTTGTTGGCTGCGAGATGTAAATGCAGGATTGTGAGAGTGTGTTGGTAAGATGGACAGTGGCTGCTCTCTGAACAGGATGGGTGGGGGGGATGTTGCAGATGGTAATTTCACTGTGACGTCGGCACGCTTCTGAAAAGATGACTTGGTGAGAGGTGGCCATCAAGTTCAAACAAAGAAACAAAGAGAAAGAGAGGGAGGGAGGAGGCTGATATTCTTAAGGCAAAATTTTATTTTCAGCTGACTGTAAAGAACCATATAGTAAATCTTGCAAACAAGGCAGCCAAGAAGCTAACAACACTCAGATGTGTCTCACATCTGCTTGACAGTATAGACTGCAAGACTGTATGAGGCTCAGGTATTAAACCACTGTAAAGGTTTCAAATTATGCAGGAAGCCTAAAATAAAAATTTAGGCATTTCCATGTTTTCCATATACTATTCTTTGTACTTAATATATCTCATTGTAAAATAAATTATTGCTACAGCCTCTCCTCACTTAACGATGAAGTTCTGTTCCTAAGACCACATTGGTAAACAAATTTGTCGCATAGGAGCATTCAATAATTGTAGTGGGTTTGTGTCACCCATCTTTGATATTGTTTTAATGTCACTTTTGCACCATTTATAACATTTGTAGTACATTATTAAATGTTTATCCAGTAGTGTTTTAAATTGTAATGAACAGAATAGAGGAAATCAGCTCTAATATACAGTGGACCCCCGCATACCGTTGGCATCACATAACGTTTAATCCGCATACCGTTCGCTTTTATCGCAAAAATTTTGCCTCGCATACCGCTCAAAAACCCGCTCACCGCTGTTCGTCCGAGACGCGTCCAATGTGCGCCCTTAGCCAGCCTCACATGTGCCGCCGGTGGCATTGTTTACCAGCCAGCCTCCGTGGTAACATCCAAGCATGCAATCGGAACATTTCGTATTATTACAGTGTTTTTGGTGATTTTATCTGCAAAATAAGTGACCATGGGCCCCAAGAAAGCTTCTAGTGCCAACCCTACAGCAATAAGGGTGAGAATTACTACAGAGATGAAGAAAAAGATCATTGATAAGTATGAAAGTGGAGTGCGTGTCTCCGAGCTGGCCAGGTTGTATAATAAACCCCAATCAACCATCGCTACTATTGGTGGTACAGCTGCTGCTGCTGCTGTACCACCGTCAGCTGCTGCTGCTGCTGTACCACCGTCAGCTGCTGCTGCTGCTGCTGTAGCACCGTTGTTGGTGTGGCTTATTGAGAATACCAAGAAACAATTAACCCCAGAGGATTTGCCACCCAGGATAACCCAAAAAAGTCAGTGTCATCGAAGACTGTCTAACTTATTTCCATTGGGGTCCTTAATCTTGTCTCCCAGGATGCAACCCACACCAGTCGACTAACACCCAGGTGAACAGGGAAAAATGCCTGGAACTAGTGCTCATATTGGTGAATTTAAAGCCAGCAAAGGTTGGTTTGAGAGATTTAAGAATCGTAGTGGCATACACAGTGTGATAAGGCCTGTTCTGGAAGAAAATGCCAAACAGGACCTACAGTACTCAGGAGGAAAAGGCACTCCCAGGACACACTGTCTCATCAGTCATTGCTGCATCTTCAATAAAGGTAAGTGTCATTTATTCTTCATTTAGTAGAGTAGTACATGCACAATATATATTGTGCATGTACTACTCTACTATTGTGCATGTATCCTTCTCTTTGTGTGTAGGAAAATGTATATTTCATGTGGTAAAATTTTTTTTTTCATACTTTTGGGTGTCTTGCACGGATTAATTTGATTTCCATTATTTCTTATGGGGAAAATTCATTTGCATACCGATCATTTCGCATAACAATGAGCCCTCTTGCATGGATTAAAATCGCTATGTGGGGGTCCACTGTACATTTAGGTATGCATACTGGTCGGAGAGCCCGTTGTAACTCAAGAGTCATCGGTAAACAAATACGTCGCTAAGTGAGGAGAGGCTGCATTACTATTATACTGAGTATGCTCCGCTTTCTTGAATTACCCCATCCCATCTACAACTTCTTGACTGAATAGAGAACAGACCAAGATGATTCATATTTTGTCTGGACAGAGCCTGAAACACCATAGGGATGTGGGTAGCCTTACTGTTATGTACAAGGCCAATGTTGTCAAATTACCATGCTTGGCTTCACTTGGCAGTCAGCGAGAAAATAGCTTATACACAAGATGGGCAGCAAATAGCAACTAAACTCTGGCTGTACCCTTCTCAAGAGCATCATTTCACCCGAGATCATTTATCCTCAGGATGACTCGAGTCTGGAACATGTTCATACAGCATAATTGATGAAATAAAGTCAGCCTTGGAGAAGTATATAAATGAGCTGGAGGAGAAAAATCAGGTTTCTCTCCAAACCTGTGAGTATTTTCTTTCCCTACCACACCTATATGCAATGTTTATGACTTTCATTTATAAAAAAAAAATGCATGTAAAAACGATACACTAGAAAAGAACATGCACGACATCACAGCCTATATCTAAAATACTTTGTCCAGTTCCCCAGCAGTGGGCCTCGTGCCCAGATGTTGCAAGCAGTTTCTTTCTGGATTGCCACACATTCTCTAGAAAAGGAAGCTGGTTATTCTTGGGTCATTGGTTTCTGTGACTGAGTTTGTCACCTAACTCAATTAGAAGCACAAGTGCATGCTTGCTCAAGGCTCTGAGGGTCTCTGATCTTATTGGGACCTAAGTTATAGCAGGTATATTTGTTGAATGCTAAACACATGTGGGCAATTCAGTATATGGAGTGATGGAGGTTTGGCTCTCTGTCCATTGACTGTCAGATTTACCTGTGGCATCATGACACCAAACATTCAAGACTCTTGGTAATAATGTCCAGCCAGTTAACTTGAGAATTATGAGTACTCCTTACACTGTGTATCTTTCTTAAAGCACAAAATAAACTTAGGTGCACATGCAGTGCTACTCATAACTTAGAGCATAGCATAAATTTTCCAACACATGATAGTTTTTTGCACTTCACTGCTGAGCATTTCAACACAATTTTCTTAAGATATTCTGCTTTCAGTACATAAACAAGTGGCTGTAACTATTACAGTAGTATGCATTATACTCAACTATAAACAGGGAAGAACACCTGCTGAAAAGACATAAAAAATAATTCATGGCAAATATTGGTAGAACAAGAGAAGCATTTAGAGGTGGAGACATTATTATTATAATCAAAGCAAAGCACTAAACCTACTAGGGGCACAGAGTGATGACAGGTGGAGACAGCAAGTGCCACATCCATAGGAAGCAGAAAACCTTATGATTAACTAAATACTGAAGACGAGACACACAATTTTAACTCTGCTCCTGCATCTACAAATAGGTAATTACTGGAAACTTTCCCAAACTTTACAAGAGACTAACTACTGAAGACAAGACACAAATTTAGTTCCATTCCTGTAGCTGAAAATATGTTTGACAGCTGTAGCTACACAGAGGTAACCACATAAAAGACTGAGCATTATCAGCATATTACACTGATAGTGCAAGCATCATTAAAGTACAAGATGTTCAGTATACACAACAGTTTAGTACAGTAATGATCAAAGCACTTAATGGATACAGCCTCTCCTTACTTAACGACAGAGTTCTGTTCCTAAGACCATGTCTGTAAATGGAGCATGCTATAATGGTAGTGGGTTTGTGTCAACCATCTTCGATATTGTTTTAATGTCACCTTTGCACCATTTATATTATTATTATAATCAAGGGGGAAGCGCTAAACCCGGAGGATTATACAGCGCCTGGGGGGGGATGTGGAAGGCATGCAGGCTTAATTCGGGGAACTGGAGCACAGATCCAATTCCCTAAATCAAGAGCCCCTCACCAACATCAAGGAACCTTCCTTGAGGGGTTGCACCATTTATAACATTTTTAGTATGGATGTATTTTTATATGTTTTTACAGTAGTGTACTGCATATTGTAATAAACAGAACAGAGGAAATCAGCTCTAATATATGTACATTATTTACGTATGCATACTGGTCAGAGAGCCTGTCATAAGTCCAAGTCATCAGTAAATGAGTATGTCACTAAGAAAGAAGAGGCTGTATTTATAAAACGTTGCTAGTTTTTCCTCCTCTCTTCATGCTAGCTGCTGACTCCTTCAATTTTATTTTATTCTCAGGATTAGTATAATGCTTGATTACTTCCTGAATGTAGGAGAATAACACAAAATCATTGTATGTGATTGCTGCATTTATTTATCCTGGATGTATGGTATGGGATACGAGAATTGTGAATGGCTCTATTAAACCTGGAGTCATTTCTCTATCATTCTATGCCTTTAGATACTGAGGAATAACTTACATATACAGAATACAGAAGTGAGGAATGAGATGCTCTGCTTGTGTGTGTTACTTCCACCAACTATTCCTTCCATTTCTTTTATAAAAAGATTAGTTTTGAAGGTAAGGTTTGAGGATTTGGATGTGGGGTGGCTGTATAACAAATGATATCTTGACTCTCCACTTATGTTATAAAATAACTCATTTTAATCATAGTAAATATTAAACTCGCTCGCTCTCTTGGCTTCCCTCTTGCTAGTCCTCTAACCAGAATGTGTATACCATAAACAAGTAAGGTTATTCACAATGCAGTTTTTTTTTGTTTTTAACAAACTGGTCGTATGCCACACGACCTAAAAAAAAATTCTCTAAATTTAGTAATTTATATAGGAGAAGAGGTTATTAGCCCCTTGTTCCTGGCATTTTAGTTGCCTTTTATAGCACACATGGTATAAATGAAGTGGAGGAAGAATTCTTCTCCACTTTCCCAACAAGACTTTTTTTTTTTTTTTTTAACAAGTTGGCCGTCTCCCACTGAGGCAGGGTGACCCAAAAAAAAAAAAAAAGAAAATCTTCAAAAAGAAAATATTTTCATTATCATTCAACACTTTCACCTCACACACAATCACTTTTTGCAGAGGTGCTCAGAATACAACACTTTAGAAGCATATATGTATAAAGATACACAACACATAAATACAGTTCTTTCTTTCTTTCAACACACCGGCCGTATCCCACTGAGGCGGGGTGGCCCAAAAGAAAAAACTAAAGTTTCTCCTTTTACATCATTTAGTAATATATAGAGAAGGGGTTACTAGCCCCTTGCTCCTGGCATTTTAGTTGCCTCTTACAACACGCATGGCTTACAGAGGAAGAATTCTGTTCCACTTCCCCATGGAGATAAGAGGGAATAAACAAGAACAAGAACTAGAAAGAAAATAGGAGAAAACCCAGAGGGGTGTATATATACAGTGGACCCCCGCTTAACGATCACCTCCCAATGCGACCAATTATGTAAGTCTATTTATGTAAGTGCGTTTGTATGTGTATGTTTGGGGGTCTTAAATGGACTAATCTACTTCACAATATTCCTTATGGGAACAAATTCGGTCAGTACTGGCACCTGAACATACTTCTGGAATGAAAAAACATCGTTAACTGGGGGTCCACTGTATATGCTTGTACATGTATGTGTAGTGTGACCTAAGTGTGAGTAGAAGTAGCAAGACATACCTGAAACCTTGCATGTTTATGAGACAGAAAAATGGACACCAGCAATCCTACCATCATGTAAAACAATTATAGTGGTCCCTCGATAACCGTAGGGCTAGAGAGTCGTAGATTTCGGAAATCATAGCGATATTTTCGTATAAACATGGGCTCTCTAATCGTAGATTGACTCGCGAATAGTAGTTCGTCCAGGACGCGTACGCATGCTGTGAGCCGGGGCAGCCTCCCTTCCCAGCCAGTGTGGCACTGTTTACCAGTGAGCGACTGTCCACTCACTTGCTCCTACGAAATATTTCATAATATTCCATTCATTTTAGTGCTTGCAAGTACTAAATAAGTTACCATGGCTCCAAAGAAAGCTCCTAGTGCCAAGCCTTTGGTAAAGATGTGAGAAATACGATTGAATTTAAGAAAAACATCATTGAACAATATGAAAGTGGCTTAAGTGCGGCCGAACTGGCCAGGATGTATACACCCTTTTGTTCATTTTCTTATTATCACAATGGTATACTATTACATGTTATTTTTGCTATTTCACTTAATATTATATTCAGGAGTAATTCCATTAGTAGCTAAAATGGATTTACTCGACTTTATAATATTATCTGGTCGTATTACTTAGCTTTGTATTTAGGTAGGTCATTTAATTAGTGTCAACTGCTGGTGACCTGGCCAAGCACCAGTAGGTGTTTTGAGCTGCTCGACCCCTGCTCCGACCGAGGCAAAGTGGGCTGGTAAAGCCTCACAGAGTTCAGTTCTTACCTTCCTCACCTCTCGTGAGGGAAGCTCCCCGATTCCTGGATTTAAACTTCTGGTCCCACATGAGGTTCCCTAGTGACCCTCCAGTACCTCGGATGGTATCTGACAGAAATGTCTCGGACGAAGTGTGTGTTGCTGTTTTGGAGACGCTGGTGATTGTCCCTAGCTCTGCTAGGAGTGAATTTAAGCAGTATTGGTTCAAAGAGGACGGTGAAAAAGTCATGGGAGACAGACTCGCCTCAAAATTCCTTTAAGTGTAAAATATTCCTAATCTCACTTAGTATATTATGAAAGTTGAATAAGAGTGAATTATTATTGAAGTGTTACGTCTTCTGTCTCATTTGGATTGAGTTAAGTAAAGTGTTATTATGTGAAGAGAAGGTGTTATGATACTAGAGCCATTCAGTACTATAATCAAGATAATACTGTGTATTATCTTTTAAGTGAACTTAAGTGTAAATTTCATGAGTACTCTGTTTTATGGTGCAACCTTTTTAAAGTTAATATAAAACCCTTCTATGGTTTATTAAGAAACTTAATAAAAAACCGGAAAGAAACATTGTGATTGTTTACTACTGAAACCTTGAATGATTTCATCTAGAACAGGATATTCAGTCCTGTTTATTTGTTGCAAGAAAGGGCTAAACAGGCTTAAGTAGTGGCCCTGTACGCAACAAAGTGGGGACCCGTCCGCGAGTTGATCCAAGGTGCCGGAGGAAATATCAGCCCTAGGAAGTAAGTGCCAATCCCATGAAAGTGAGCTGCTGTTCAGGTACCCATAAAATTAACTATGGAGGCTCAAATGCAACAGTTAATATGTGAGTTAACCTTGGAGGATTTGAGGTCTTTAAAACTTCAGAAGTGCTGGCAAATTGCTGTATGCCTAGGAGTGAAGTACAACAAATATTACACCGCCGAGACCACTCGATCTATTTTTTGAAACATGCTGTTTCCGGAACAAGGGGAGGTGGATGACATTGACGATACTGATGAGGCAAGTCTAATATCTCAATTTGAACACTTGGACCGACCGCTTGGAGCACAAGGACTTGATCTTGGTGGCCTTCCAACTTCCCTACCCTCTAGTGATGTGGCTGAGCCAGAATCAAAGGGAGCTGCTGGTGAGTGGACATCTCTGGGAGAGGTGCCTGAAATTGGGGCGTCTAATCACCCAGTTTCTGACCCTGGTTCACAAGAAGCACCCAGCGCAGGTGCTCGACCCAAGGAAAGACGGGAAAACTCGTATCCTCCAGCTCCTCCACTACCGATTGGGCCCATATCACAGAGCCAGTTCGAAAGAATGGAGCACCTTATTACTTTACAAATGGCCCAAATAGAAGCCCAAAGGAAGCTGAATGCAGAAGAGTTCGAGAGGGACACCATACTCTACGAACGTCAGCGGCAAAGGGAAGGAGTTGCGAGGTCCGAGGCCCCCAGAAATATTTTCGACATTCATAAAGCAGCATCTTTGGTGCCCAAGTTTTGCGAGTCTGATCTGGACACGTACTTCGATACGTTCGAAAATCAGGCTCGAGCTATGCAGTGGCCTCAAAAATTCTGGGCTGTCTTGTTGCATACGACGCTGACTGGTAAAGCTCGAGAATGTACCGCGGCTTTGCCTTACGAAAAGTACATACAATATGACTCCGTCAAAAAGGTCATACTGGAGACCTATGATCTACTCCCTTTGAGCTACCAGCAAGCCTTCCGTACTCTACAAAGGTTACCAGGGCAAACTTGGGTGGACTTCGCCAGGCAGAAGAAGGTAGCTTTCGAGAGGTGGCAAAGAGCCTCACAAAGCAACACCGTAAGCAGCTTAACCCAATTAATACTACAAGAGGACTTCTATAATTCTATATCTGGGGATTTGCGGAAGTTCCTGATCGACCGTCCAACACCTGATGTGATGGAGACCGCTGCACTGGCCAATCGCTACGAGATCTCCAGCCAGCTGATCCGTGATAGAACATCCAGAGAGGAAGCAGTAAAATTGGGCCAGAAGGTTCGACCAGTTAAGTCAAGAACAGAACCTCACCAAAAGTTTCCTTCAGAAGCAGTGACCTCTCGAACCCTGGATAAGCCATGTAATGGTGACCGGTTTCAACTACGACAGAACCGGGAGGTGTATAAAGCCAGGAAGAACTTGTCCTGTTCATATTGCCAAAAGGGAGGTCATGTGAGAAACCAATGTTATCAGCTGGAAAGGGACAGGAAATATAAGTATCGAGAAGGTGCTCCTGTGCAGATGGTGTCTTCAGTAGCCCACATGCAGAGATGTTTACAGGCGGATCTAGAGCCGGCAGGACCGAAGACTGCTTCACTGAGATGACCTGAGACGAGGGCCATCTCAGGGCAAGAAATTGAAAAGGCAATGAGCCCATATTTTTCAAAAGGAAAAGCTGGTATTGACGAGGGTCAAGTGGTGCCGGTTAAAACCTATAGGGATACGGGGAGTTACTTGACATTGTTAAAAAAGGGAATCCTCTCTTTGTCTGACCGCACTTATACGAAGATAGATGCACTTCTGGAGGCTTATGGAGGAGCCGTTTCTAGAGTTCCCCTCCATAGGATATACCTAGACCTGGGTTGCTATAAAGGATATGCGACTGTCGGTATATCAGATGAAGGATTTCCTATTAAGTCTGCTGACCTACTGATAGGAAATGACCTAAGCTGTGAAGGAATCAAGAAAGAACCTCTGGTGATAGAAAATACCTCGGGAGAGGATTATGTGATTGAGGCTCATAGGAAGGACCTATCATTATTTCCGCTGGGAGTTGTCACTAGGTCCATGGCAATGACCAGGTTACCTCCTGAATCAACAGAGGAAGAGGACAAAGCTGATCTGGGTTTGAACCTATTGTTTAGTGCGACCCACTGGCCCGAGGATGCGACGTCTGTGTCTGCAGGGCTAGACTCAACTTTAGATTCTTTAGGTGCTAAAAAGTTTAGACCTGAAGATCTAATCCAAGCACAGATGGAAGACCCCTCGTTGGAGAAAGTAAGAAAGCTGTTGATAACGGAAGAAGAGGCCGAGAAACTAGAGGACTGTTTATTCTAGTAGCGGTATACTTATGAAGAAATCCACCAGAAGACATTCTCTAGGGGCACCTTTGGCTAAGGCCAAGCATGTATTAATCCTGCCTAGGATTTATCGTGAGCTTGCATTGAAGGTCGCCCATAACAGTCCAATGGGAGGACATCTGGGATTAAGGAAAACAATGGTAAAGTTGTCAAAATACTTTTTTTGGCCTAGAATGCGGGAAACCGTGGTGGAACATCTTCGCAGTTGCCGGGTCTGTCAGACCATCGGTAAACCTGCTCATACCCCGCCTCCAGCTCCCCTCTGTCCTATCACCTCAGATGGCGAGCCTTTTTCCCGTTTAATCATCGATTGCGTAGGTCCACTCCCCAGGACCAAGGCGGGGAATCAGTACCTATTCACTATAATGGATTCTGCCACCCGTTACCCCGAGGCCATCCCCATGAGGAAAATAAATGCTCGCGCAATAGTCCACGCTTTAATAAAGTTTTTCTCACAGGTAGGGCTGCCTCGTGAGATCCAGTCTGATCAAGGATCAAACTTCACTTCAAAAATCTTCAAGGAGGCCATGTCACGCCTTGGTGTAAGATCTATCCTCGCTACGAGCTATAGGCCCCAGTCCCAAGGAGAATTGGAACGGTTTCATCAAACATTGAAGGTGATGATGCGTTCCTACTGTGAACAATTCAGTAAAGACTGGAACGAGGGCATTCCTTTCCTTCTCCTGGCCGTAAGGGAAAGCGAGCAGGAAAGTCTAGGGTATAGCCCTTTTGAGTTGATATATAGTTATACGGTACGTGGACCCCTCGCAGTATTGAAAGATGTATGGACCGGAAGACGTACTCCGTCAGTTCAGGTATGCCCGGCTTTGATGCAGGAACACCTCACTTTCACGAGGAACCTAGCCGCAGAGAACTTGAAGAAAGCCCAGGCTAAAATGAAACTATGACATGATGAACATGCGACCTCTCTCTCTTTCAACATCGGAGATAAAGTATTGGCTCAAAAATTCATGCCCGGACATGCACTGAAACCAAGATATGAAGGACCTTTGGAAGTCATTAAAAAACTGAGTGAAGTGAATTACCTGGTTCGTACCCCAGGGAAAAAGAAATCAGACCATACGTACCATGTTAACCAATTGAAGAAATATTATGGAGGGTTAGCCCCGACCGCTGCCATTCTTCTGGAGTCCCAGCAAGAAGCAGAGGATTTGGAGGACTGCTCCAAAGGAATAGAAGTCCGTCTTAGAAACACTCAAGTTCTACGATCCCTGGACGATTTTTTAAAAGGTCTGGCCTGTGACCGAGCCAAAGAAGTGAAAAATGTGATTTTGAAGTACCCATCATTGTTTGGCGATATACCTAAGCGTTGCACGTTGGGGACACATGACGTGGATGTCCAAGGAGCTGCACCCATCAAGCAGTCCCCTTATCGCTTAAGCCCTATTAAACACCAAGCTCTAAAGGAGGAAATCGACTTTTTGCTGACCCATGGACTAATTGAACGAAGCAAAAGCCCATGGGCCTCACCTTGTGTGTTAGTCCCAAAGTCAGATGGAACCTATCGTATGTGTACGGATTATAGAAAGGTGAATTCCGTCACAGTTCCTGATGGTTACCCTTTGCCTAGGGTAGATGATTTAATCGATATGGTTGCCGGAGCCAAGTATGTGAGCCGGCTGGACTTACTGCGAGGCTACTATCAAGTGCCCCTGACGGACCGAGCTCAGAACATATCAGCGTTTACAGTGCATGGAGGCTTGTTCAACTACTTGGTTACCCCATTCGGGTTGTGCAACACAGCATCCACGTTCCAGCGACTTATGAATGACCTTACTTATAACCTTGAGGAGGTTGAAGCCTACCTCGATGACCTAGTAGTCTTTAGTGACAAGTGGAGTTCACATTTAGTCCGTCTGGAGGCTCTTTTTAAGAAATTAGATGCTTATAATTTTACCATCAATTTAGCCAAATGCAAATTTGGACAAGCAATGATTAAGTATTTGGGCTTCAATATAGGTCAGGGGACGGTGGCACCTATCAGTGCAAAAGTGAGAGCCATTGCAGACTTTCCTATACCAAGAGACAGAAAAGGGGTGCAGAGATTTTTGGGAATGGCTGGGTATTATAGACGATTCTGCCCTAACTTTTCACACAGTGCGAAAAGGGGGGCGGCTAACTAGTTCTAAAATTAAATTTGCTTGGTCTGAGGAATGTAATATGGCTTTTAATAGGTTAAAGCGATTATTGAACTCCTCTCCAGTATTGAAGAGCCCTGATTTTAACTTTCCCTTCCTGTTACATATAGATGCCAGCAGTTATGCTGTTGGATCAGTACTACTGCAGTCCTCCCCCTCCTTTGATATTCTACATCCGATATGTTATTATTCCTCCACCTTAAAGCCACACCAAAAGAATTATGCAACCGTAGAAAAAGAAGCTCTAGCCCTGGTTATCTCTCTCGAGCATTTTGAAGTTTACTTGGGAACATCACCTCATCAGATTACAGTATACTCAGATCACAACCCTTTGACATTCATTAATACCATGAAGGCTAAGAATGCCAGAATACAGAGGTGGGCCTTTAGAATTCAACCTTTTTCTATTAAAATCCTACACATAAAAGGCAAACAATGTAATTGCGGATGCTTTGTCCCGCCCTTAAACCAGTTGCACCAATATGCCCCTGTTCTAACTTACGCCTATTTCCTTTTTTGCCTACAGTTATGTGAATGAGTGGTACTGTTTACAGTTTAGTTATGGAGGATGAAGCTTGGAGACCAGTTGCTGTGTCCTTACATTTTACTTGAGACAGCATTCGTGTCACCCAAGGCCAAGAGAGAACCCAATTCTGTTGAGGCAGATGTCTGTCGTCTCAACAATATCCTCCTTGAATACCTTCAGAACACAAGAAGATTGTCTGGGACGAATTCAGGATTATTTTTGTCCTATTGTCAGTGCGACATTTGATCGTGTGGAGGGGATGTTACACCCTTTCGTTCATTTTGTTCATTTTCTTCTTATTATCACAATGGTATACTATTGCATGTTATTTTTGCTATTTCACTTATTATATTCAGGAGTAATTCCATTAGTAGCTAAAATGGATTTACTCGACTTTATAATATTATCTGGTTGTATTACTTAGCTTTGTATTTAGGTAGGTCATTTAATTAGTGTCAACTGCTGGTGACCTGGCCAAGCACCAGTAGGTGTTTTGAGCTGCTCGACCCCTGCTCCGACCGAGGCAAAGTGGGCTGGTAAAGCCTCACAGAGTTCAGTTCTTACCTTCCTCACCTCTCGTGAGGGAAGCTCCCCGATTCCTGGATTTAAACTTCTGGTCCCACATGAGGTTCCCTAGTGACCCTCCAGTACCTCGGATGGTATCTGACAGAAATGTCTCGGACGAAGTGTGTGTTGCTGTTTTGGAGACGCTGGTGATTGTCCCTAGCTCTGCTAGGAGTGAATTTAAGCAGTATTGGTTCAAAGAGGACGGTGAAAAAGTCATGGGAGACAGACTCGCCTCAAAATTCCTTTAAGTGTAAAATATTCCTAATCTCACTTAGTATATTATGAAAGTTGAATAAGAGTGAATTATTATTGAAGTGTTACGTCTTCTGTCTCATTTGGATTGAGTTAAGTAAAGTGTTATTATGTGAAGAGAAGGTGTTATGATACTAGAGCCATTCAGTACTATAATCAAGATAATACTGTGTATTATCTTTTAAGTGAACTTAAGTGTAAATTTCATGAGTACTCTGTTTTATGGTGCAACCTTTTTAAAGTTAATATAAAACCCTTCTATGGTTTATTAAGAAACTTAATAAAAAACCGGAAAGAAACATTGTGATTGTTTACTACTGAAACCTTGAATGATTTCATCTAGAACAGGATATTCAGTCCTGTTTATTTGTTGCAAGAAAGGGCTAAACAGGCTTAAGTAGTGGCCTTGTACGCAACAACATGGGATCGCTAATTGTGACTCGCGAATAGTAGTTCGTCCAGGACGTGTATGCACGCTGTGAGCCGGGGCGGCCTCCCTTCCCAGCCAGTGTGGCACTGTTTACCAGTGAGCAACTGTCCACTCACTTGCTCCTACGAAATATTTCATAATATTCCATTCATTTTAGTGCTTGCAAGTACTAAATAAGTTACCATGGCTCCAAAGAAAGCTCCTAGTGCCAAGCCTTTGGTAAAGATGTGAGAAATACGATTGAATTTAAGAAAAACATCATTGAACAATATGAAAGTGGCTTAAGTGCGGCCGAACTGGCAAGGATGTATAACAAACCCTATACACCCATATGTTCCATCGTGACCAAGAAAAAGGAAATCAAGGACGCTGTTGTTGCAAAGGGGTAAATATGCTGACAAAAATGAGATCACCAGTACTCGAAGAGGTTGAGAAGTTATTATTGGTGTGGATAAATGAGAAACAATTAGCAGGAGATAGTACAGTGGACCCCCGCATAACGATCACCTCCGAATGCGACCAATTATGTAAGTGTATTTATGTAAGTGCGTTTGTACGTGTATGTTTGGGGGTCTGAAATGGACTAGTCTACTTCACAATATTCCTTATGGGAACAAATTCGTTCAGTACTGGCACCTGAACATACTTCTGGAGTGAAAAAATATCGTTAACCGGGGGTCCACTGTATTATGACGTCGATTATTTGTGAAAAGGCTAGGCAGTTGCACGACGATCTGGTAAAGAAATTGCCTGCAACTAGTGGTGATGCGAGTTAATTTAAGGCCAGCAAAGGTTGGTTTGAGAGATTTAACAACTGTAGTGGCATACACAGTGTGGTAAGGTATGGTGAGGCTGCCAGTTCGGACCACAAAGCGGCTGAAAAGTATGTGCATGAATTCAAGGAGTACATAGAGGCTGAAGGACTGAAACCTGAACACGTGTTCAATTGTGACGAAACAGGCCTCTTTTGGAAGAAGATGCCAAAGAGGACCTACATTACACAGGAGGAAAAGGCACTGCCAGGACACAAGCATATGAAAGACAGGCTGATGCTCATGTTCTGTGCTAATGCTAGTGGGGATTTCAAAGTGAAGCCGTTACTAGTGTACCATTCTGAAAATCCCAGTGTGTTCAGGAAAAACAATGTTATGAAGAGTAAATTGTGTGTGTTTTGGAAATCTAATAGTAAGGCATGGGTCACGAGGGAAATTTTCGTCGAGTGGTTCAATGAAGTGTTTGGCCCTAGTGTGAAGAATTACCACCTGGAAAAGAAATTGGATCTCAAGTGCCACCTAGTAATGGACAATGCACCTGCTCATCCTCCAAATTTAGATGACCTAATTTTCGAGGAGTTTGGGTTCATCACAGTAAAGTTCTTGCCCCCAAATACCACTCCTCTCCTCCAGCCCATGGGCCAGCAGGTCACTGCAAACTTTAAAAAACTCTACACCAAAGCAATATTTCAAAGGTGCTTGAATGTGACCTCAGACACTCGCTTGACCCTAAGAGATTTTTGGAGAGAACACTTCAGCATCCTCCATTGCATAACCCTTATAGGTACAGCTTGGGAGAGAGTGACTACCAGGACTTTGAACTCTGCTTGGAGAAAACTGTGGCCAGATTGTGTCGACAAGTGGGATTTTGAAGGGTTTGGGGCTGACCCTGATGAGCCTATGTCTGTTGTCAAATCTATTGTAGCACTGGGGAGTTCCATGGGGTTGGATGTGAGTTTGGAGGATGTGGAAGAGTTGGTGGAAGACCACAACAAAGAGCTCACCACTGAGGAGCTGCAAGAGCTTCAGCAGGAAGAGCAACAGATCGCAGCTCAGAATCTTGCTGCAGAGGTGGAGGAAGAGAGATGGAAGGTGCCTTCTTCAGAAATTAGGGGGATTTTTGAAATGTGGAGTAAGATGGAAAGATTTATGGAGAAAAATCACCCTGACAAGGCTGTTGCAAGCCATGTTGGCAACATGTACCTTGACAAAGTCTTAGCCCATTTTAGGGAAGTGTTAAAGAGACGCCAGAAACAGAGCTCTCTGGACAGTTATTTTGCGAGACAGGACTCCAGTCACTCTCAAGCTGGTCCTAGTGGCATTAAGAAACAGAGAAGAGAAGTAACCCCAGAAAAGCAATTGGTACCTGAGGTGTTGATGGAAGGGGATTACCCTTTCCAAACTGTAAATAATCCAATCTCTCTCCTCCTCCAGTCTTCCATACACTAAGAAGAATCGCCAATAAAGGTAAGTGTTGTGCTGTTAATGTTTCATTCATCATGTCCCATTGTATTGTTTATGTACTACATCTATATTTCATGTAAAAAAATTTTTTGTTTTAATACTTCTGGGTGTCAGGAACGGATTAATTGTATTTACATTATTTCTTATGGGGAAAATTGATTCGAAAACCGTAGATTTCGGTAATAGTAGCACCTCCAGGAACGGATTAAATACAATAAACGAGGGACCACTGTACAGGCTTACATTTTACACTCGCTTGGCAGCATGGTAGTTCCTCCCTGGGCAGTTGCTGTCTACCAACCTACTACCTAGAATCAATACAGTTATATAATAAAATTAAATAAAGTGAAAAATTATGTTCTGTGAATACCAGGGATTTTATTGTCCACAGATTCAATTATAAATTAGTGAAATATTCGTACAGTATCATAAAATTAAGCATTAAAAAATAAAATACCATAAAATTAAACAGCCAAAAAACAAAATACCGTGAGTTACATTTCTCATGGTTTATATTATGTCAACAATGAAAAGTTAAATATTCAGCCTTCATTAAACCTGATGTATATTTTTGGATTGAGCCTCAATTATTAGGTCAACAGCTTCTGAGAGATTATTAGCAATAAAGTGAGGTGTAACAGTGGGATGATTTTCACAGCTTCGAGTGTACTTTCCTGTGCGGACTAACACTCCTCTAATGCCACATTTCTGAGCTCCACCAACATCAGAAACAATGTCATCTCCAATCATCACAGCCTGAAAAAAAAAAATGACAATGTAAATTATGACATTTTTATTCTAAAAGCACATGAATTGAAACTTCTTTATGTATTCAATCTCTTATTTGTATACAGCTTCTTCTCACTTAGCGACGCACTCGTTTACCGATGTCTCGGACTTACGACGGGCTCTCTGACCAGTATTCATACCTAAATAATGTACATTTGAGTTGATTACCTCTATTCTGTTTATTTCAATATACAGTACACTACTGTATAAACATTTAAAAATATACCAGAAATGTTATAAATGGTGCAAAGGTGACATTAAAACAATATCAAAGAAGGTTGACAAACTCACTACCATTATAGTATGCTCCTCACTTAGCGACGAATTCGTTTAATGACTTTGTCTTAGGAATGGAACTCCGTTGTTAAGTGAGGAGAGGCTGTATAAAGTATGTAGTAAGTAATCTTCTCCATGACAAAGAAAGCACTTACTTTGGTTATTCAAACAAGAACTCTAAATTTTTAAACCATTCTCATGCTGATTACTTAGTACAGTGGAACCTCGAGTTTCGAACTTAATCCGTTCCAGGAGCTAGAGCTATAGTCGAAATATTCGAAACTCAAAGCGTTATTTCACATAAGAAATAATGTAAATACTATTAATCTGTTCCAGAAACCCAAAAATATTCACAAAAAAATACATTTTATGGAGATTAATTATAGTTTTACATACAACAAACATACATAGTACAATTAGTAATAGATAAATAAACATTTAAATAAACATATAACATTTTTACTTGCCTTTATTGAAGATTGTTGATGGCATCTGGAAGATAGTGAGGAGTGAGGGAGCACTTATTGTTTGGAAGGGGAATCCCCTTCCATAAAGACTATGTAACAAGTTCTTACCTGGGGTTACTTCCCTTCTTTAAGATTTCCATAAAATGGGGCATGGTTCTGTCACTGAACTTGTTGCAGAGATGGCTTGTTTCAGCTTGCTCAGGGTGATATTTTTCCATCAAATGCCTGCACCATATTCCACATTGCACAGATCACCTTAATCTCTGAAGAAGGCACCATCCACCAACACCAACACCACCATCCACCACCATGGTTGCTTATTTAACAGCCACACTTAATAAGCAAGCACCATACACAATGAATTAATTGTGAAATGTTTAAACAAGTGCACAGGTTAGTGTTCACTCAAGCATAAACAAAGCCAGACTGGCTCACGACGCCTGTGTGGGGACGCGGACAGAGCGGGTAGGTGGATAGGTCTGGTACCTGGCGGTTAGAAACACAGGGTGCGTCCGATACTCGGGAAAAAATTGGTTAGAAAAAAACGGTTGAAACTAAGTGTTCGATGGCCGATACGTTCGAAACTCAGGGTTTCACTGTAGTACAGTGGTCCCCCGCATTTCGTAGTTCCCGGCAATCGTAAATTTCGCCAATCATAGGGGTATTTTCGTATAAACATGGACTCGCTTTTCATAGGTTGACTCGCAAGTCGTAGTTTGTCCGGGACGCGTACCCACGGCGTGAGCCAGGGCAGCAGCCAGTCTGGCATTGTTTACCAGTGAGCGAAGGTCCCCTCACGTGCTCCAGCGAAATATTTCATAATATTCCATTTATTTTAGTGCTTGCAAGTACTAAATAAGCAACCATGGCTCCAAAGAAAGCTAGTGCCAAGCCTGTGGTAAAGAAGGTGAGAAATAAGATTGAATTTAAGAAAACCATCATTGAACAATATGAAAGTGGTACAAGTGTGGCTGAACTGTCCAGGATGTATAAGAAACCCTACACAACTTTATGTTCCATAGTGGCCAAGAAAAAGGAAATAAAGGATGCTGTTGTTGCAAAGGGAGTAACTATGCTGACAAAAATGAGATCACCAGTACTGGAAGAGGTTGAGAAGTTATTATTGGTGTGGATAAATGAGAAACAATTAGCAGGAGATACTCTTATGACTTCGTTTATTTGTGAAAAGGCTAGGCAGTTGCATGAAGATTTGGTAAAGAAATTGCCTGCAAATAGCGGTGATGTGAGTGAATTTAAGGCCAGCAAAGGCTGGTTTGAGAGATTTAAGAACCGTACTGGCATACACAGTGTGGCAAGGCATGGTGAGGCTGCCAGTTCGGACCACAAGGCGGCTGAAAAATATGTGCATGAATTCCAGGAGTACATAGAGGCTGAAGGACTGAAACCTGAACAAGTGTTCAATTGTGACGAAACAGGCCTCTTTTGGAAGAAAATGCCAAAGAGGACCTTCATTACACAAGAGGAAAAGGCAATGCCAGGATACAAGCCTATGAAAGACAGGCTGACGCTAATGTTCTGTGCCAATGCTAGTGGGGATTTCAAAGTGAAGCCATTACTAGTGTACCATTCTGAAAATCCCAGTGTGTTCAGGAAAAACAATGTTATGAAGAGTAAATTGTGTGTGTTTTGGAAATCTAATAGTAAGGCATGGGTCACGAGGGAAATTTTCGTCGAGTGGTTCAATGAAGTGTTTGGCCCTAGTGTGAAGGAGTATCTCCTGGAAAAGAAATTGGATCTCAAGTGCCTGCTAGTAATGGACAATGCACCTGCTCATCCTCCAAACTTGGATGACCTAATTTTCGAGGAGTTTGGGTTCATCACAGTAAAGTTCTTGCCCCCGAATACCACTCCTCTCCTCCAACCCATGGACCAGCAGGTTATTGCAAACTTTAAAAAACTCTACACAAAAGCAATGTTTCACAGGTGCTTGACTGTGACCACAGACACTCACTTGACCCTAAGGGAATTTTGGAGAGAACACTTCAGCATCGTCCATTGCATAGCCCTTATAGGTATGGCTTGGGAGGGAGTGACTACCAGGACTTTGAACTCTGCCTGGAGAAAATTGTGGCCATATTATGTCGACAAGAGGGATTTTGAAGGATTTGGGACTGACCCTAATGAGACTATGTCTGTTGTAAAATCAATTGTGGCACTGGGGAGTTCCATGGGGTTGGATGTGAGTTTGGAGGATGTGGAAGAATTGGTGGAAGACCACAATGAAGAGCTCACCACTGAGGAGCTGCAAGAGCTTCAGCAGGAAGACCAACACATTGCAGCTCAGAATCTTGCTGCAGAGGAGGAGGAAGAGATATGGAAGAAGGTGCCTGTTATGCAGGGTCCTGCATGACATCGTAATGTACATATAGTGGTGAAGTGTGCCATAATATGAATATTGTAGTTGTAAGGAATAATTTTATAATTGATAATGTGCATTTAGGGGTACTGTAAAGTACTCTAACTGTAATTATAAAGAAATTGTGTTAATGATTTATTTTCCAAGGATGTTTGGGTACGCAGAGTAAGCGTGGGGAGGGAGTCACGTGACGTGAGCATGGGGTGTAGAGGCTGGCGTCGGAGATGCTGTGTATTTAAGCTAAGTTTGTAGTTGTACACTCATTTTGTTTATCCAACTCAAGCCATAGGCTTTCATATTGCTTACCTGTATGTTCACCCAGGCTCTGACATGGTCAGGGTGCTGTGGGATGAGTGATGAAGTAAGAAATGAGGTTTGTAGTGTAATGACGGCCTGACGCTGACGGAAGCCTAGTGTTATGGTGGCTGAACCTCCAGCCAGCTGTGTGTACCCTCTTTTGGGCATTTAGAATTAAGGTTTTTATGTTATGGTGATTAAATAGATATATTTTCCTAATTGGGATTTTTGCCTAACCCTCTGTTAACCAACCCCTTGAAGTAACACATACTGGTTTAGCACTTTCTGTTTTGACTGGGATAGCCCTGGGTGGCCGGTTTGGGCTTGAGATGTGTGTAACTTTTACCTTTGCCCTTAGACCAGGCTCAAGCCCCCAGCTATCCCACATTTCTGCATAACAGTGCCTTCTTCAGAAATTAGAGATTTTTACTATGTGGGGTAAGATGGAAAGCTTTATGGAGAAACATCACCCTAACAAGGTTGTTGCAAGCCAGGTTGGCAACATATACAGTGACAAAGTCTTGGGCCATTTTAGGGAAGTGTTAAAGAGACCAGAAACAGAGCTCTCTCTGTTATTTTGCGAGACAGGACTCCAGTGACTCTCAAGGTGGTCCTAGTGCCATTAAGAAACAGAGAAGAGAAGCAACCCCAGAAACGCAAATGGTACCTGAGGTGTTGATGGAAGGGGATTCCCCTTCCAAACTATAAACAATCCACTCTCTCTCCTCCTCCAGTCTCCCATACACTAAGAAGAATCTCCAATAAAGGTAAGTGTTATGCTGTTAATGTTTCATTCATCATTTCCCATTGTATTGTTTATGTACTACATGTATATTTCATGTAAAAAATTTTTTTGTTTTAATACTTCTGGGTGTCAGGAACGGATTAATTGTATTTACATTATTTCTTATGGGGAAAATTGATTCGTAAATTTCGTTTATAGTAACGGCTCCAGGAACGGATTAATTACGAAAATCGAGGGACCACTGTATTTGAAAACTACATTTGACCTATACAGGGGTGCCCCATGTTACAGCACCTTACTTTACAGCATTTCACTAATACAGTACTTTTCATTTATACCTATTCTTCATTTATTCAGACTTCCTACAATAAATATATTCACCACTTACTATAAGCTAAGGATAAAAATATTTCTGGCAAGTAATGTGTGCCTGGTATGTGCATTTTTTCGACCTAGTTCTTTTGCTCACTTAATATATAATAGTGTAAACATGTTAACAGGCTTTTATATGCACTGGAAAGTGAAAAAAAAAAAAAAAAAGGGGACAGATTAATTTTACATAACGTGCTGTACAAGCATGGCCTTCCTGTATTTTTCTAACCTATGTCATATTACATGTAAGGACTAGTTTCTTTTATCACATTAGTAATTTTCCATCAAGATATGGTGATTTGAGGAAGAATGCACATTCACAATCACTGAATAGCTGTATTGCCAGGGGTGTTCACAATTCCAATGAACCTCCAGATTGATTATAGGAGGGCCCCATTATGCAGTGCTTCACTTTACGGCATTTTGCTAATGCTGCGGTTTTCAATTATACGTATTTTTTATTTATTCAGGCTTCCTACAATAAATATATTCACCACTCACTAAGCTAAGGATGAAAATATTTGAAGTTAAGTAATGTGTGTGTGCTGTATATGCACTTTCTAGGCCTAGTTCTATTGCTCACTTAATATATGATAGTGTAAACAAGTTAATCAGGTTTTTATATGCATTTAAAAGTGAAACAAGGCTATGTTTCACTTTATAGTGATGTTCACTCTACAGCAGTAGCCCAGAGCCTAACCTGCTGCATAACTTGGGTCCTCCTGTACATCGTCTTATATCTCTACTGCTTCCTGTGCTTGACTGAAGCAGCCTACTGTGCAGGCAAAACATTTCCGAATATAGTTACCTAACATTGCAGACATCGTACTTTTCCCTTCAAAAATTAAAGTTTGGGCAACTGTATGCCCTACATATATCTCTCTTTCATATATCTTTTGGGAGGGGGGGAAGAAGGAACATGTTAGTCATACATAGAACCTCTCAATGATATTTCAAATGCTCTTATATCTTATAAAAATACTAAACACTTGAAGCAATTGTCATATAATTCTACATGATGGTTTATCTATTGTGAAAGTAAAGCAGCTGTCACTTGCTTACAATGGGAAACAAAATAGAGGAAAATAAATACAATGGAAGGCTTCCAATCTCTAGAAAAAAATAGAGACAATATTAAGACTTGAATTCTGGCGGTAGGAAGTACAGTGACTGTACTCTGAAGAATGGGCAAAAATTTTGTAGTTTGGTGGGTTATTTACACTGATATTTAAGCACTTCTTTCAGGATAGTTACAGAGTGGGTGACGGTGAACAAATTTCTTGCATTAGTGAGAAATGGCAGAGGTGGTGAAAATAAATAATAGGAAAGTACTGAAAAGCTGACAGAAACTGAGTAGACAATCAAGTGGAACTATAACAGAATAGGCAAAATAGAATCATCACATGGAAAAGGGGTACCAGCTTATTAATCGATATATTTTAAGTTTTTCTACTCGCACAACCTGACGTGTGGCCAGACTTACTTTCTTACTACCTGATCAGCCAGGCTATTACTACATGCAACCTCACACAGCTATCACAGTACACTGACCTCTTTAGCTGTAATCCCAATGTCTGATAAAGCTGCATCAAAAAACAACGGTGAAGGTTTGCCGACTATTTCACTCTTGATATCACAGGCAAATTCTAGCGCAGTAGCAAAAGCTCCCACGTCTAGCTGTAGCTGGCCTTTGTGTTTGTAATATTTCCTAGAAAACAACTTTAATTTTAGAATCTGGAGACAGTAACCCTGAGTGAAGTTTAGATTACTGCAGAGCTAGTGGCAAATGGTATTAAAGAATGAAATTACAGCATTAACATAATACACTGTTTAACATCTTGGTTAGACAGCAGATTATTAACAGTTTCTTCTCCCTGATTATTCCTTTCAGCTAAATAATAGATAAATAACAAAGGCTCCAGTTATGGGAAAAAAAAAAAAAAAAAAAAAAGGTGGCAGAGAGACCTGATAACTGGGACTAATGTATTTAATTTAATGCTAAAATTTAACAAGTAGTGTTGTGAATGCACTAGCCTGTAGTTTAATAATTATGTGATACTAGTATCAGTGTCTTAATGAAGACAAAATGACCATTACCTTATGTTGGGTAAATAAATTTCTGAATTAAATACTTCTCCATAAAAAAAAATTTTACAACTGAGGACACAAGCGCATATACATATTGTTTGAAATGGTAAAACATGCCCTTCCATTCTGCAATACTGTTTTAAGGTTTGTTCTCTCCTGTTTACTTGTATACTGGTCATTATCTTTTGCATCTTTTTTTTTTGTTTTCCTTTTTCTTTTTTGTTGAGGTTTATCCCATGTAGTAACTAGATTTACTTAAATCACTCATGTGAATGAGGTAGCCACAGCGGTTTCCAATTATACAGTGGTTTTCATAAAAACCCATTCCTCATTTATTCAGACTTCCTACAATATATTCACCACTCACTATAAGCTAAGGAAAAAATATTTTTGAAGGCAAGTAATGTGTGTATTGTATATGCACATTTAGGCCTACTTCTATTGCTCATTCAATATATGATAGTGAAAACATCAGGCTTTCATATGCATTTGAAATTGAAAAAAAAAGGTTATGTTTTTCTTTACATCAATTTTTGCTATACAGCAGTAGCCCGGAACCTAACTTGCCGTACAATCCGGTCCTGCCTGCATCTGGAAAAAGATTACTACTTTTCAATTCCGTAACAGTATACAAGATGTTTTCCTGCTGGAGATACCCATGTTTTACATATGCCTATGCTTATTAATTATATGATGCTTAAACTAAAGAATAAAAAAAATGTGGAATTTTGCATGAAGTTAGTAAATCATTTTATTCTATTATATAGTTTTGTGGCGAGATTTTAGATAAGGGCTCCATTCAAAAATACTGTAGCATGCACAACTACACCAACATGATACAACTTTGATGCCATCTCACAACAGATGTCATATTCAAGACTTACCCAAATCCAAGGGCAAAGAGCTTCGGATCTTCCATGGCCTTTAAGGCCCTGAAGGCCACATTCATATTAGCAAACGAGAATGCTTCATCTGCATCGCCCATTACTACGCACGTTGGATTACCTGCCACTAATCCACTGAACTCGCATTCGATCTGTAGTGAAAAGGACATTTTACTTCCTGATTTCATACATTATACTCAATGAAAACAAAACTCCTTCAGCAAGTTGACTATTTTTTTCATGAACTAAAATTAGCACATGTTTTAAGTACATTCTCTATACCTGAAGGTAAACTCGAAATTCAAATTTTCTTTTTTTTTTTTTTTTTTTTTTACCTGAAGTGTTAAGGTACACTATTAAGAAATTAAATACCATAGATACATATTGTACTGGGAAAAGGCTACATTTTTTGTCTTTTAAATAAACCCCATTAAAGCAATCTATACATCCACACTGCACATATAAAGTTCTTCTTTTTAAATTTAGCTATTTATACAGGAGAAGGGGTTACTAGTCCCTTGCTCCTGGCATTTAATCGCCTCTTACAAAGTGCATTACTTAAGTAGGAAGAATTTTTTTCCCCTTTCCCTGTAGAGATAAGAGGAAATAAAGAAAAACAACAAGAACTATTAAGATAACAGAAGAAAACCCAGATGAGTGTGTAAATATATAGCGTGTACATGCATGTGTAGTGTGACCTAAGTGTAAGTAGAAGTAGCAAGATACTGTATACCCGTTATCCCGCATGTGTACGAGACTAAAAAGACACCAGCAATCCTACTAACATGTAAAACAATTACAGGACAATGCACATATCAAGCAATAATTGACTAGGTGCCCATCATCAGATTGGATTGCTTTATCCCAGTCCCTTACCTTAGCAGCATATTCACTCAAATAACTCACAATCAGAAAAAATCCATTAATCTTCAATACTTCACCAAAACAGCACCCTCAAGAATAACAATAATGGATGGGAACACAGCAAATCTTGTATGAACAATGTCAGACAGTGGTTTTGTAGCTACAGAAGCAGAGCTGTGCTCATGGTGTCTTGTCCTTAGTATTTAATTTGTCACATACAGAATGTTAGTCATTATTTTTGCTTCACTGGTTGTGGCACATGTAATATCTTCCTGGATACAATAGAGTTTTATCACTGCTTTAAGAAAAAAATTTTTTAGTATTCCAATGGAACTGCTGTTTTCAGTTAATCATTGTGGTGTTAATAAATCTTGTAACAATAAAACAAAAAAATACTGGAGTAATAATACTATACTAAAAAATAACATTTATATTAATAATATACATAAAATACGTAATGCAGTACATTTGTTTAGTAGCGACACCATCACAAAACACAAACATGCATTTCAGTACCATTCCCTCACCTATTACTTTTCTCCCTCCATCCCTTTCTTGCTACTACAAAACAACACACATTTTAACTAACCCCACTGACCAGTGTTAAACTTTTATATTTGGATACTAAATAGACTACATTGATACTGACACAGTACTGTACATGTAAACTGTAAGCACAAAATCCCCTGATAATTATAGGTGCAGTTGTAGATTAAAGTCTAATTCTCAGCGCCAGAATTGAACATTTACTGTCATCATCGTGTCAGTATTAACCAGATGAAATGGATCACTTAAATGTGCTTGACGTCATGTACACTCACACTAAGCTTTCACATAAGTAGTAAAAACAGTGTGATGAACTATATTCTACGTATTAACCTGTTCACCGTTTGCCACACTGATCTATGTTACTGACTCCTGGGTCCCTCACGTAGATCTGTTTTGAGCACAGCTCTCTCAGGTAAGCTGTGAGCAGTAAATTTTGGCCTATATATAACAGAATGGCTGTGTGGCTAGTGTGCACAATTTAAAAAACTGACTGTTTGGTTTAAAATAGTGAATCAAAGTATTTTATGTGATGGTTTTATTGAATTTCTTGGTATCAATTGATAGAATGGAAGATTTACTACTGAAATAGACTATTTTAGTTGCTTTCATGACTGGAAACAGCTTGAAATTGGGCTCAAAACAACAGAAATATTAGATTTTTGCCACTTTTCCTGAGGAAAGGTAAGGCCCCTTACACTCCCTGGTCTATTTTATAGATTTTTACTAGATCTGATTCAATTTTTGAGATGTCATAAACCATGATGAATCATTCCTGGTTATATTTTATCTAAAAAATAGGGTAAATCTTAAGAGTTTTTGTGGTAATTAAAAAATGGAAGTTTTCGTACTTTCGGCGTCATTAACTTAAGAAAAGATTCTCTACCATTTCAAAAGATTTTTTTTTTTTTTTTTTTTTTTTTTTTGAAAAGTGTGGATACAGAACAATTTTAATTTTGAGGGTCTGGACAGTGAAAGGCTCAACTCTTGTACATAGCTGTACTTCATTATTTCTGAAACCATAGAAACAAGTTAATGATGACTAACAGCAGGATGGACCAAAAGATGTGGAACCAGCCCACGTTCCTTCAAAAGTGAAATAACAGCTGGCACTGGGCTGAAGACATCTCCTTCAGACACACTGAAACTGTGATGATGAAGCTTCTTTATCAGTTCTGCCCGAGTGGCACACGTTTCATTGGTCACAAACCGTACAGGAATGCCGGTTTCCCTTAACCTGAGGAAGAAATGAAAAATTTCAGAGGAATTTTCCCTGCAATAACATTTTCACTGAAGTACAGCATACTACTGTATACTACAGCATGTATACTGATTATACACCCTGGCTCAAGATATTTATTAAATATATCTAAATGCTGAATTTTAATTCAAATAAGCTACAGAGAAGATAAAATAATTTAACAAGTACACAAATGAACATAAAATTTAAAAGATACACAAGAGGTAACAATGAGGGGGAGAAATTTACGTATCCATTATACATCTGTATGATTCTGGTGATTACTGATCCTGACCTTGCTTCACGCTGCGATATATTTTTTAATAAAGCTTTCTTAATGGTAAAGCTGAAATATTACAGTAATTTCTCTTATCCAGTCTCATATTTGGAGAAGTTAAAGTTGTAAAGCTCTCCCAATTTTGAAAAATTCCTAATGCGAGTTTTTCCAAATTTCTTTTAATTCAGAATTTTCTGATTAAGAGAGAATGTTTTAAGAAACTGAATTCCAACGTTTTGAAAAGAAATATATGTATTATCGGTATTTCTTTTCGCTGTAGCCATTATCCTTCATTATATTTTTAGTGTTATCTTCTACAAGGCCTATATAATTTCACACACTTGCTCTGCAGAGAAACAACTGGGCCTATCACAGGGTCTATTGCTTAACCTAGACCTGTCACTCAACTTTAGCAAACGCATATTTGTTCCTAATAAACTGTGTAGAAAGAATGCTTATCTGACCATGTCTGGTGTAAGAATGATGTCCAGGTCATAAAGATGTCCCAATGCAGCACAGAAAAATGGTAATCGGTTTATAGAGAGTGGAAGACTGACAAAGGTCCAACTGGCCAGATACTGTTGATTTTTAGGGTGAAATTGACAAATCATATTCCCAAATATGTCACCAGACCCAACATACAGAATGAAAGTTGTGAACACCTGTTTCAGCGAATGTAGTTAGTTTATTAAGTTTAAATACAAGAAGCAAACACCTCTTTGATGTTCCACATATTTGACTTAATGTACAGTGAATCCTGGTATAAACCTTGGTAATAAATACCGACAAGTTGGTTTAGAAAGACACGTAAGCAAACACTGACATATTTATTAGAAAACGTTTCGGTCCTGGGACCTTGATCACTTCTAACATACAGAGGTAGAAAGACATCATAGGCAGAGGTTGTTTTGATAAGGACCTGCTTCGCATGGGCCAGTAGGCCTTCTACAGTGTTCCTCCATTCTTATGTTCTTATGTCTTATGACATTCCTCAGGTCACGTGCATCACACCTCACTCTCCCCCTATATATATATAATGTCTTTCTACCTCTGTATGTTAGAAGAGATCAAGGTCCCAGGACCGAAACGTTTTCTAATAAATATGTCATAGTGTCTGCTTACGTGTCTTTCTAAACCACAGTGAATCCTGAATATTATGGACTTTTGAAATAATGGCCAGAATCCACAAGGTAAACTTTAGTTTTAACTTGTTAATTTTTTACTTTTTATGGCAGCATATCTGCAAATTGTGTTTACAATACACAAACTACACAGTCAAATATCAAGGGTTTACAATTTTTCAACATGCTAATAGTCAACAGTGCAACAAATGAAATAAAATGCAATTAGTTTACCTTTTTACAGCTTCGACACTACCTGGTATGGCAGTACCAAAACCTTCTCCAGACTCGTAGAGAACACCAGTAATGTCAAGAAGTAGGCCTTTTATAGGCTCAGCAAGCCAGCTATTCACTGCCATCACTGGCAAAGTCTGAAAAATTTGCACTCGGTTAATGAAGAGTAACGCCGTAATTAAAAACTCTTTACACATGCTGAAAAACATATGCCTCTCGGTATATAAAATTTTGTTAAACTTCTGTTACTAATGGTTAACATGAATAACTGCCAGCATGAATTGTGGCACTAACACTGGCAAGAACTGATTTATACTTACTAAATTCACTTGTGCAATGATACACACAAGTCTGGTGTCCTGTGGCCTGGTAGGCAAGGGATAACCTGCCCGGGTTATCCCGGGTGGCTAACCCTCCCCGCCCGGGTTATCCCGGGTGGCTAACCCTCCCCGCCCGGGTTATCCCGGGTGGCTAACCCTCCCCGCCCGGGTTATCCCGGGTGGCTAACCCTCCCCGCCCGGGTTATCCCGGGTGGCTAACCCTCCCCGCCCGGGTTATCCCGGGTGGCTAACCCTCCCCGCCCGGGTTAAAAATGAAAAATCCTATCTTACCTAGGATAACCCCTCCAAAAAAAAAAGTCAACTTGTCTTCATTGGGGTCCTTAATTATTATAATCAATTATAATAAAAACGAAGCGCTAAACCCACTAGGGTGTATTATAGTCAAAACTAAGCGCTAAACCCACAAAGGTCATACAGCCGCTGTTGAGGTCCTTCAAACAATTTATAATTAATTTTTAATATACTGGTATACATACAGCATAAATTAACTATATTAAGATAGGTGTATAGGTTCTTTAGATCTAATATATAACACTAGATGAATAATTATTATTCGAATCAAAACGAAGCGCTAAACCACAAGGGCTACATAGCAACAATACTTCTAGAAATAAATATTTTATTAAACATAATAGTCAACTCGTCATTAGACTTAACAAGTCACTTTTTGGGGGGTTATCCTAAGTAATTTACACACGTCACTATGTATGAAAATTGTACTGTGTATCTAAATAAACTTGCATATGAAAATTAACCTGAAAAAAACGTTTATCAGAAAAAACTAAGTTGTTTTTTTTAGGTTACCGAGGGCCACCAAAACTTACAAATAATGGCTCCCTGTTTCCCGGGGTTCAGGGAATATGTTGTCAAAATCTGGTCGTAAATTATATAAACAAAAATTTCCTCCTGGAAAAGAAACTGGAACATTAAGTTTCCAGTTAAACAAGGTGGAGTTCCATGTCTAAATTCTTGCCAGAGCTAGACATATCTGTCACATCCTTGTCTGAATCAATAACAGGACCTTCCAGGACCTAAGAGTTGATACAGTCACGAATAACCCGGAAATAGGAGCATTATTATAATAAAAAAGAAGCGCTAAATCACAAGGGCTATACAGCGGACATAGGAGCAAGAAACTGAATTCGATGTTTCGGTCCGAGTTGGACCATTTAGTCGCACACGTTTGTGACTTTTTAGTGGTCCAAGTCTGACCGAAACAGTCATAAGTTTCCTTCTATGTGCGGGTTATTCGTGTAATGTTCCAGTCACAGTATCGTGAATTTTATTCTCTAAAAGCCGATATATGGCGCTCCTGACCAGTTGCCCTTAATTAAGGCATGAAGAGGACAAACGTCCAGGGAGACAAAATGGAGATTAGTCACTGATGATCAGGGAAGTCAAGAGTAGATCCAGGAATCATCACTCCAAGGCCAGAGCAGAAATTGGGTGGTCTCACCCCTGAACACCGGCAGATTTTAGTGCATTATGCGCCCCACAGCCATCCTTTTGGTGGTAGTCAAAGGATTACAGAGCCAGAAGGGTTTACTTATTTATTTATTTAATTTTTTTTTTTTTTTGGGGGGGGGGTCCTAGGTTCTCTACACGTGCTATGCATGATAATCTAACTATTTGTGTACACCTGAATGAACTTACTTAGTATGGCAATTGTACGTGTACCTGTACGTAAATAAGATTACTAGTAATCAAGGATTATTTGTTGGGTAGCTGGAGACCTTACGACGTGTTGCCTTAAGACACCTGCTGTCCGTGTTCATCTACCAGTAAAATAGGTACCTAGGTGTTAGTAGACTGGTGTCGGTCGCATCCTGGGACGCCACAGCTTGTATTGAGCCTTGTTTCCACGTTTCTGGGGAAGAAATGATTTTTTTTTTTAAAACTGGACGAAGGAAGGTAATGGAATAGCAATTCTCTCTGAATACTGAAACCGAAGCAAGTAGGTTAGAATTAGGTCAGGTGAACTCCTTTGAAGTCCCAGGAGTGCGGCGACACGTTGAATGTAATTTTGGTTTCTCAAATAGGCGTTTAGAAAAGAACTAGCAAACGAGTTTGAAATAAGTATAACGGTATAAATAAGAACTAGCAGATCAATTGTTCTTCATAATATAATGTACCAAGTATATTCATGGAAAAAGTAACAAGGTCAGTATATGGCAAGATGTTCCAGCTAGATTAAAGGCTGGGCTATGATTATTCATCTCTGGCAGCATAATTAGCAGAAATGCCAATGACATCAGAGGCAGGGCCAGACACTAACAATCTGAGAATGTTGTCCAGACATCCAACGTGCAAGACAGATCTCCATTCAAACCCTACCAGGATATGGGAAAGCTAAGTGTTAATGATAAAATATCTACATTTCTTAGAGTATCCACGTTTTGCGTCAACTAGATGAATGAATTGTTTTCCAAGAGACTGCAACCTAAAGGTTAATAAGATATTTATTGGCTAAGTGCCGCCTCAAAGGCGGTACTAAAACAAAAATTCCACCCGAGTTGGTAGGACGTTTACCCGGGTAAACGTCCTACCAAACAATGGAATATCCGTAGAGCGGAAAAATAGAGCTGATAAGAATTGCCTGAGCTTTTGGTATGTCCAACAGGCAGAATAAGATGTGGCAAGAATCACAGGAAAAAATATCGTAAACATGTCACCGATGTTCATGCCAGAGGAAGACGTCCACACACCATCAAAGCCGGAGCAGAAGTCCCAAAGAAACTTCACAAACAAATGGATTTTGGCTGTTGCTGGTACTCGAGGGATATATCAGCTCAAGGACCGTATGAAACCAATGCCAAACTATAGTAAGTTTGGTTTTCTTTAAGGGTAGCAACGGCCAAAGGCCATATAACCCAAGGTATAACCCACTATTACCACTTCCACAAACGCCACCACCACTATCAGACCAATCAGTTCCACCAATCATTCCCCCCAATACAACCACAACATCCCCTATCACTACACCAGTGTGCAGTATACACCAGAGTTCTCTTCACTCGTGCTGCCAGGTGCGTGTGGCAAAGTAGTGACCTTCACGTATTGTTAGTGAACAAGTAACCTGCTTCCCTCGTCTTTGTTCAGGGTACAACCTACCTATATTGTCTGTATGCCACAGTAATGGTGCTGGTCCTTGGCTTACCAAGATACAATAATTCATTTCCTGCTGGGATAGGTTTTTCCCTTGCAATCTCATTTGATCATGTTACCACTGCTCAAAAATTGTATGTATTTATAGTGTTCTAGAAATATTTATTTAATTTCCACAATGGTATCATTAGGTACAGTAGTTTATATGTAGTCGATTTCGGAGGTCATCGTCCAGTACAGAATAACTGGTTGATGCCCTGATCGATCAATCTGTTGGTGCTGGCAGCACGAAACCTACCTACATCTGATCAAGACCTTGCAACTTAAGTTCGCTTTCGTTAAGTTTCTTAAACTGGTTCCTGATCAACAAGTCTGTAGCTACGTTCTAATATTAATTAAATAAAAAAAGTTAGTTTCTGCGTGGTACAGTGATATGAAAATCTCCAAGGTCAGAACACACAGGAGAATGAAGACTTGCACCCATGTTTGAGGCTGACTGATGTGCCAGGACTGGGAATTAAGTGATTATCACTAAAAATGATAGGATAACGAAAACCATTATACTTATTTTAAACTCTAAAACCAAAACGGTCATGATAGCCTCAAAACGAGAGGTAAGTCAGTGATGATGCTGTATGCCAACTGTCCTTTGTATTATGTGAAATTGCAGATTAAAAAAAATTCATTAAAATATAAATTCAAATGCCTAAATTACTGGTAACTTACAAGGTCCTTCGACCTGTACTCCTTGGAACGCAGGCGAGAAAGATTAAGCCCAATTTACACCTGGAAAATCCTAGAATGGTCCTAAATCTGCTCACCCAAATTACTACCTACTAAAGAGGCACGGCAGACTGTACAGTGTATCTCCAAAAAAGAAGGGACACCGTAATATATCACAATGAATGTAGGGGGTCCAAGATTTCTCAACTCGAGCTTGTTCATGACCAGCCAGGCTGTGGTTCGTACATTGGCCTGCATGCGGCCAGCATTAATAGCCTAGTTATCAGGCTTTGATCCATTAGAAAACCTAGTCTGGGGCTGGGGCTGGGCCGCAGGGGCATTCGTTCCCAAAATATCCTACAGGTAGAAATATTCTCTCCGAAAATAAAAGTAATCTTAAAGTTTGTTTGGTTTAAAGCTCACTCTGGCTCACTGCTGAAGTCGTTTGTGTCTGCTTTAAGAAAATCTGGAAGCCCATACATAGGTAGCTATGAGAAGCGAAGGACACTCATGGAAGATCATAGGACACGTTTGAAAGAGCTAGAATACTTCTGTAATACCATCAACACTTCGAGGTACCTTATGATACCCCAGATACCCTCTGAAAGACTTATGCTTTTTGTTAAACCACACGGTACAGGTCAACGATCCAAGGCTGCCCATGAAAGATAAGGACCTGAAGAACAAAGGGCACCTCCAAGACCGTACAACACATTTCAAAACTTAAATAAAGTTAATTACAAATACCTCTGAAAGGCAGAAAAGACCTGGTAGCCAGTAGGGCACATTTTTTAAATCGTATGTATCTCCGGAAAGCAATATTTGGTAAACCATAGGACATTTGTCAAACCATAGGTGTACCTTATCTTGAAGATCAAACCCGTTATCTGGAAGACCAGGGTTACATGATCTGCCAGACAGCATTAGACAATTAACCCCATTCCTTCTCCCACGGACAAACTTCAACATTCGCACTTGGTCCAACTTCTCACCGAGAGTAATGCTTCGTAATGCCTTGCATAATTAAAATCAAGCAGCATCATGATAGTAAGCCCAAGGGTGTTACAAATAGCGCTTGCAGAGTGGAAAGTAGTCAGTAAATTATTACATTCGCGCAGAAGCGGTAAATTCGTAAGAGTGGAAGGTAATCAAGTTTCATTTAATGAAATGGATAGCTCCAGCTTCCTTCACCGGCATAAAGGGAGCCATATCTTAAGGGATAGGTAAATAATGAACAATGTTGAATACCGCTTGCAAAGGAGAATAAAAAATAAATGACCTGAATGCTGTCGCCAGTAGTTTTAGTACTGGAACTTGGAAATGCCAAATGGGAGTTCGAGACGTCATGTATTATACAGGCGTGGAAAAGGATGTCCAGGTGTGGGGGAGGGTGTAGGGAAGGCTGTTCAGGTGTGGGTGTGGGTGTGTGTGTGTGTGTGTGTGTGTGTGTGTGTGTGTGTGTGTGTGTGTGTGTGTGTGTGTGTGTGTGTGGGTGTGGGTGTGTGTGTGTGTGTGTGTGTGTGGGGGGGGGGGGGGAGGAGGAAAGGCTGTACAGGTGCAGTGGTATAAAAGGATGAGCACAAGTTGGAGGTAACAAGACACTCCTCTGCGCCAGAGCTGAACACAAGTATGGCTAGCAAGTTCCTGGTGAGTCGAACTTTACACTGTGTTGCTTTAGAATAGGAATTAGTGATTGTATCGTGCCGAGTGTGTATAAAGAAGCAACTGTCAATTTTGCCAAATCATTGGAAACTCGTTTGTACAATAAATCTGAAAAATCAGTCTATAAAATATACATCACCGACTTTTATTTATTATAATAATAATAATAATAATAATAATAATAATAAAAAAGAACAGACTTTAATTGATCTGTGTTTAGTAATATCAGGCTAAAAGTACGTTAGGAGAGGTCTAAACTAGGTTTGGCGCAGAACAAAAAACTATTTTCAACTAATGTTTTAATCTAAAAAAGAAAATTATACACAAGTTTAGTTTTTAGGGCACGAGCGAGACGTACGTGCACACAGGAGAGAGTCAACATTACACCCAACATATCACCAGAGGTGCAATTTCAGTGCTTATGCATTTGTAGCATATGCGAGGATAGTTAACCTCAGAACTGCCTTCAGAAACTTCAGTAAGGAGTGATTCAGGACACGACACAGGACTATCATGTATGAAACACCAGCCTGGAGCCCTTGCTCAATCAAGCATATAGAAAAGACTTGCAAAAATAATAGTCTCAGAGCTGAAGGAATTATTTATGAATATATTAAAAGAGGAACAGGAGAGACGCGAAGACAAAAATTTAAGAGGCTTTGACAGAGCAGATATAGAGGCATAGGGAAGACGTCATAGCTGGAAACTAGAGGAAGCCATATGGATGCTAGGAAATACCTAGTCTCTGAGTGCTAAATAAATGAAACTAGCTAGATGCAGTGGTAGAGAAACACAGTTTAACGAGTAGGTATAACAGGGCCTATTAGTCCAGGAACCAACGAAGCAGGGGCCAGGAGCAGAGATTCGAACCCCGCAAACAGTACCTACGTGTTTACAACCTTCCCCCCCTTTAAGTTAAATATGCAATTTTCATGAAAGCGTATTATGGGGAGAGTTAAACCCGTAGGGATTATACAGCGCCTGTTGGGGGAAGGGTGTATGGAAGGCATTTAGGCTCAATTCAGGGAGCACAGATCCAATTCCCTATATCAAGAGCTCCTCACCAGCATCAAGGAACTTCTCCCGAAAGGACAAAAACACATTGGTGGCTACAAAATAATACCTCAGCCTCTAGGCTGAAGCTCTCACCTACTATTTTTCCAAGGTTGACTAACTGATTACGTCTTCATTTCACTACTACACCTACCTCCGTATGTGACGGAAGACTCCTACTGTATACCTGGAGTTTACCTGGAGAGAGTTCCAGGGGTCAACGCCCCCGCGGCCCGGTCTGTGACCAGGCCTCCTGGTGGATCAGCCTGATCAACCAGGCTGTTCCTCCTGGCTGCACGCAAACCAACGTACGAAACATTTCAACAATAAAGATGCCTAACTGTTTTACACCTATCTTAGTCAACTTACCATTATTTTATGAACTTTCCAACAAGTTTAATATAGTAGTTTAAGTTACTTTGGTTGGGACAAGGGGCCAGGGGGAAACTTTAATTGAAATATTTTAATTTTTTTTGAGGGGGGGGGGTAGGCTTCAGGACCCCCCCTCCCTCCGTACCTCGGTAACGCCCCTGGCAACACCTCTTAACACTTACCTTTCACATCTTTGCAGTAAACTAATGGTAAACTATCATTAGGGAATTTTGCGTTAATTTTATTTAGCCATATATTTTAATAATAGTAAGGAATGGGATGAAATTATTTCGTTCATGGGGGAGCGCTCAAGCCGTAGGGGCTCTTAGCACCTCGGGGAATGGGTAGAACTGCATGCAAACCATATAATGTAAAACTTAACGAGGATTATTTACTTTACAGATAGTGGCGCTGGTGGTGCTAGTCTTGACTCTGGCAGTGAGTGGGGCACCTCAGTACATTTATGCCCCCTATCCCTACCTCGACTACTACGGCTACTCTCCCTACTACTACTATTACAACTACGGTTATCCCTACTACAACTACGGGTATCCAGTTTCCTACAGTTATGTCAATGTTCGTCAGTAAGCGCAGTTAAAGGACTTAAGATCCTTCAGGGAGACACCATTACCGTCGCACGAGTCTCTGAAGTTATCGATGATAGTTGGGAGCCATTCACAAGACTTAAGATGATCCGACAATTTACAGAATGTGCGAGTTATCAAGCAGCAGTTACAAACATCTAATTTAAAAGGTTTCTCCACAACTGAAATACATCACTCCAAGAGCAGCGAGAACTATTGTGCCTCACTGGTGCTTCATTAACGATGTTTCGACCCTTCATGTGCATAACTTTTTTATACCATGTCTGAATTATTTTTTACTCAGGAATTACATTTTCGCCTCTATCATCGCTGGAGTAAATTTTACAATTTAAACCTCTATTATATCCACGGGGAAGAGCTAAACCACCAGGGTCATACAGCGCCTGGGAAAATGAGTGATGTTTTATCTGAGGAAGGAGAGGATATCCCACTCCTATATAATAAACTTAAGGGACCCCTGCTGTGGGATCATTTTTGACAAAGTTCAGTTTCATTCATAGTAAACTGTAAACCCGCAAGGGTCGTACATCGCCTTGCGCTGTTTTCATTAGCAGGAAGGGAAAAAAACGAAAACATTATACAGAGCTATTTTATTAAAGGCTTCAGTTACATTAGAAGTTAAACCTGGGTCTAAACGTCTGGGGAATAATCACTTTAGATAAGAGGTGGAGGGTTACTCCAATTCTGAGGATCAATTTAGTAGTTGTGTGGAAACCTAGTAGTTCATGGGAAAGGGGGGGGGGTCTATGCAGCTCATGGGAGAATAACTTTTGGTCCAAGGCAGTGGAGTCCACTGTCTTGGATCAGGCTCTGTTCCACAAGGCACAGTACTCTTCCCCCATCCTGTTCCTCCTACTAGAAATGTAAACCATAGTGTCCTTTGCAGACACTACTAGAATCTGCAAGAGACTTCCATCGAGGACAATCTCCAAGTAGATAGCAACTAAAGTTTCCCGATGGGCAAGTGAAAACACGATTTTCAACAACGACAAATTTAAACTAAACTACTCAGCTATGGAAAACTGGAGGAAATAGCTAGAACCGAGTATACTACAAACTAACTACGGAAAAGAGCGGAAAGGTAGTGGTAATGGCTTGGGAGTGTTAATGACCAAGGATCTAACCTTAAACGATCACGTCACTCATCTGCGAGGAAAATTGCGATTGATACCGAGTACCTTTAAAAAGATGGGATGCCAAGCCCGCGTTACTTTTTAAATAACTAGGCCGGAATACTGTTGTATACTAACGGCTCCATTAAAGGCAGGTGAAATCGCAGACCTAGAGAATGTAGAATGTACAGAGAACCTTTACTGTACATTTGTCACCTTATTTACTGGGAACGCTTGGAATCACTTTACCTGTACTTACTAGAGCACAAAAGAAATTAGTCCCTCTAGTTTTTTTTCCAGGTGCAGATTATGATTTGATCTCAAATCTACACACGAATCACTCCCTGCGAAAGCAGAAAACCGCCTACCACCAGGCATAAGGGGAATTACCAATAGACCCCTGGCTGCCTTCAAGAGGGAGGTGGACATGTGGCCAGCATTAATCCTGGCTGATCAGGCCTTGATCCATCAAGAGGCCTTGTTAAGGACTGGGCCGCGGGGGCGTCGACCCCCCGGAACACCCAGGTAAACCCTCCACCGGTCTATTAAACTTCGAAGATAACTGCTACGCTAGCAACATGCAGAGATTACTGAAAATTCCGGGGATTTAGGAGGGGGGGGGGGAAGAGGAGGAGGAGGAGGATCATCTTCGAAGAGAGGTCCAAGAATCAGTGTTACCAGGTAGTTGGTACTAGCCTCAAGTAACCCAGCAGACACCACAGCCTGGCTGATCATGGCATAACCAAGACATCCAGGCGCTTGCTAGTAATTTCCCTGTAACAAAAGAAATACGTCTGCACGACAAAACTACACCTACACGTTTTACGTGCTAGGATTAAAAACAGGAAACTTCACATACAAGTGGGTATTTATTACGGTTACTGGAAGTTAAACCAATCTTTGGACTTGGCATAAAATTGACAATGCTAATTGTGGAAAGTAAACATTCAGGCGAATACATTGCGTCAGTTGAATTGAAAATGCAATAATGCAAGTGTTTGACAAGCCACCAAAAATTAAAACAGGAATTCATTAGTGCAAGTATTTAAAAGGAGTAATAACCATTCATTAGTATGCCAGGGAACCTGCTGCCAGTATATTACACTGTACAAACCATCAGCGGCGGCTTACCAGTGTCAAGAAGCAGACTATCACCACTTGGGTCATCATGCGTCCAGTAGCTGTTAAATCTGGAAGAGAAAACTCTGTTCAGTCATCATGACTGGTGAGCAGAGTTACTCGCGAATATCATGAAGTTAACATTTAGTGCTAAGGTGCCCTTAACTTAATTGAAAATTCAAATAAAAGCAATAAAAATCAGGTGCGGCTCCATGTTTAAGAAATTTTAAGTGTTTTACTGGTATTACAAAGTTGAGAGAAATTAAATAAGTTTTGAAAAATACTACTGTTAGTCAAGATCTTGCTTGTACAGTCACATTGCTATAAAAAAAAATTACAATTTATAGCAAAATTATCGAGGGAAAACAATTCGAGGTTAAGTTCCTACAATGAAAGGGTTCTTAAAAAAATGCCAAGTCGTTAAAAATGGTCAAATTTTAAAAACTGAGTAAGTAAATTAAAAATAAAAACTTCAGGAGAAAATTTTAACGATGTTAAATATTAAAAAAAAAAAAAAATGCTGACCTATTACTTTAGGAACAGAGTCCTGGGATGCTGTTGACCACAATACTGAAGTGGCCACAACAACGTAGTTCGCAAGATCAGGTTTAAATAGCAAACTTTTCCACAATGGATTAGTTAACACTTAAAAATGACAATTTTTAATATTTAAAAAAGGAAACTAACGTCAATTTCTTAAAATTAACCTGGCTAAGAAAACCTTCATAAAATTGCGCATTTCAGGGATCTTTGTTAAATCTGTGTATTGTAATTACCCAATAGCTACTCACCTGAGGCGCACTAAAGCCGTTTACGTCAAACATACATCTGGAAACAAGAAGGCAATTAATATGTATAGGCGTGTGTATACCTACACAAAATTTCCCCCCCCCCAAAAAAAAAGACTTTCGAACACCAGGTTATTCATTCTTATTAAATTAAGAAACAGTGGAAAACTCCACACTTTGCAAATCTTAATTCTCTCGCGAACACACTTCAGAAAGGAGTTTTGAGAGGTATGTGCAAGTTTAATTTACTTACATGAAAAATAATGAGGATTAACAATGGCTATCACAGTTCACCTTGATATAGATCGAAGTCATCTTTTCCCTGATAATAAAGTATGTACACTGGAAACATTTCTGGGTGTCCCGAGTTAACCTGCTGAATGAGCTTTATTAATAAAGAACTTCCCAATTTTCCTTTGGAGAACTAAAAAAATTCTATAAACATTCATATAAATACTATATGAAAAATTAATGAGAAAAGGCTATATAAAACGGGATTTTTTAAGCATTGGTTAATCATATATTTGACGAATATATCTGTGTACTGAGTGTACACAAGGAGTTTACCTGGAGTTTACCTGGAGAGAGTTTCGGGGAGTACATTAAATCCTATACTTTGCTTACACATATACTGCTACGTTATATATAATATAGTTTTCCAATAAGGTCGTTAGGAACTAGAAGTTTTCCTATTGATTGTCAGACGATATGCAACCTGACAACCTATTTTTTATAGTCTTTAAGCCATACCCAACCAGGCTTAAAAAGACTATAGACTAAAAGGGCTACACACACCCTGTAAACCTCTAGTATACATTTAAATGAGCCGAGATAGGGATGAAAGAAAGTGACAAAGACATATTCTGGTGCAAGTATCCAGCCCCCCCCCCAAAAAAAAGAATAGAAATAGAGAATTTAAGACTGTTAATCAAATTATTATTACCTTGCGTATGTCAGACAACTTCGTCACACCTGAGGTCCTTCAGCTGTAAGGTTATCAGCACCACTAACTCTTAAAACTCTAGTCTTTTCAACTATAAAACGGGAACACGCTCACCACTGTGTATAACTACCACACTGACTGGCCAACCACTCGCTGCCAGGTAACAAGGGATTCATATCACTGTTTGCTCACAACATCCGAGACAACTGTCTCGAGAAACGTCAGGGATTCTTTTTTTTTTTTTTTTTTTTTTATATTTTATTTAGAACATGACATTACAAAATATAATATGTAAAACTCATTTAAGTCGATAATTAACACAATCCTCCCTACATATAATATTACACACCACACTTACAACTCCGTGTGGGTACACCCCCCCCCCCCTCCCTGCTCCCTCATCCTATCACTTAACCCAAACCTGTTGGAGCTACCCAACAGAATTACCTGATATGAACAACACTTTTATATACACATCCCTCGAAATGGTACTTAATAATCGACTACAGACCATACAATGCATTGCACTGAACATATTATACAGACATATTACCCCCCCCCCTCCGTGGTTATCCAACCACCCCACTATTTACAACTCATTCGCCGCTTGACCTGCGCAGAGTGCGGACGTGTGACTACTGCCCTCTGCTGGCCATTGGAGAAGACATATTTTCACAACATGGCGCAGTCTGTGAGAAGGCGTTTGCACACAGTGTGCATTGAATTATTGCGTGGTGCAATAACGCCTCAGTCTGCACAAGTGCTTTTACCGCAAATTATCCGTGACACCTATGGTGTTGCGGATCAAGAACTGTATGGTGTGGCACTAAATGGTGCCTATCGTATTTTCGTCAAGCTAAGTTCAGCTGGAGTGTATGAACGGCTGGTTGACAAGTACCAGGACAGGAGCGTGGATGTTAATTCAGCGATACGTGTTCGCCTAATCGACGTGTCGAAGCATTACACATGGGTGAAAATCCGAAATGTGCCATTTGAGGCGGACGAGAATGATCTGCGGTATGTTTTTGAACAGTATGGACCTGTACACCTGGCTATGGCTGGTAAATGGACGGATGGGGCGTATGCCGGCAAGCCGGATGGTACGTTCACGATCAAGATGGAGTTGAGGCATGCCATCCCGTCTTACGTCATACTGGACGCATTTAGGACACAGGTAATGGTGTACTACGCTGGGCAGCAGAAGACGTGTAGGTTATGTGGTGCATATGACCATATGGCGGCCCAGTGTGGGAGATGGCAGCGGAGAAAGGACCTAGGTAGTGAGAAGGTGAAAGAGCCAGAACCAGAGGTGGGTCATGCTGATGAGGCACCTGTACATAGAAGTGGCACTTCCTGGAGTGAGGAAGTGGAGCGTGAGCTGCCACTGGTGGGTACCAGCCCATCACTGTCACAGTTGGTGGGAAGTGAGGCATCTGCCATGGAGAACGGGAAGACTGTGCAGATTGGTGACGTGCGGGTAGAGGAAGGCCTACTGGTGAACGTGCAGGAAAAATCCTTTGAGAAGCAAGTTGCTGAGGATAACTTAAGCATGGTGAGGAGTAATGTTCAGATTGAAGATGAGCAACTTGGAAGATTGGCGAACATGGCAGATGACTCGCCAGGAGTGGTGGAAGTAATTGAGGTGACTGCTGAGATTCACAGGGAGGCATCCAGTGAGTTGGAAATGGATGCAGAGTGTGTCAACCGTAAGAGGGCGGCGACATATTCTGACTCTGATGATGTTTTGACCCCGGCACAGAGACCGGGGAAAAAGCCATGGGTTGATGTGGTGCGTGGGAGCACTAAAGGTACGCCTGATCAGGTGTTGGATAAGGGGAAGCCACCAGTGGGCAGTGGAGAGAAAAGTGGACGCAGCAGACACACTGAAAGCGTGTCAGTGAAAGGTGAAAAGGGGCAGAGGGTGAAATCACATAAGTAGGTTTCCGGTGCATGACAGTGAATATTAATGGATTGTGTGCGAGTGAGAAGCGTCTGTGGGTAAAGGGATTTTTAAGACGTTATGCTATAGACATTGTTTTTGTGCAGGAACATAATTTCAAGTTGGGAAAGGAATTGGAGGTGGATGGGTACAGAGTGTTTGTGATGTATTCGGAGCGAATGAAGGGGGGGTGGGAATCCTGATCCGAGAGACGAGCCCGTTTGTTGTTCTTAGGAGTGAAGGGGGGGGGGGGTCGTGTGTTAAGAATAGATGGGTGGTGGAGAGGTGAGCGGATGGCAGTCATTTGTGTGTATGTGCCGGCTGAGAATGATGTAAGGGTAAAGAATGAATTTGTGAATAACGTATTGGTATATTATTTGCGGTCATTACCGTCTGTGACAATAGTTGGTGGCGACTGGAACTGTGTGGTGCGCAGGAAGGATGTGGAACCGAGAGGGGCAGGGTGTTTTTTGGCAGGTTTAGGGGATCTATTGAGAGGTGTGGGATTGAGGGATATAGTTGATGGAGGGGATTGCGAGATAGAGCACACTTTTCATAGAAAGGGATATGCTGCACGATTAGATAGGTTGTATGTGACAAGGGGAGTGAGGGTGACGCGGGTGCAGACGGTGAATGTCGTTTATTCAGATCATAGGGCGGTTTATGCTGATTTAAATTGGGACGGTTTGCCTAAGAGATATTTGGGGTACTGGAAGCTGAATGTACGACTACTGGGTGAGGGGGTGGAGGGAGGGGATTTTGAAAGTTTGTGGGAGGACTTATGGGGTGGGGGTAAGAGTGCAAGCGATTTATTGGGGTGGTGGGATGGGGTTGCAAAGACGAGGATCAGGCAATACTATGTGCGAAGGGGAAAGAATGAGGCATGGATGACATTTGGGCTTCAACAGTATTTAGAGGGGCGGTTGCAGGGTTGTTATCAGAGGGGTGCTGTGACAGGTGTGTATCCAATGGAGGAAATTGAAGCATTAAAGTGGCAGATAAGGGATATGCACAATGAGAGATTTGATGAGGCGAGGGTGCAAGGTGGGTTAGAGGAGGCGATTTGGGGTGACAGGCCGTCAGCCTGTGTGTTACGGGGTCAGCGGAGACGCAGGTTGGCAATGGAAATTGATAAGCTGGTAGTACACGAGGACTTAGGTGGGTATACGAAGGGTCAGGAGTTGAGAACTACTGAGGGTATGAGTGGTTTTATGGATAGTTGGTTTGGAAAATATTTGAGGAGTGTAGGAGTGAACGGTGAGGATTTAGAGAGATTGGGAGAGAATGTATCTTGTGTGCTGAGTGGAAGTGATCGTATGGCATTGGGTGGGGATATTGAAGAGGGGGAGGTATGGAGAGCTTTGGAGAATATGGCGAGAGGTAAAGCGCCAGGTATAGATGGGTTACCTTGTGAATTCTATGTGAAGAATTGGAGTGTGTTGAAGGATTTTTTAGTGAACCTGATGAATGTGATGAAAAGTGAGGGGAGGATGGGCGAGTTGCAGCGTACTGCAGTAGTAGTATTGATTCCAAAAGGGGAAGGCCCTACTACAGTGCAGAACTACAGGGCGTTGTCGTTGTTATGTGCTGATTATAAGATATTCGCAAAAATCTTGGGGAACAGGCTGAAGTGCGTGATAGATAGAGTTGTTGCGAGAGGTCAGTATGGGGTGCCTGGAAGGACGATGTATGAGGGACATGGAATAATAAAAGATTTTGTGGAAAGTATGGAGGGGGAGAATGAAAGGGGGGGAGGTGTCTTAGCATTGGACTGGCAGGCTGCGTATGATTGCGTAGAACGAAAGGCACTGTGGCATATCTTACGGAGGCAGGGTTTTGGGGAAGAGATGGTACGTTGGATTGAGACTTTGTATAATAGGGTAGGTGTACGTGTGCAGGTGAATGGGAAATTGGGTGAGTGGGTTTCAATGGGTAGAGGCATAAGGCAGGGTTGTCCTCTGTCTCAACTGTTGTTTGCTTGTATACAGGACCCTTTTTATAGGGCAGTGGGGCGATGTTTAGGGGAGGTACGTGGTGTGGAGAATGGTGGGATGGGAATAATAGGGTATGTGGATGATACAACAATTCTAATGAGCAGGGAGGAAAGTTTACATGAGGTGGAGGATGTAATTGGTGGTTTTGAAGGTGTTACAGGTTTAAAAGTGAATGTGGAGAAATCGAAATTATTGGTCTTAGGGAATTGGGTAGGGAGGGCGCGATGGGACACAGCTGTGCGTTGGTGTGTGGTGGATAGACTAAAGGTGTGTGGGATAATTTATATGGGAAATGCCGGGGAGGCACGGATGCTTAATTCTGGGAGGGCAGTGGATAGGTTGGTGGGTAGGTTAAATGTTTTGAGACCCTTGCATTTGACGATACATCAACGTGTAATAGTGGTGAATGTGATGTTATATAGTATGGTCTGGCATGTGGCAGCAGTATATCCGTTGGCAGGACCGGACATTAATAGAATGCTAAAAAAGGTTTTTCGATATATATGGGGTTCTGGGTGTGATTGGTTGGGTAGAAGTGTTGTTATGCTACCGGTCGACAAAGGTGGATTGGGTTTAATAGATATAAGATTAAGGGTTAAGTGTATATATTTGAAGAGGGGGGTTCTCCGAGTGGAAGGTCGTGTGGGGAAGGGCGTGCAAGCATTATATGAGGAGGCACGCAGGTGGTGGGTAGGATCAGAGATGAGAGAGTGTGAGGATGTGCTGCGAGCTTTATTGTATGTTAGAAATCCGTCTAGGATACGGGTAGGTGTGCTGGAGCGTGCTGTAGGGGTGAGGGTGATTGCAAATGTTGAGGGCATATACCCAATGTATGCATGGGGAGACATTTGGGTAAGGTTGCGGTTGGTGCGCATCAGACCAAGAGTGAGAGAGGTAATGTTTCGTTTCCTTCATGGAATATTGCCGTCTGGTGTGGTGCTTCGGGAGAGAGGGTTGATGGTGGAGGACGTATGTAGGGTGTGTGGGGATAGGGAGACAGCTTTTCATGTAGTATATTTTTGTAAAAATTTGGAGTGTATACGGGAGTGGATGGGTGGGATTTTGAGGAGGGTGGGTGGGGGAGGGATATCGGTATTAAGGGCATTGAGTTTAGATGTGGGAGGTGTGGAAGAGTCTGTGCAGCGTGCTTTGGTGTACATCATAACTGATTTTGTTTTTGTATCATGGGCCATGAGGGGTAATGGGGATTGGATGGTGCGAAAGAAGGTATTGGCTGCAACAATGTACAAAACACTTAGTCGTAATAGGGGGATATATGGAAGTAGATGGGAAAGGGTTTTTCCTGAAGGATATCGAAGTATGAATGTCAGAGGTTTGTTGGCGTGAGTAAGGAAAAAAAAAAAAAAAAAAAAAAAAAAAAAAAAAAAAAAAAAAAGGGGGGGGGGGGGGGGGCGCGATGTGTTCGGATTTTCAGGGGTTGCATCGGGCTCGTCTCAGAATTTGGGAATGTATGAGGAGTTCCGTGATATGGTGTGAAATGGCAGCGTAGTTGTGGAGTGTGTTTTAAGTAAGTTTGTGGTGGTTTGTAAGGGAAAAGTTACGTTTTTTATATGGTTATGGAAATGAGCAATATTTGTGTGCATGTGAAAAGTATACTGTCATACTCAGAATGGTATACTGATGTATGTTATGGATAAGTTAAATTTGGAATATGTTGTAATGTATTATCAGGACTGGTGGTTGTATTAAAGCAAAGGACATGCGGGCGTGATAAATATGTCTGTGTACCAAATGTACTGCTAATAATGAGATAATGTAATGTGTGTGATTTTTATCATACATCAAGTGTATATAGCAGTATGTAAGAGAGAATTTCATGTACTCAGTATGGGTTGTATATTGGTATTTGGTGAAGTTCAATGAATATTAATGACGAGTGTTGGGTATATAAGGACGTGTTGATGTACAATGTGTCAAGTAGGGTTAGGATGGTGAGGCAAGAACTGCTGAGGTCTGTAGAATAAGAATATAGTCTTGTTTAAGTTAATGTTTAATAGTAATGACTATGTATATTTCATTATATAGTAGAAGAAGTTTGTTATTTAAAACTGGAAATTATATTTGGAAAATATTACTAAATATACGTGATTGTGTAATTTTGCTTGTGGTGATGAATGTAGTGTATGGACGTGAGGTGGGATGAATGTAGTGTATGGAAGTGAGGTGGGATGAATCATTTGTTATATTGTACTGTGTTTAGTTTTTCTGTGGTGATGTTTGGAGATTATTTTCAAACCTTTATTTGTTTCGTAATTATTGAGGTGTTACGTATTATGTATTGATATGAAGTTTAATATACAACAATAATAAGTGTGTAAAGAATTTTTGGATAATTGAGAATGTCTTCGTACATACAATTTTATGTAAAATGTCAATACCTGTGACATTCTTTGGGTTATATTGCATATTGTGTTTATGGCTGCAATTTTGGATGTAATAAACCCACCTGTATATGAAGCTGTGGGCTGTCTTAGTTTAGTTCTCATGTATAAGTTTAGTGCTACGGTAGGGAATGTGGAGTTTTCTTTTGTTATATATAATGGATACGTTTCATTGCTTACATTGTCTACATGTATAACTATGTATTGCGTTTTTCAATAAAATATAAAAAAAAAAAACTATTTACAACCTAACATACTATAAACAATGAATGTTGCCTAATCGAAAGTCACACAGCAATGATCCAACATTAATTTATGTAATTGTCCTAATGGTTCAGTTACATAACAATATGTATTACATAACAATGGTGATATAGAAAAGTCACAAAGACATACAAAATTACTACAAAACCATAAGAATAAACTTAGTCTCAAAATCCAACACATGTAAGCCTTTACACATTTAAACATGCAATTCCAGTGTTAAAACAATAACACAGCTTCAACTATGACATTCAAGCTCTATACAGCTTATATGGACATTACATAGTACTATTGACAACAGTACAATACAACATAAAATATAACCATGACATAAGTAACACATAAAGACTGTGCCTAGCACGCACCTAACCACAAAAACCTATAACACCACTGTTGCCCAACTTTATTACACTATCTGACGTGCATTAACCTCTTTACTCTCAAAACAAAACTGAATTGCCGAACACCAGTGACGAACAATTATGCACAGACATTAATACAAACATATCACATCATATCTCTGGACACCGTGCATGATCACAGCATCAACACCATGCAGTGCAAGGCACCAGGAAAACAAGTTGGAGCAAATACGTGCAATTATTATAGCAAATCTCCAAAATACAATGTCATTACCGTAAATCAATATTACCACACACAATATGTATAATAAGTATAAAGTCCATTCACACAAAAACTGGCCAGCTCCACAGGTGCAAGCACCCGTGGTCCACATATTATTCACTCATGCATCACTCATCCAACACTCTCGCAAAACTTTTGTTATCCATTACCAGGGAGGCAACCCTGTTTTCACCCCTGACTTCCCTACCCCAGCAACACTTTCCAATCATACCCTCCCCTCCCTTGTATATTACAAGTCTAATAAAACCTGTAACGTAAGTTGCCTATATCCCTCTGAAAAATCCTTCACCCACCTCCTCCCATAAATTTCCTTATTTCTACATACCGTTTTATAGAACGTTAACGCTAACACCCTCCTCTTCACCTCAGTAACCTGTTTGCCCCGCAATCCCCACACTATATAGATATAATCTGCCATAATGTACCCCACAGCTCTGATTACACTTTCCTCCCAACCCCCCACGTCGAGACTTAATGCTCTCAATACAGAAATTCCTTTACCTCCTATCCTATTTATCACCCTATTTAACCACCCCTTGACACTCCTCAGTCCATCACAAAAATATACTACATGAAAAGCCGACTCCTCCCCACCACATATCCCACACTCCCCCCCGTCAACGACTCGTCTATCCCGTAGAACCACACCCGACGGTAAAATGCCATGCAGAAAACGATACATTACATCCCGAACACGAGGTTGCAACCTCATCCTACTCAACCTATTCCATATACTTCCCCATGCATACATGGGGAAAATTCCCTCTACAGGCGCTACAACCCTCCCGGCTAACAATCTACACAACCTACCTATTTTAACCTTTGCTGGCTCTCGATCCCACGCCAGAGCCCTCAACACAGTTTCACACTCATGCAACTCAACTCCTGTATACATCCGTTGCAATCTGTTATGGATCCTGGCCAAACCCCCCCCACCCACACTTTCCCTCATCACCTCCCTTTTAATGAAGACACATTTGACCCTCCGCTTTAAGTCCATCAATCCCAGCCCCCCCTTACTTACAGGTAACATTACGACATCCCTCTTAATCCAATCACAGCTCGAACCCCACAAGAATTTAAAAACCTTCCTAAGTATGTTCGTTATTGCCGGCCCAGTTAATGGGAACACGGCTGCCACGTGCCATACTTTGCTATACAGTAAGATATTAACAACAATGGCACGCTGCACAAGGGTCAAATGATAAGGTCGCAATGCACCCAAGCGTCCCTGAATCCTTTCTACCATCCTAAGCGAGTTTTCCATGCGTGCCACAGGTAGATCGTCTGCATAAATAAGACCGCAGATTTTTAACGAATGCACCTGCCTCCTCACAACTGCACTACCCCAATCAACCCTACCCGCCCAAGCTCCTAACCCCATGACCATGGATTTATCTGAATTTACCCTCATACCAGTTGCCCCTGCGAACATTTGTACTACCCCGTCTAATGTGTCCATTGACATCCCCTCCCTAATCAGAATAGTTGTATCATCCACATACCCAATTAAAACTGGCCAAACCCTCGCAACCTCACACCCTGGTCCCTCTACGTGACACATACGCTGCTCCATCAATCTATAAAAGGGGTCCTGTACGCACGCAAACAATAATTGTGACATAGGACACCCCTGCCTAAGTCCCCTACCCATTACAATCTTCCCACCCAATCGACCATTAATCTGTACCCTCGCCATTGCACCTCCATACAACGCCTCAACCCAGCCCACTATTTCTTCCCCAAACCCCTGACCCCTGAGGATGGCTTTCAATGCTGTCCGATCCACTCTATCGTATGCCCCTTGCCAATCGAGCGCCACCAAACCTCCCTCCCTCCCCCCCCCTTTTGCCTCCACGAAATCCCTAAGTAACCCATGCCCCTCCACCATAGACCTCCCTGGCAAACCAAACTGAGTTTTTGATACTACCCGCCCTACCACACACTTGACCCGATTTCCCAAAATCTTTGCAAACAATTTATAATCTGCGCATAACAACGAGATCGCCCGGTAATCCCGAAGCGTATGCTGCCCCTTACCCTTCGGTACCAATACAACGACAGCCGTTGCCTGCTTCTCACCCAGCTCACCTCTCTCCTTCATGCAATTTAATAACCTAACCAGAAAATGCCTCAATAATTCCCAATGCTGCTGATAAAACTCTGCCGGGAGTCCATCAATTCCCGGTGCTTTGCCCTTTCGCATTCCACTTAAAGCCCTCCATATTTCCCCCTCAGTTATTTCCCCACCCAGTGCTTCCCTATCACTGTTACGCAACTGACATACCACACTCCCACACACCTGTTCTAAAACCCCATCCTCTACCCCTTCTCGTTGCCAGTACTTCTCATACCACTTGTCAGCAAACGCCCCCATTCCTTCCGTAGCTTGTATGACCTGCCCCTCCCTGTACCCTCCTATCGATTCATGAACCTCCAACCATGGAATAGTCATTGCCTGCTGTCTTTGTTTCTGCCTACGCAATACGCACGATGAAGGTCTATCGCCCCATAACACCTCTTCCACCCCCGCCTGTACCCTCACCGCTTGGAACCTCTCATCCTGTACCTCACGCAGCCTCCCTTTAATTGCCATAATTTCGTCCATTGGATAAGTGCCCGCCACCGCCCCCCTCGCATAACAACCCCGTAATCTATCCTCCAAATAGTTAGCAAGCCCATATTTTAATGAATTGATACGTTTCCCTTCCTTTACGTAATAGTGCTTAATCCGTTCTTTAGCCACACCATCCCACCACATCACCACATCCTCTACCCCTTTTATCTCTGCACGTAACCCCTCCCACAGCGTTGCAAATCCCTCTATCCCCTCCTCATCACCTAACACACTTGTATTTAATTTCCAATATCCCCTAGATATACCTGCTAGTGACTCCCACACCACCTCTGCGACTACCGCCCGATGATCCGAATAAGCTACTTCTATTGTACGGAAAAATGTCAACCCAACCCCTTGAGATATATACAGCCTATCCAACCTAGCAGCGTAACCCCGTCTTACAAAAGTGTGCTCTACCTCCCACGCCCCTCCTCCAACCGCATCCCGCAACTGAATATCCCTCAAAAGATCTCGCAAGGCCGCCGACACGTGCCCCGCCCCTTTTGGTTCCACGTCAGCCCTCCTAATAACGCAGTTCCAGTCGCCACCAACGACGGCCACTGCAGGTAAACCACGTAAGAAGAAAACTAGTTCTTCACATACAAAATCCCTTTTTACCCTCACATCATTTTCCGCTGGTGCATACACACATACAAAAGATACCCGCTGTCCCATCCACCACCCATCCACGCGCAATACTCTTCCCCCTCCCCCCCCCCTCACTTCTTAGCAACACAAACGGGCTTGCCTCCCTGATCAATATACCCACACCACCTTTCAGACGTGCAGATGGCAGAGTCATGACCTGAAACCCCTCCACCTCGAGCACTCTTCCCTCCTTGAAATTGTGTTCTTGCAGGAACACTACATCCACCCTGTATTTATACAGAAACATTCGAAACCATTCCTTCTTCACACTATTACACAGTCCATTTACGTTCACAGTCATACACCTAAGGCCTCTTTATAGTTTCCAACCCTTCCTCCTCTCTTCATTCATCCCAGGGCCTCCTGCCCCAGAGCCAGCACAAGGCTTCACACCATCAACCCCTCCCCCTTTTTTGCGATGCCTCTTATCGTGACTGCTTCGACGTTGCTCTTCCTTCCTCCCAGACCTCTGCGCCGGCGTCAGGACATCATCTGAGTCTGACGCCGCCGCTCTCTTCCTCGTGATGCCCTCCACATCCATGTTATCTTCAGAGGTTCCCTCACGATGAACCTCTACCTCCACCACGCCCCGTTCCACAGCACACGGCGACAACTCTCTCTTACTAGTTGGCCCGTCAACCCTGCTATGTTTTTTATCCTTACATTCCTCTACAGGCACCGCCGTGTCTCTCACCAGCTCAGGAACAACATCCTCTGCAGGCGGTGTCAATGTCCTTAACACTTCCTGAAGCTCTTCCTCTAGAGCCTGCACCTCCTCCTGCACTTGCACTTCTGTACTTTTCCTTTGTGTAGTAACAGATCCTTTTACATCACAGCTTACCTCACACATGCCATTCTCCTCTTTGGAATCCTCCACCTCTTCACTCCACAAGCGCCCAGGCCCTTGCTTGTGCACTGGGCTCTCAACAGCTATCACGCTGGTAACTGGTGCTTCACCAGTTTGCGCTGGCGCCCTCCTCAGCTTCACGCACTCTGCCGCCATATGGTCGTATGCCCCACATATTCTGCACGTACGTCTCTGTCCGGCATACGATACCATAACTTGCGTCCTGAAGTCCTCCAACACGACGTAAGACGGTATGGGATGTCTCAGAGTCATCTTCAGGGAAAAGGTACCCTCCGGACGTCCCATGTAAGCACCTGCTGTCCACTTGCCCTTTTGTGCCAGATGTACGGTTCCATATGTCTCAAAAACACTCCTTATGTCAGCCTCATCTGCCTCAAATGGGACATTACGTATCTTAACCCACGTAAAGTGGCGAGATACGTCGATCAAACGCACCTTCACAGCTGGAGTAGCGTCAAGACTCACGTCTTGGAACCTCGTCACCAAAGACTCATACACGGACGTGGAATTCAGTTTGACGAAGATTCTATAAGCCCCATTCAGGGCTACACCATACACCTCATCGTCCTGGATTCCATAGGTCTCCCTAATGATTGTTGGGAGTAAGACTTGCACTGAAGAGGGTGAAATCGCCCCACGAAGCAGCTCAATACCAATGGTATTTACGCGCCTCCTCACACTCAGCGCCATGTTGATACAAGGTAGCTCGCCTGAACAGCAGAGGGGTGCAGCGCACAACCTCACTCGACCGTGGTCAGGCAGCGAATGTACGGTTATTCGGGTCAGGGATTCCAGGAGAAATGTGTCAGTGCCTTTATTTGGGTAATCCTACCTTAAGTCTATATAATGTATTATATATATGGTCCCATAACTTTGTGCCCTCACGATCATTGTAGTTTTTGTGTGTGTGTGTATATATATATATATATATATATATATATATATATATATATATATATATATATATATATATATATATATATATATATATATATATATATGTCGTGCCGAATAGGCAGAACTTGCGATCTTGGCTTAAATAGCAACGCTCATCTTGCCATATAGGACAAGCGAAAATTTGTGTATGCAATAATTTCGCCAAAATCATTCTGAACCTAACGAAAAAAATATATTTCACTGTGTTTGTTTAGTATTAAATTACTTTAAACAAATCTAAAATATATTTAGTTGGGTAAGGTTAAAATAAATTGTTCTTGTTATAATAAGGTTAGGTAAGTTTTCTAAGTTTCTTTTGGTGCAAATTTAAAAAAATTACATTAACATTAATGAAAAAAATATATCTTTAAACGTATAAGAGAAAATTTTGGAAAGGACTTAATTTTAAATGAGTTCTTGCTAATTGACCAGTTTTACATATTCGGCACGACATATATATATATATATATATTCATATATGAAGGCCTGAGCTTGCTATTACCTGCAGCTCATAAGACTGCCATCCCCACGATCCCCTTTGGGGCGGGGCAGATGGCAGACCAGAGGCCTAGCTTCTCCCTACGAGCCCCGTGAGGGCGGGGACTGTGGCTAGGCCTGGGGACACTTGGTCCCAAAGATGAGGGGGTACTTGTACCTCCTCCCATGGGAGACTTAGGTCTCGAGATACTCCCCAGATAGGGAGCCAAGGCCGGGTCACCACTACTTGGAAAAGACCCGGGCCGGGAGAGTACCGGCAAATAAGAAAAAAAAAATATATATTCATAACACTAAGACTTACATTTAATCTAATCTCTGATTTACAGACTGCAGCATTCTTGGCTGTATATTATTATTATTATAATCAAAAAGAAGCGCTAAGCCACAAGGACTTGGCTGTATAGCCCTTGTGGCTTAGCGCTTCTTTTTGATTATAATAATAATAATAATAATAATAATAATAATAATAATAATAATGCAGCATTCTTGACTAATGGTGTACAGATAAAATGCTACCTTAACTACCCTTGCAGTAAATGGGTTTTCAACCAAACCAGCCATCTCAGTGTATATACACAAAGCGGCGTGTATCTCAGTGTAAATACATCGACAGATGTTTCTCTCAAATTATAAATGTACCGAAAGGTGTGATATGAATAACACCTGCCTTCAGTAGGTCTGGATGTGTTATGGAAATATAAACACATATGCAGTATAATGTGATCCTTTATTGACTACGTTTCGCCCACACAGTGGGTTTTTTCAAGTCACAAACAGATCTACCTGGGGTGGAAGGGTCGCGAGTATTTATAGTCAGGTTCAGAATGCTGAGGTCAGGTGGAGAATGCTGCATCTGGCTCCGTTATGTTGACGACATTCTCCTCATAACTCCTAAACGCTTCAACGTTCAAGCTTTCCAAGACAAGCTCAACCAGGTCGAGCCTTCAATCCAGTTCACACTTGAAAAAGAAGTCGACAACACTCTTCCTTTCCTTGATGTTCTGCTCTGCAAAGCTGACCACGAACTTCGTTTTAAAGTCTATCGAAAACCCACCAACCAAAACGATCTTCTCCACTTCTACTCTCACCACGACACCAAAACCAAACGTGGTGTAATTATAGGCTTCTTCCTGCGTGCACTCAGAATCTGCAGCAATGAGTTTCTTGAAGAAGAATGCACGATAATTGAACAAGTATTTTCTAAACTCCACTATCCTCGTCACTTCATCAGAGACTGCAGACGACGGGCATTAAACATCTTCAACACACCCAGAGAAGACACTGCCGAGAAGAGATACATAGTCCTCCCCACCAACTCCATTGCCAAACACGTTTCCAACATCTTTTCCAATACCTCATTCCAAGTATCTACCTCCACAACCACGGCCATCAAGGACATTACCAGTGATAGACAGGACAAGCTTCCACCCTCTGCAGGGGTATACATAATCCCTTGTAATGACTGCAACAAATTATACGTGGGCGAAACATCAAGGGACCTCCAAACACGTATTTCAGAACACCAATACGCAAGCAGGTCTGACGACACAAGGAATGCCTGTGTACAACACCGTAATTCACACAACCACTTGATAAACTACAGAAACTCAAGACTTATCGCCACAGAAGACAACACTCAATACCGAAGAATCCTGGAATCATCACTTATTTCTATATCCGACAACTTCAACCAGAATAGTGGCTTCTATAACATAGCTGAGCCACTTGCCAAGAAACTTCTTCATCGCTATCCCACATAAGAACACAGGAATGGAAGAACACTGTAGGTCTGCTCACAAACTTATCCAATCTCATTTCCAAGCTACCCAAGATTTTAGACTCTATAACCCCACTCGGTATATCATCAGATGCAGCATTCTCCACCTGACCTCAGTATTCTGAACCTGGCTATAAATACTCGCGTCCCTTCCACCCCAGGTAGATCTGTTTGTGACTTGAAAAAGCCCACTGTGTGGGCGAAACGTAGTCAATAAAAAATCACATTATAGTGCATATGTGTTTATATTTCCATTGTGTCGGTATTTTATACCATTTATTTCCTGGATGTGTTATCTTGTCCAACAAGGTTCTACCGAAAAATTAAAAATGTTATCCCTTATTTTAATAGATAAAAAACGTATAATACACACTATTATAGAAAATGACACTATTTAAAGTGTAACTATGGTGAAGAACTCAGTTTTCAAGGCAAGCGAGTAAGTAAACACAACGGTTTTCTTGAGTTATCCTGGTAATCCGAATAAAATCATCATTGAACGATGGCTGCCTCATGGATCAACTTGCCAGCACCTCCGGCTCATTAACAGCAGGATCTTATCATATCTTATCTGTCATTGAGTGAAGGATATGAACATATTTTCTTACACTTCTTGTCCCTGTTTACTAAACAGTAAATAGTTACCTGAGTGTTGATCGATTATTGTGGGTCACAGCCTGGAGGGGAAGAAGATCAAAGGGAGCAAACTGAAATAAGTCATCTTGATTGGCCCTATTGCATTATATTTTAAGAATTAAGAAGTAAAACTTGAAATCTATGTATGAGACCTAAATAAAAACTTAATCCACTTGAAGTTTATAGTGTAATTTACACATATGTGATTATAAAAGACGTCGGATTATACAGAAACGTTGGAATAAGTTTCAGTCTCCTACGTGGGGGTTATTTGTGTATTAATCCAACCACTGCATCGTGACTCTTTATATTTTAGAAAAATAGAAATGTCACTGATCACATAGTCGATCATAGAAAATAATTAAGCAACAATAACTATCATAGAAAATGACATCGTTTTAGGAATAACCACGATAAATTGTTTGTTTTTTAATGTGTAGATATCAAAAGCAAAGAAGCTTGATTTCATTGCTCTAATAATATATTTAAATGTGTGTAACATAGGCGTATGGAAAGGGGCACTTATCTGGGGTAGTTAGAGATATTTGTCCTGATTTTATTATAAGTATTCTGATTTCCTTACCAACATTATATGAAGCATAAAATTGGTGCAAAAGTCATAACTAACATATGATAAAATGCATTTCTGATATGCCAAGTTAAATCAATTATCCCATTTCAAAAACAAATAGCCAACTGATTATCAAGAGCATCTGCAGTGAAAAAAAATGTCAAAGGAACTGAATGGACCCCAATGAAAATAAGTAGCTTTGACTTTTTTTTGGGTTATTCTAGGTTCTCTACACATATGCTGCTATGTATGATAATCTGTGTAACCGTATTTGTGTATACCTGAATAAACTTACTGATGCGTAATTACTCAAAAAGCTGCTGTTTTGGCTCTGAATCCACTTGAAGAGGGGCTGTGGAACCCTGGACCTCCACGTTTTATCGTAACTGCTTTTCACACAGTTGAGTTACTTACCTGTTTTAACTTTTAAGGTTTAAATAATAAAATGTTACAAGGACCCCATTGGAAATAAGTCACTGACTTGTTTGGTTATACTAGGTAACCTACACATATCCTGCTATGTATGATAATTTATGTAACTGTATTTATGTGTACCTGAATAAACTTACTTGACTCACATGCCAACAGTCCTTAGATTTGGAGAACAGACAATCGCTGTGACTATTCTACTTTTTCCTATTTATGATTCTGTTACAATATTAATCTCACTTTTTTAGTTAAGTTGGCCTAGTGGACCTAATAGGCCTGTCCAAGGTTTACTAACCTGGTAACTTTTTTCCAACTTTAGAACATAAGAATGAACATTGTAATAGGCCTATTAGCCCATGCTAGGCAGGTTCAACTATCATCTAACTACACCTACTCATACCCAAAGTTCTTGTCCAATGACGTTACCTAGGAGCCTGTTCCACTCATCTACAACTCTGTTGCTAAACTAGTACTTCGTATATTTTTTCTAAATCTGAATTTGTCCAACTCGAAGCCATTTTACGTCTTGCCAAAGAATGCAAACTCAGTGTCTTCAGTCTGTCTTCGTTGGAAAGGTTGCTGATACATGGGATCAACTTTGTCTTCCTACTCTGTGTAATTTCCAGCGCATTTATGTATATTCTGCAATATGATTTATATCTACCGAATCTGCAGATTTATATACCAGTCTAATTCAAAGATCTGTACCTACCAAAGATTCCTACTTAATATCAGGCCTTTTACCTACCTAATCTATAGATTTGTACCCATCGTATTCAAAGATTTGCATCTGCCTATTACATAGTTCTCCACCTATCTTAACTGATTTGTTCGTGAGCGCCTAACAGGTCCCAAAATCTTAATCTAGTTTCCTAGTTTCGAGATGGGCCACTTTAAGTTAGACTCCAGTGCCCAGTGAGCTAATATGCATACCACCGATAGGATCAGTTTTAGTGAAAGCAAATTATTACTCGTAAAGCCTAGTGTTTTTCATGGGAAATTTCCAAACCAAAAGGATTGTAGTTCTGTTGAAAAGAATTTTGATAAGGACGTAAAAGTGTTAGAGAGAGAGAGAGAGAGAGAGAGAGAGCGAGGACAGCGTGAAACAAGCTTTTATGCCACAAGACGGGCAGCAGCAACTTCACTCTGGTTGTACCCTTCTCCAGAACATCACTCCATCTGAGATCATACATACCCAGGATGACTCGAGTCTGGAACACATTCGTACAGCATAATGATGTCAACGAGATAAAGTCAGTTGATCAAATGAAAATGCTGGCCCACAGATGGCTCCAACTTCATCTTGTTCCCTACTTGTATGTCTCATAACAATAAAAATACTTTCAAATGAGCTGATGTAGGTAACAGCTCTTAGCTTGCCAATAAAGTTAGGAATCCTTAACCTGTAAATAGCTTGTCAATAAAACTAGGGATCCTTAACCTTGTCAAACCCTGTGTAAAAAAAAAAAAAGAGAGAGAAAGAGAGAATTTGAAGGCTACACACATATCTAGATTATTATAATCATTATAATATTTATTATATTAATATTATAATGTCTGTAATAATAATAATAATTATTATTATGTTTCTGAGGTCGCATCCATTTAGACAAACAATGATCAGTTATGCAGATTAACCTATGATTATCCAAGGAAGAATGATTTATTTTATAACAAACCTTATTATTTGTCTCATATTTAGGCACGCACGCATAAAACAACATACCCACACACACAAAAAAGCCGAATTCCCATCGACAAGTGCCTTTGACAACTGGTAACTCACACACACCATCTGTCAATACACACTTGACCTCTTCTTTACGTGTGTGTGTGTGTGTGTGTGTGATCACTAGCTTCTCTCTACCAGCGTTCTCAGTGATCACTAGCCTCTCTCTACCAGGGTTCTCGGTGATCACTAGCGCCTCTATCTCTCTACCAGCGTTCTTGGTGATCATTAGCCTCTCTCTACCAGCGTTCTCAGTGATCACTAGCCTCTCTCTACCAGGGTTCTCAGTGATCACTAGCCTCTCTCTACCAGCGTTCTCAGTGATCACTAGCCTCTCTCTACCAGCGTTCTCAGTGATCACTAGCCTCTCTCTACCAGCGTTCTCAGTGATCACTAGCCTCTCTCTACCAGCGTTCTCAGTGATCACTAGCCTCTCTCTACCAGGGTTCTCGGTGATCACTAGCGCCTCTATCTCTCTACCAGCCTCTACCTAGCCTCTCTCTACCAGCGTTCTTGGTGATCATTAGCCTCTCTCTATCAGCGTTCTCAGTGATCACTAGCATCTCTCTCTATCAGCGTTCTCAGTGATCACTAGCATCTCTCTCTAAAAGCGTTCTCAGTGATCACTAGCCTCTCTCTCTCTCTCTCTCTCTCTCTCTACCAGCGTTCTCGGTGATCATTAACCTCTCTCTACCAGCGTTCTCAGTGATCACTAGCATCTCTCTCAACCAGCGTTCTCGATGATCACTAGCCCCTCTCTCTCCACCAGCGTTCTCAGTGATCACTAGCTTCTCTCTACCAGCGGTCTCACTGATCACTAGCCTCTCTCTCTACCAGCGTTCTCGGTGATCACTAGCCTCTCTCTCTACCAGCGTTCTCGATGATCACTAGCCTCTCTCTCTCTACCAGCGTTCTCAGTGATCACTAGCCTCTCTCTCTACCAGCGTTCTCGGTGATCACTAGCCTCTCTCTCTACAAGCGTTCTCGGTGATCACTAGTCTCTGTATACCAGCGTTCTCGGTGATCACTAGTCTCTCTCTACCAGCGTTCTCAGTGATCACTAGTCTCTCTCACTACCAGCGTTCTCAGTGATCACTAACCTCTCTCTCTACCAGCGTTCTCAGTGATCACTAGCCTCTCTCTATATACCATCGTTCTCAGTTATCACTAGCCTCTCTCTACCAGCGTTCTCAGTGATCACTAGCCTCTCTCTACCAGCGTTCTCAGTGATCACTATTTTCCCTCTACCAGCGTTCTCAGTGATCACCAGCCTCTTTCTACCAGGGTTCTCAGTGATCACTATCCTTTCTCTACCAGCGTTCTCAGTGATCACTAGCCTCTCTACCAGGGTTCTCAGCTGTAGAGAATTTTCCCCCGGTAAGTGAAGCACCTTGGAGGACAATTCGTCTGGTTTTATTGGTTAATAAGGTGAGGGACTCGACTTTACGAGCTTTTTACAGTGGCAACACAAACTCGTTTTAGCTTTACTCTCTCTGGCAACATAAAGGAGTCTGATCCTTTGAACTTGGACGTGAAGGAAGGCAACGCGTGACCCAACTCGTGTCCCAGTTCAAGGTCTCAGGACAGTGAAGCAGAAGGCTCTCTGTCCACCCTCTAACTGGCTCAATACAAATGTGCTTGTGGACATGATTCGGATACTGACTCCGTATCATTTGATTGCCAGCTCTTTGCCGTAGCTGCATCACTATCGTACACCACATGAATATCAAAGTTGATACGAATATTGGTAAGTGTATAGGGAAATTAAAGTTATGAGAAGTGGAGTTAGTTTGTTTGAAACATAAATCTATCAAAAAGCAAACGAAGAAGCTTATTTTGGGTAAAAATAGCGACGAAAATTTGAGAGGGAGGGAGAGAGAAACCTAAAGGATTAAGGTAGGCATCTGCACAGCAATTAAAACCATTCCTGGAGTATCAGCCTCTGTACGTTTTCCTGATTATCCCCACAAACATTTGGACTTTGATTACCCCTACGAGAACCTGAAACTTGTTTGTCACATCTGATGGGCTAACGAAGGTAGGGAAAGTTCCAAGTGACCACGAGTGTGCTCACACACACACATAAGCTTGGCCAGTCTCCAGTGATGAGAAGTGTCTCAGGAGTACTGTGCTGAAGGGCCTAATTAGTCAAGTGACTGAGTGTTCCTCCTGACTTACAGAGCTCTACACCCGATGTTCGTTTATCTTGCAGAACTCTACACCTGATGTTTGTTTATCTTACAAAGCTCTATATCTCCTGGATTACGTGTATAATCTAGATTTGTACATCTCAGAGAATTTGTACATGTTGTACAGCTCCACATTCAAGATTTGTCCTATCAAAAACACTTATACAAAGCGTCTTAGAACGCCTTACATAGTCCTTCGTTCAGTCGTATTCGAAATTCGGTCTCTTCGTTCAATCGTGACCAAAATGGTCATTAATGAACTCAATATTGACAGCAAAAAATATAACTATATCTAATTCTAATGGGAAGCCAGCGACAAATTGGGAATAAGATAACATGCGTGACAACACTGACATGCGTGACAGACACGTAATGAGGCCAATAAATTTATTGACCTGCCTGGTAAAAGGTTACAATATGACCACAAGGAAGAGGTCTGTTGAAGAATAAAAGTCACAATACCCCAGCCGGAACACTTCACAACTAACTCAAAATTTGGAGAGTGAAATTCCAGAAAATTTTGGTCTGTGCGAGACCTTATAATGGATCAGAATGGACCGAAACGGTCTCTAGATTGTCCTCTGCAAATTGTACCTTGGTCGTGACCAGTACTAATCACCAGAAACTTAACAATTATGGAAAGCTCTAAAGAGGTGTTATGAAACGCAATAACAATAGAAGACAGAGGACTTGCTCTTTACCTGGAGAGGGTTTCGGGGGTCAATGCCCCCGTGGCCCGGTCTGAGACCAGGCCTCATGGTGGATCAGGGTCTAATCAACCAGGCTGTTACTGCTGGCCGCACGTAAGCTGACGCACGAACCACAGCCCGGTTTGTCAGGTACTGACTTTAGGTGCCTGTCAAGTGCCTTGAAGACAGCCAGGGGTCTATTGGTAATCCCCCTTATGTATGCTGGGAGGCAGTTGAACAGTCTTGGGCCCCGGACACTGACGTAGATCTCTCTGGAAAAAGGAAGGCCTCTCTCCCTTTCAACTATTTTTCGCAATAATCCGTCGCGTCTCCCCGGGCAAATGAACCCGGGTCCTTTAAGTTGTGAGTGAACGCACTACTGCTCTAACATCGTTAAATGCCGAACAACCCTCTGCCACGGAATACGAGCTGGGAAAGGCTCTTCAGCGTTGATCATCACGAAGCATCGTTAAGCAAGAGTAACGAGGAAATAAAGTACGAAGCAAGGCTATGAAACCTCAATGAATGCTAATCAACACTGAGACTGGAAAAGGCAGAAGCGTTTTGCCCAGAACGAAAAATATAACGCTAGCTAGACCCCAGTTAGAGGATGTCTTTTTGAGGTGTCTCCTTGTAAAGTATTAAGGTGGGTAAGGGTGTGTGTTGGTCTGTGAGGGTGTGTTAGTGTGTGAGGGTGTGTGTTGGTCTGTGAGGGTGTGCTGGTGTGTGAGGGGTGTGCTAGTGTGTGAGGGTGTGTTGGTCTGTGAGGGTGTGCTAGTGTGTGAGGGTGTGGTGGTCTGTGAGGGTGTGTTAGTGTGTGAGGGTGTGTGTTGGTCTGTGAGGGTGTGTTAGTGTGTGAGGGTGTGTGTTGGTCTGTGAGGGTGTGTTGGTCTGTGAGGGTGTGCTAGTGTGTGAGGGTGTGTTGGTCTGTGAGGGTGTGTTAGTGTGTGAGGGTGTGTGTTGGTCTGTGAGGGTGTGTTAGTGTGTGAGGGTGTGTGTTGGTCTGTGAGGGTGTGCTGGTGTGTGAGGGGTGTGCTAGTGTGTGAGGGTGTGTTGGTCTGTGAGGGTGTGCTAGTGTGTGAGGGTGTGTTGGTCTGTGAGGGTGTGCTAGTGTGTGAGGGTGTGCTAGTGTGTGAGGGTGTGCTAGTGTGTGAGGGTGTGCTAGTGTGTGAGGGTGTGCTAGTGTGCGAGGGTGTGCTAGTGTGTGAAGGGTGCTTGAGAATGTGTTGGTGTGTGAGGGTGTACTCACCTATTTGTGGTTGCAGGGGTCGATTCACAGCTCATGGGTGTGGCTGTGTGACGGTACTCACCTAACTGTACTCACCTAATAGTGATTGCAGGGGTCGAATCATAGCTCCTGCCCCCGTCTCTTCACTGATCGCTACGGCATGTGTGAGGGTGTGCTGGTGTATAATGTGTGTGTTTGTTAGTTTGTGAGGGTGTCTTTTGAATTTGTTAATGTGTGAGGGGTGTGTGAATGTTGGTTCTAGAGGTTACATTGCTGTGATGAGTGGTTGAAGAATGGGTGAGACGAGTGGGTGAAGAGTGGGCGAGATGAGTGGGGAAGCGCTAGTCTCCTAGATAGCATACAATGCTTAGGTAATGGATGGTAATCAGCCTGATTCTCGAACACCGTAGCTACATAGTTTACCAGGTGATTTTTTTCATTGTCTAGAATCCCAGCCGTATCGCTCGAGGTTCGAAATCCCTGTGTAGCGACAGACAAATGTCCCCTATTATATTTCTCCTACGCCGGGCGTACCGCTCCCCTCTACGCTAGCAATGGTGAAATTCTATCCCCTCTCCTCCCGTCCAATTTATAACGCCAGAACAGCCAAGTTCGGAAAACAAGGAAGAGGCGAATAAAGCAAGAGTCAGGGGAAGAGCAGAGAAGAGAGAGAGAGAGAGAGAGAGAGAGAGAGAGAGAGAGAGAGAGAGAGAGAGAGAGAGAGAGAGAGAGAGAGAGAGAGAGAGAGAGAGAGAGAGAGAGAGAGAGAAAGAGAGAGAGAGAGAGAGAAAGAGAGAGAGAGAGAGAGAGAGAGAGAGAGAGAGAGAGAGAGAGAGAGAGAGAGAGAGAGAGAGAGAGAGAGAGAGAGAGAGAGAGAGCAACAGAAGCGAGATAAAGTGACAGGGAACAGGCTATATGTGTAAACAAGAGAAAAGGCCAGCGTATCCAAACACTTCGCAGCACAAACAGGCATACCTGATCCCGTCTTAGCATATCCCAGCACATCTCAGCATAGCTTAATATATCCCAGCAGCATTCAGTACATCCCACCACCTCTCAGCATACACCAGCATTTGTTAACGTCTCCCAGTATATCGCATCACCTCCCAGCGTCTGTTAACACATTCCAGCACCTCTCAGCACACCCAGCCATTGCTGGGCCTGGCTGCCTCGCTTCCTTATGCATAAACACAGCATATTTCTTTCACTGGCTCCAAGAGTAACACATCAGCGTCCAAGTTTCTTTTGCATTTCAATTCACGCCATTCCCCTTATCTTGACGGGCCAGTCTTGTTTTTCTTGCGTCCTCAATGCCGCCCTTGCATTGAGATTAGACGACCAAACTCCCGAGCCCTGAGTTCTTCCCCACCAGGGATATAATGGTCTCTTGGGAATAGGTCTCCCCTCTCCTGCTGGTTTGGAAAAGGATTTAAGAAAAGGGCTTGAGAAACCCGCTGACGAGGAGGAAAGGGATGTAAGGAAGGGCTTTAAGAACTTGCTGGTGAGAAGGAGGCTAGCGAAAAGGGGTTCAAGAACCTGCTGGTGAGAAGGGGGTAGTGAGGAAGGACATGAACTTGCTGGTGAGAAGGAGGGGTTAGGGGGAAGAGATTTATGGGACCTGCTGCCGAGGAGAAGAGGGTGGGTGAAAAGGGCTTCAAGGAAATCTGAATTACCAGTAGAGGATGGGGGAACAAGCTTCAGAATTCAGCTGAGGTCGAGTGGAGGAGGGGGAGGAGCTTCAGTAGACCTGCTGGTGTAGGAAGGTTTGGGGAATGGACGTCACAGAAATACTAGCAGAGCTGGAGGGTCTAAGGGTGTCGAGGACTGCTGAGGTAAATGAGTAAGACAAGTGCAGCAGTTTGTTACCTTCATTGTCGAAACGTTTCGCTCACACAGATATAAAGATGTTCATCAACTTGCTATTTTATATCATTTTTAACATTCTTCATTCGAATGCAGATTAGAAAGCTGTCTTCTCTGTATTCCTGTGCTGGAGGTGTTGAGAATATTCTACCAACGTTAAGGATATGTTTTCTGTCTCGAGAATCTCATTCGCGGCTGAGAATAAATATTGGGTGGTACACCGAGTGTTCCACTGAAGTTATCAAAAGTTTGATGGAGATGTTACGATCTGTATAGAGGCGTAATGGGAGAGGGGAGGGATGATTCCAGGAACCATCTATAGGTAAAACCGCGACCTGTCGTCTGAACATCACTGCGATTATTCGTATTGCATTCAAGCTTACCTCAACATTTATGGTAGTCTCAGACCTCTTTTGCTTTGCAGACTTTCAAAAATATTAATTCGACTCATCTCCTAGTTCTTCGTATATACCTTTAGTTGCACAGCCTTTCTAGAAAAAAAACGAAGAAATAGTTTTCTGCTGGGTCTCTAGTCATGTTGATGTTCATTCAGGTCAACGAGCAAGCAGACTCTGCTGCCCTGTCAGCGGTACATGACCTTCCAGTTTCATATAGAGGTGTTCTATTCTCCGACTATTTTGTTGTAATCTTTAGCCACCTTCGCAGCAGTTGGCAACAACGTTGGTTTGAATTGATTCATAACAAATTACATTCTATCAAGCCTTGTTTCGGATCCTGGTCTTCGTGTCGTGGTTGGGAGATTACGCTAACTCGTCTTCGCATCGGGCACACAAGTCTCACTCATGGGTATCTCACGGAGAGGCGCCCAGTTCCACTCTGTGAGAATCATCAGGTTCCAATTTCAGTTTGTCATATTCTATTGGACTGTCCTGTCTATCAACGAGCACGCTTTAACACCCTTACTTTATCTTCCCTCCTAGCTAACGTCCTCACCTTTGACACAGACTCCCTCTTCGACTTTCTAACAACAAGTTTATTACACAACCTTTGCTATACTTCCTTCCCTTACAACATCTACCTCCGTTATACTCCCCACCCTTGCTAGTTTCATACCACGCAAATTACACAGTTCATACACCTTACCCTGCAGCGCTGCATCACCCTGGTGGATTTAGCGCTTAGCTTTGATTATAATAATAATGTCGCCTCCTCAGACCTGGTCCTACTCTGCCTGTCGTCTCACCACCTCTGTTTACACAGGTACCTGTGTACAGTTGTAGTGGTGTGGTGGTGTGTAGTGGTGCAGCCATGCATCACCGTGTATGCGCACTGTAGAGGGGAACATCAAGTCCAGCAATACGGGCAACGAGTAGAAAGATTCACATGCAAATTGTTTAATAACTATAATACTAAATTATTGGATATCCCAGTTTCCAATTTGAATAAAACTGCCATGGTATAATTCCGCGATTTCGTAAATATTTGACTGGCCGCTAGCGTAACTCGGCCGACGTAATATAAATAGAGATGGGAGTCAGTGCAAAAAAAATATACTGGGGACTGTGGTATATCAATCAATAAATAGAATGAATAATCCTCCCTAGCGAACTGTGGGGCTCTGTGTTGAGCGCTCGGCCGCGAGGTATATTGACTGTGTGTGTGTGTGTGTACTCACCTATTTGTACTCACCTATTTGTGGTTGCAGGGGTCGAGTCACAGCTCCTGGCCCCGCCTCTTCGCTGATTGCTACTAGGTCCTCTCTCTCCCTGCCCCATGAGCTCTATCATACCTCGCCTTAAAACTATGTATGGTTCCTGCCTCCACCACATCACTTTCTAGGCTATTCCATGGCCTGACTACTCTATGACTGTGTGTGTGTGTGTGTGTGTGTGTGTGTGTGTGTGTGTGTGTGTGTATGGAACAAATGTTTCTGTCACATGCTAGTGTGTGTACACATTAAAATTAAAAGTAAATATTTCACTCTTTCAGAATTCTTATATGAACATTAAATTATTATTATTATTATTATTATTATTATTATTATTATTATTAGCAGTAGTAGTAGTAGACGCAGTGGTAGACACAGTAGCGATTGTAGCAATATTTTCAGTATTATGCTTCAAATCAACACTGTTGTGTTACGACTGGGAAGTCAACACAGCAACACTGTCACAGGCTTGACCGCCAATATGTCGGATGTGACTGAAAGATTCCACAACTCGGACCTACACAGTGTGCTTCCGTTTATTATGACTATAATATGCAACTCTATCTGATTTAAGATAGAGGGTTTAATTCTCTGTGTGAGTCTATGTTATTAAAGAGGCGAGAGTGAGAGCACAGTGATTGTGGGTTGTTTGGGGTAAAGGGAGAAGAGGTGGGGAAAACGGGGAGAGAATACGGAGAGTGAAGCTTGAGAAAGGGGAAGGGGGGGTAGTGAGGGGAAAAAAAGGGGGTTGAGGGGAGAGAGGCGTTGTTCCACTACCCACATGATGTTAACAGGTACTTGCAGACGTCTTCACAATACGTGGCCTTTAAGATGCTCTCTCATTGGCTCTCCAGTCGTCCGCAGTTAATTGGATGACTTTCACCGCCACCACGGAGGAGGTGGAGGCTGCATTTGTTGTGTTTGTTAAGAGCTGAGGTTTATATGTAACCCTGGGAGTGGCCAGTGAGGGGGTAGAGTGGGGGAGGGGCTTGTAGGAGGACCTTTCGTGTTAACGCACCAACAGCCTGGTAGGTCAGAGGTACCTGGGTCACGACGGGAAGCTCCAACCTTCCCTGCCCCTCGAGTTCGATAACCCAAGTAGGTTTAGCGCTTCAGGAAAATTCTATAATTTTCCTCGTCCCTTAGCTGAATTAATCCCTCCTCTCTCTCTTTTCCTTCTCCATCTATTTTTTATCTTTCCATCTACTTAATTTCCACTCCATCTATCACCTGTTATTACAACTATCTTCTATTATTACATCTATCACCTGTTATTACATATATCCCTTGTTATTACATCTATCACCTGTTATTACATCACCTGTTATTACATCTATCACCTGTTATTACATCTATCCCCTGTTATTACATCTATCACCTGTTATTACATCTATCACCTGTTATTACATCTATCACCTGTTATTACATTTATCACCTGTTATTACATCTATCACCTGTTATTACATCTATCACCTGTTATTACATCTATCCCCTGTTATTACATCTATCCCCTGTTATTACATCTATCCCCTGTTATTACATCTATCCCCTGTTATTACATTTATCACCTGTTATTACATCTATCACCTGTTATTACATCTATCCCCTGTTATTACATCTATCCCCTGTTATTACATCTATCACCTGTTATTACATATATCCCTTATTACATCTATCACCTGTTATTACATCTATCCCCTGTTATTACATCTATCCCCTGTTATTACATCTATCACCTGTTATTACATCTATCACCTGTTATTACATCTATCACCTGTTATTACATATATCCCTTATTACATCTATCACCTTTTATTACATCTATCCCCTGTTGTTACATCTATCACCTGTTATTACATCTATCACCTGCTATTACATCTATCACCTGTTATTACATCACCTGTTATTACATATATCCCTTATTACATCTATCACCTGTTATTACATCTATCCCCTGTTGTTACATCTATCACCTGTTATTACATATATCCCCTGTTGTTACATCTATCACCTGTTATTACATATATCCCTTATTACATCTATCACCTGTTATTACATCACCTGTTATTACATCACCTGTTATTACATCTATCACCTGTTATTACACATATCCGCTGTTATTACATCTATCACCTGTTATTATATCTATCACCTGTTATTACATCTATCACCTGTTATTACATCACCTGTTATTACATCACCTGTTATTACATATATCCCTTGTTATTACATCTATCACCTGTTATTACATATATCCGCTGTTATTACATCTATCACCTGTTATTATATCTATCACCTGTTATTACATCTATCACCTGTTATTACATCACCTGTTATTACATCACCTGTTATTACATATATCCCTTGTTATTACATCTATCACCTGTTATTACATATATCCCTTGTTATTACATCTATCACCTGTTATTACATCACCTGTTATTACATCACCTGTTATTACATCTATCACCTGTTATTACATCTATCCCCTGTTATTACATCTATCACCTGTTATTACATCTATCACCTGTTATTACATCTATCACCTGTTATTACATCTATCACCTGTTATTACATCTATCCCCTGTTATTACATCTATCACCTGTTATTACATCTATCACCTGTTATTACATCTATCACCTGTTATTACATCTATCACCTGTTATTACATCTATCCCCTGTTATTACATCTATCACCTGTTATTACATCTATCACCTGTTATTACATCTATCCCCTGTTATTACATCTATCACCTGTTATTATATCTATCACCTGTTATTACATCTATCACCTGTTATTACATCTATCCCCTGTTATTACATCTATCACCTGTTATTATATCTATCACCTGTTATTACATATATCACCTGTTATTACATCTATCCCCTGTTATTACATCTATCACCTGTTATTACATCTATCCCCTGTTATTACATCTATCCCCTGTTATTACATCTATCACCTGTTATTATATCTATCACCTGTTATTACATATATCACCTGTTATTACATCTATCCCCTGTTATTACATCTATCACCTGTTATTACATCTATCACCTGTTATTACATATATCCCCTGTTATTACATCTATCACCTGTTATTACATCTATCACCTGTTATTATATCTATCACCTGTTATTACATATATCACCTGTTATTACATATATCCCCTGTTATTACATATATCCCCTGTTATTACATCTATCACCTGTTATTATATCTATCGGCCGTCACTACATCTGTCTAAGTTTACATGAAGTAATTCTTTTATATAAGTTTTTAAAAATTGAATAATTTTTTGTTTTCAATTTTTTCGCATATATTTTTTTGTCTTATAGTTTTATGTGGATACTTATATGTAGGTATATGTCGTTTCTTGTGTATGTGGTTATATTTATATGTATGGATACACTGCTGTTGGATGGAGATGAAAAAATAAAAAAAATTAATAATAATAATAATAATAATAATAATAATAATAATAATAATCTGGCAGGTTCAATCCTTACAGTTGATGTTCAATTTACAATCAGCTTAATGATTTATTATATTTATCATAATTTAATCATCACAATTATCATCAGTATTATTATCATCATTATCATCACTAACAACCTCTGCTGTTTCTTGCTGACTGCTCACGTAAGACTCTGCTTCCACTTTATCCAGCTAGCTTCCATCAGCCTTCCTGGATGCAGAGGTACAACGCCCGCAGGTATGGCTATAAAGGAACAATGTACAGAACAGCCCTTTACTGGAACAACCTTTCGTTCCAGGTGCAACTCTACACACTACAAGTTACAATACCGTGGCTGGAACAATTCACATCTGAACGACACAAGCATTTTATTTCTCTGTGCAGTATAAAAGTGCATTTTACATATAATAAAATACTGTTAAGCACAAATGAAAGCCACTAACATGCATGCGTATTTCGGGCAGTTAGGTGATGAAGCTCGACTTCTGACCCTCCTGGACCACTGTCAGGTCCTTGTTAAAGCTCTGCAGTGAGCGTAACATTGATCTAACAAAAGCTTGAATCGTGCATTGTGTCTTAATAGCTTTAAGGTTTCCTCTTTACAAGAGCATCGAAACACTTCTTCATTTGTCCCTCTCTCTCAGATGCGTTTCATGTCCCACACACCGGGACTAAATGCAAATTTGCCTTGCAAATATTCTGCCTGGCATTCTTTCCACCCCCGACCCGCAGACAAGGGCCGTAAGGTTGAAGGGAATTCGTGCAATAGCAAGATGGGATGGCCCGAAATCATTTGCATGGAGTCCGGCGGCAGTTTCTGGCATGTTGATTGTTTCCCCCTCGCAGCTCCCGGCGACCACTTTCAACCCTTCAAGAACCCACCAAGACACCTTTTTTAATCTTTAAAGTTCTCTTCAGTACCTTTTTAGTATCTTCAAAGTCTCTTCAGTAACCCCTCTTATTCCTAAATATTCTACAAATGTTCCCTTCATCCCTTTTTTTTTTTTTAACCCTTTCAGAATCGTGCCCCTTCCCAAATCCCATCCCATTTTTTATCCTCGTAAATCCCCCTCAATGATTCTTCCCTTCTCTCTAATACTCCCACAAAGTGGAATCCTACCCATAATCATCCCTAGGAATTCTCACCTTACCCAAAAATCCCCCCAACCCCACCCCACCTCCACAAACCCCTCCCTATTACAAATTTCCATCAAATCCCTTCTCTCACCCCAAACACCCTCCTCCCTTCACGACACCAAGCAATGGGTTCCAGTCGTCTTGGAGAATGCCTTCCAGACGCTCTCTGGAATGCGCTCGTCTCCGTGAACGCTTTACCCACCGTTCAGAAAATCTGGGAGAGGGGAATGAGGAGCGAAGAGAGGAAGAGGAAGGTGTGATGATGGAGAATTTGGGGCTGTCGCCTAGTTTATGATGATGGAGTCTTCAAGATGCGACGAATGTGGTAGTTTAAGTTTGCGGCGAATGCTGGACGACCTGTCAGCCACTGGTGTGAAAATGTGATGACGTCGGTAGGAAGCTGCCAGACAGGACCGGAAGTACTACCCCCGCTTTTCAGATAGTACGAGAGAGAGGTACTAGCACTACTTCACAAAGTATCAGAAAGGGTCGGAAGTACTAGCACATCAGAAAGTGCCAGAGAGGACCGAAAGTACTACTACATCTTCAGAAAGTAACAAAAACAATGAAAGTTCTTTAATTCTTATAATAGGTAATTATGCAAACTTAGTGAAATTACCATTTAAGGCGTTCCGTAGCTCTGTTTTTGCACATTTATGGGTTAAATAAATTTTCACTCTGCTTATTTGGCCGAAAGCACCCTTGCTTTTTAGGCTTATTTGGCACGACATTATATATATATATATATATATATATATATATATATATATATATATATATATATATATATATATATATATATATATATATGTCGTGCCGAATATGTAAAACTGGTCAATTAGCAAAAACTCATTTAAAATTAAGTCCGTTCTGAAATATTCTCTTATACGTTGTTTATGAGACAGAAAAAGAAACCAGCAATCCTATACATATATATATATATATATATATATATATATATATATATATATATATATATATATATATATATATATATATATATATATATACATATATATATATATATATATATATATATATATATATATATATATATATATATATATATATATATATATGAGACAAATACACCTCACAGTGTTTATATATGACTGTCTTCTTCTCCTTCTTCATCTCCTTCTTTTCCTCCTCCTGATCCTCTTTCTTGATTCAACTATCAGGATACGAATCACTCAAGTGTATATTGCGTTGTTCTCCAATTCCTTATCTTTAGTAGGCATTTTTGTCTCCTCCAAAATTTTTTATTGTAAAATATCGTTATTCTCTTCTGTTTTATGTTTCTTGTTCCGCTTCTCCTGCGGCGACTTTATTCCAGATCTCATTAGAACTGATTGAAATTTACGATAGCGTCTGGCTACAGTTCTTGTTTTCTGCAAGACCTGTGGTTTTTATGACCCCGTGAAGACTTTATCTATGACCTCGTGTGGTCTTTATCTATGACCTCGTGAAGACTTTGTCTATGACCTCGTGTGGTCTTTATCTATGACCTCGTTAAGGCTTTGTCTATGACCTCGTGTGGTCTTTATCTATGACCTCGTGAAGACTTTGTCTATGACCTCGTGTGGTCTTTATCTATGACCTCGTGAAGACTTTGTCTATGACCTCGTGTGGTCTTTATCTATGACCTCGTGTGTTCTTTATCTATGACCTCGTGAAGACTTTGTCTATGACCTCGTGTGGTCTTTATCTATGACCTCGTGAAGACTTTATCTATGACCTCGTGTGGTCTTTATCTATGACCTCGTGAAGACTTTGTCTATGACCTCGTGTGGTCTTTATCTATGACCTCGTGAAGACTTTATCTATGACCTCGTGTGGTCTTTATCTATGACCTCGTGAAGATTTTATCTATGACCTCGAGAAGATTTTATCTATGACCTCGTGTGGTCTTTATCTATGACCTTGTGAAGACTTTATCTATGACCTCGTGTGGTCTTTATCTATGACCTCGTGAAGATTTTATCTATGACCTCGTGAAGACTTTATCTATGACCTCGTGAAGACTTTATCTATGACCTCGTGAAGATTTTATCTATGACCTCGTGTGGTCTTTATCTATGACCTCGTGAAGACTTTATCTATGACCTCGTGTGGTCTTTATCTATGACCTCGTGAAGATTTTATCTATGACCTCGTGAAGACTTTATCTATGACCTCGTGTGGTCTTTATCTATGACCTCGTGAAGACTTTATCTATGACCTCGTGTGGTCTTTATCTATGACCTCGTGAAGACTTTATCTATGACCTCGTGTGGTCTTTATCTATGACCTCGTGAAGACTTTATCTATGACCTCGTGTGGTCTTTATCTATGACCTCGTGAAGACTTTGTCTATGACCTCGTGTGGTCTTTATCTATGACCTCGTGAAGACTTTATCTATGACCTCGTGTGGTCTTTATCTATGACCTCGTGAAGATTTTATCTATGACCTCGTGAAGACTTTATCTATGACCTCGTGTGGTCTTTATCTATGACCTCGTGAAGACTTTATCTATGACCTCGTGTGGTCTTTATCTATGACCTCGTGAAGATTTTATCTATGACCTCGTGTGGTCTTTATCTATGACCTCGTGAAGACTTTATCTATGACCTCGTGTGGTCTTTATCTATGACCTCGTGAAGATTTTATCTATGACCTCGTGAAGACTTTATCTATGACCTCGTGTGGTCTTTATCTATGACCTCGTGAAGACTTTGTCTATGACCTCGTGTGGTCTTTATCTATGACCTCGTGAAGACTTTATCTATGACCTCGTGTGGTCTTTATCTATGACCTCGTGAAGATTTTATCTATGACCTCGTGAAGACTTTATCTATGACCTCGTGAAGACTCTATCTATGACCTCGTGAAGACTTTATCTATGACCTCGTGTGGTCTTTATCTATGACCTCGTGAAGACTTTATCTATGACTTCGTGAAGACTTTATCCATGACTTCGTGAAGACTTTATCTATGACCTCGTGAAGACTTTATCTATGACCTCGTGAAGACTTTATCTATGACCTCGTGAAGACTTTATCTATGACCTCGTGAAGACTTTATCTATGACCTCGTGAAGACTTTATCTATGACCTCGTGAAGACTTTATCTATGACCTCGTGTGGTCTTTATCTATGACTTCGTGAAGACTTTATCTATGACTTCGTGAAGACTTTATCTATGACTTCGTGAAGACTTTATCTATGACTTCGTGAAGACTTTATCTATGACCTCGTGAAGACTTTATCTATGACCTCGTGAAGACTTTATCTATGACCTCGTGAAGACTTTATCTATGAC